>NW_026068070.1:2768658-2868320 GCF_014885135.2 Alexandromys fortis
CTCTTGCCCCCCCCCGCCCCTAACCCCCCTCCCCCATCCCCTTCCCCCTCTCTCTCCAGTGCAAAGAGCAATCAGGGTTCCCTGCCCTGTAGGAAGTCCAAGGTCCTCCCCCCTCCATCCAGGGGTAGGAAGGTGAACATCCAAACAGACTAGGCTCCCACAAAGCCGGATCATGCAGTAGGATCAAAACCCAGTGCCATTGTCCTTGGCTTTTCAGTCAGGCCTCCTTGTCCGACACGTTCAGAGAGTCCGGTTTGATCACATGCTCCATCAGTCCCAGTCCAGCTTGCTTTGGTGAGCTCCCATTAGATCAGCCCCACCGTCTCCTTGTGGTCCTGACTTCCTTGCTCATGTTTTCCCTCCTTCTGCTCCTCATATGGACCTTGGGAGCTTAGTCCAGTGCTCCAATGTGAGTCTCTGTCTCTAGCTTCATCCATCGCTAGATGAAGGTTCTAAGGTGATATGCAAGATATTCATCAGTATGGCTATAGGATAGGGCCATTTCAGGCTCCCTCTCCTCAGCTGTCCTAGCTGGGGACAGTGTCTGCCTGCTGGGCAGGCCTGAAGGTCCCCGCAAGGGAGTGCGGGCACCTTCAGCTTGTACTACAGGGTAGTAAGATGTTTTTAATCTATCAAATTGACCCTTTGCTTCTATGCAGCAGTGGAGACAAAAAAAAAATTTCAGGATGCATTCACTCTCTTCTAAACAATGTACATCAGCCTTCAATCTCTTTATAATGACGAATTAGTAAATACTTAGCATATAAGCATGATGTCAGAACATCAGTCAAAATAAAATGTATGAAAAAAAATAAAATAACATGTATGTATGTTCAAAGTTACCACAGTCTGAGTGAGTCAAATGTGGAGCCAAATTGATAACAGATACACCCACGGACAAGACATACATGCTAAATGGGACAGATTGTGTACCAGTATAAAAGAACTATTAACTTGTGAAGCTGAGACTGATAATTCACAACCTAAGATCATAAAGATGAAAGTCTCTCACAAGCACTGTTTCTTCTTAGCAATGTTTGGGTCTATTCTGGACTCTCATGCTTAATCCTCCTTGTTGTTCTTTTACTCACAGTTTTATTCTCTATATTAACCAGCTAGATGTTACAGCATTAATTCCAGAGATTTACCAAGTGCCGCTCTTAAGTCAAGCACACATATGGTATTGTTTATTTGTTTTGTTCATGACTCTGTAAGCATGTAATTTGTATGACAAAAATAGCTAAAGATTTAAAAGTTTTAGAAGAATAAAGTAATAACCTTTAAACTTATTACTTTATCAAAAAAGGGACCATGATCTTAATTCTACCCCAAATACAATTGTAGGAATAAAATGTCTTGGAAACTAATACAAAACATTGTTAGCCAGTGAAACCTAACAGAAATTAAGGACTGAGAGTGTGATATTCCTTGCCTATAATATATTGATTATCACTATTTTATTCATAGAATTTCTGACGTTAGTGGCTCAGAAAATCAATTAAAGTCATGTTAATACAAGATTAAATTGCCTTTATTTGGAGAAATCCATGTGTTACACACATTTTCCTTCCTTTTGGACACTTCCAAACCTCTGCCCTGGTTGCTGTATTCAATTACGGAAGGAGGTATTTTTGATGCTTTTGTTTCTTACTTAAGCTTGGAACTACTTAATCCCAACTACTATCAACACCTAGTCAGAAAATTTCATGCAGGGCACCCTGTTTCTATGAATGCAGGACAATTGTAATTAGTATTTGACTAGGGAATTGTCTATATGTCAGAGGGACATTATGTAATAGAAGTAAATGTACCCTGATGCTAATATGAATCCTCCCTCAGCCCTGCTATTACTCCAGAGGCAGTCAGCAGTGGCTGTTAGCAAAACAAAACCACTTTAGTGCCTAAGAATAACCAGAGACCAAGGTGGCTCCTAAAGACTAATGATTTATATACACAGTAAAATCACCTACCTGAAACTCTTAAGACAGAAAAAGGAGAAAAGAACCTGGCTGTAGCATGACTTTATTATTGAAAATTTATACTTCTCACCCTGAGCAAGAGTACATAAAACCAAATCAGCTGAACCAAGTGCATACCCTTTCTACTACCAAGGGAGAAGGAATTTCGCTGTTGACTTTGTCTCCAGCAATAAATATTTCCATCTTACTAAAGCTCTGAACTTGCATCATCTTTTGCCTCAATCTTCCCTACAGCGCAGGAGAGATGCAAACCTTGTCATGTACATTTTTAGCATCCCATATACTCCAGTAATTTGTAGTTATCTGGGCAGATTATATAATTGGTTAAATTTCTTGAAGGTCTTCACACTAAAAAAAATAATTTACATGTGTTTTATTGTTTTGGTCTTGGTTGGGGGGATACTAAGATATACATACAAAGGACAAAAGACAACTTGTCAGACTCTACTCTCTCCTTCTGCCATGTTTTTTTTTTTTTTTTTTTTTTTTTTTTTTTTTTTTTTTTTTTTTTTTTTTTTTTTTGGATGTTGAACTCAAGTTATCAGAGTTGGTGGCAGGCACATTTATCTACTGAGACATTTTGCTGACCCTAAAAAAAATCATTAAATTTCCAAAAATATGCATGTCACGGATTAGGGCCCAGAGACTGAATTCACTTTGGTTTATTCATTCCTAAGTAGGACACCTATACCACACCATCCCCTTGCCATATGACTCAGGAAACATTATTGAAAAGAGGAGGAAAAAGCTAGATTAGATTAATGTGACATCTTAAATCAGGACTTCAAAAAAAATCTTGATGTCTTGAAGGAACTTTCAACAATCAACCGCAGGAACAACTTCTTCGAAGTTCTGCTAAATATTCAAAGGTGTAATTATCTTGCTATGAAAAAACTGCTATTCATTAATTTTGTACAGTACTATTTCTCCAATTATATTAGAAGCCTAAACAGCCCTTTGGAAGACAAATAGTGTAGAAAATATTTCATTTCTTTAACACAGTTGACAGATTCTATTAGTAAGTTTTTTGAAGAAAGTATTTTGTTTTGGAAAACCTTAAATTGTCAGGACCTTTGAGTTTATTTCTGTGAGATTATTAGTGTTGGTGCAAATGCAGCAAAATGTGTTCATTTTTATATAATTAATCTTATTTCCATTTTACTGTAATAATCCTAGTTTCAGATCATAACTACTTTCTATAAAAGAATTTGGAGATTCCTCTTGTTGATTTCATTCTATAAAATAGATATAAATAGGAAAAGATAGATAGATGATTTAATACCTCCTTTCTTGATATTAGTGTTAAAAGAAAAATCACAGACTTTCTAGAATTGCTATATTATCATTTTCTTTGGTAGAAAACAAAATACAGTGTAGATGGAAGTTGTGGATCTCACCTGGTCCCACAGCCATTTCAGTCCCAAATAAACACACAGAGGCATATATTAATTATAAATTCTTTGGCCTATTGTTCAGGCATATTACTAATTACCTCTTGCAACTTAAATAAACTCATAATTCTTATTTATGTTTAGCCATGTGGCTTGATATCTTTTCTCAGTAAGGCATTCTCAGCTTGCTTCTGGATGATGACGACTCTCTGCCTTTCTTCTTTTCAGAATTCTCCTAGTCTGGACACCCCACCCATACATCCTGTCAGGTACGTGTCAATCAGCATTTTATTAAATCAATATGAGTGACAAATATTGGCAGTGTACAAAAGCATTATCCCACCGCATTTCCACTTTTTTCTTTCACAACAAGAACCCTGAATCTAATCACCTTTGTTTAGCTTTTTTTTCCTAACAATTATCCATAACAATGAGCAACCAACACTCTAAACAAAGACAAACATCTATAATCCATTTGGGGGGGGTGTGGACATAGATTTCTAGGATACTTCTTGCTGATTTGGGGTGCTGGTAATCTTGTGGGCACTTGGTAAATTTGGCATTGTGATGTTTGAAATGCTGTTTTTAATTTTTCAGTGGAAAAAAGGGGTAATTCAGACATTACAGTCGGTACCATTCACAAAGCACTGCTTATTCTTCCCACAGACAGTGTATGGAGATATTTTTTCAATGAGCTCAACTGCATTTGTTCTTGGAAGCTAGAGAGGAAGGATGCTGTGATGAAATACAACCCCTCAGTAAAACTGTGCCACAAGCACTATAGCTTTCAACTGAACATCTGCAACTACAGCCTTAAAGCATTGGCTTATATACTACTTGGCTCTACATTTATAACATATTACTCTCATAAAACTCAGGGAAACAAAATTCATCTTATCTTACATGGTGCAATGCTCAACTCTTTCATGAAGAAGCCTGGGTTTGCATTTAATGCCTCTCTGATCTCTGTATTGAGCGGACTGAAGATTATTTTATAAAATTTAATCAGAGTTTCTGTTTCCATGGAAAGGCAATGTGTAGACCTCTAGTTTTTTTTTTTATGTTATTAGAGGAACTAATTGTGTTTTTACTCACCATTCTGAAACTATATTACAATATCTCTACTTGTTTATCAATTATTATTATCAATTTTGTTAACTCCTCATTGTATTGGCTGCTAATATTATTCAATATGGACCACTACACTTGTATTTGTCACATTAGGTGCTATCAAACATATATATTTTTCTAAGAATTTGATATATTTCTATGTTTTTATAATAAAGTTATCAATTTTATTGTTGTAAACAGTTTTATATATATACACATATCAATTTATTTCTTTGTGATTTTTTTTATTTTGCATTATTCTAGAGAAAGGAAATATTGAAAAATCAATGATACCATGAGGGAAAAATTACTAAATATTTCTGAGAACATTTAATATACCAAATAGAATATTGGTGATTCATGATGCAACTTGCTTTTCTAGGCCTGAGGTGAGCAGAATTATATTTCCTCAAATGCATTTGTTGAATTTCTAACCACTCATATCCCAATATACAGTTTTATTTTGACACAAGGTCATTGAAAATATAATTAATGAATTCATGAGAAAGTCATGAAGATGGGTCTTGATTATGCAAAGTTAGATAATCATGTAAAACAAAACTTGGTATTATAAAAATGACTTATTTTATTTCAGTGTATGTTCATGTGCTTCCATATATGTATATGTATACAGGAGAGAAATGGAACACAGATCCCTTAGAACTGGAGTAACAGGTAGTTATAAACTACCTGTTATAGTTGATAGAAACCTGACCTGAACATCTGAAAGCCCAGTCTTTTAATCATATCTTTTGCCCTCGGATTATTCTTTATTTCATTAATTTAAATACTGTAGCCATGGCTAATTTTCCTGCTATGGCTGAAAACCAAAAAGCATGCAGTCAGCTTTTCATCAATACTACTTAAGTGTTTTATAGAAGGGCCTCTTAAAAGAGCTGTAAGGTTTTACAGCTAAAGCTGAGTCAGGAAGCCTCTCTTAAATGAGCGTGCTTACCTCTAGCAAGCAGAGCCCACCTGAGAAAATGCTGCTATGAATAAGCCATGCTTAACTCTATTCTTTTTTGTCTAGAATTCTTTTTGTCTAGAATAACTTTCCAAGCTTTCTCAGGATTTCAAGTAGATTTGGTTAGCCCCACGTTAATACACCATGTGTTGTCTGAGGGTTTTTTTTTTTTTTTTTTTTTTTTTTTTTTTTTTTTTTTTTTTTTTTTTTTNTTTTTTTGTCCTGCTCAGTTCCTGCAATCCTTAAGTCCCAATGAAATCACACAGAGGTCTATATTAGTTATAACTGAATGGCCCATTAGCTCAGGCTTCTTATTAACTCTTGTAACTTATATTAGCCCATTACCTTAGTAGAGGTGTAACCAGTTGTGAAAAATCTAGTGATATTTCCGATTGACCTGCCAGTAACGAATGATGGGTATTACTGATTTAGCAATTAATTAACTTATAAACACAACATACTTTCTTAGAGATGCAGAAAATAAGACTAGAGTTAAATTTAGGGCTTTGGCTTCAGATTCAAGCCTGCAAATATAGATCTCTGTGACATTTAAACTATTATAGAATTATGCTTTTTCCTGAATTTATACAATGTACAACAAATGTTATGTGCCTGCTTCAGAAAACAACAATAAAAACTGTCACACCTAAAATATTAATATGGAGAAAAGATACATGTCCAAGATGTGCCAGAAGAAGGATTTATTTTAAAGTGGGTAATTCTGGTAGGCCATTTAATTTGCTGCTTTTCTTCCAATGGGTGCCATGCAAAACTTCCTGCAGGATGGACATAGCATGCATGTGTATTAAAGCCTGTGGAAATGGGTTTGTTGTGAATAATTGTACTTTAATCTTGAGGCTTTTGTGATCACTAGCATTTTACCTAATTTCAAAAACTTAATAACTCCAAGTATTTTTGAACATTTTCTAAGAAGAAAACAAAAATCAATAAGAAAGTATTATAAAAATATTCTGATTCATTTGCTAGTTAGAGTTTTTGTATTTGACATTTGTGAGAGTGAATTTTTTGTGCCTGTAGTATCTCGACACACCTGTTTCAAAAAGTCAATGCCTGTAAGGAACAACAATTCACATGACTCAAAGACACATCATGATAAGGACGGCACAAGGCTGATTGTCTGACTAGAACTTTGGGAAGACCTGGAGCATTACAGATATAGAACCAAACTTTTGTGACCTGTATTCAGTCCTTTAGTTCTTAGCCATTGTCCATGTCTATCAATCCTAAGAGTATCACGCAAAACCTCTAGAATTCATTAGCCTCTAGGTCCCACTAACCTTCAAAGTAGCAATGCCACCTTCTCACAGTTGAAAGTCACAGCAGAGATTTCTTTATTTTGCTCTCATTTTCCCACTCGGCATTGCCACAGATGTATGTGAAAAGTGCCTTATAGTGTAGCTTTCTCTTGTTCTGCAGCATGGAAAACTCATGTGTTACACAAGGATGCATCATTGAGGAAAAAAGAGAGCTACACTTACCTAGCTTTCCCCCTCCCTAACAGATAGAGACTGTTACAGAGATCACAACTGGTTAGTGAATAAGAGACTGAATGTTTATGTGATGGCTAAGGAGTACACAGTGGTCATTGGTTTCCCTGGAACTGTAATTTGATGTTGGGAATAAACTCTTGTCCTTTGCCAAGGCCTCTTAGCCACTGAAACATCTTACATTCCCATTCCAGTGTTCTTTTGTTGTTGTTGCTGCTGTTGTTTTGTTTTTTTTGGGGGGGTTTACTTGCCATTGTTTTTTTTTTTTTTTCATTCAAAATTTACACTTCCTCCCCTCCTCCCATTCCCCTCCCCCTCCCGCATTCACCCTATTCCTTCCCCCTCCCTCCTTAAGAGAGGGCAGGGAACCCTGCCCTGTGGGAAGTCCAAGGCCTTCCCCCTTTATTCAGGCCTAGGAATCTGTGCATCCAAAAAGACTAGGGTCCCAAAAAGGCAGTACATGCAGTAGAAACAAGTCCCAGTGCCTTTATCAATGGCTTCCCAGTCAGTCCCCATTTTCAGCTACATTCAGAGAGTCCAGTTTGATCACAGGCTTATTCAGGCAGTGCCCAGCTGGATTTGGTGAACTCCCTTTAGAACAGGCACACTGCTTCAGTGGGTGGACCAACCCCTTGCAGTCCTGACTTCCTTGCTTGTTTTTGCCCTCCTTCTGCTCAAGGCCCAGAAAAGTTGAGGGCAAAATGATGATACTTTTATGGGTAAGGAATGCTAAAGATTGCCAGCAAAGTTGGTTCAGTGGATACATCTTCACTGCAGGCCCTGTACTTAGTACTCAGGAAAACACATGTAAGAGGGGTTAGATGATTTTAAGAGCCATAAGACTAGGGCACCTGCCATGAGATAGTGTGTTCTATATATGACAAGGAAGCTGAGTTTTTTTGCCTCTCAACAATATAGTTGCCTAAGCAAGAACAACGTAGTGATAACACCATTTGGAACAGCAAGAGGAACAGAAGAAATTCCACATGATTTTACCTTGAGATGAAAAGTTAGGGGTGGTTAGAGTTTGCTGAAAGAGGGAGAATCAGTCTCCAGGAACAAAACTTCTAGGTAGAACTTTAAATCCTAAGTGGAAAGCCTGCACACAAGTACATAAGAGGAAAACTAAATTGGATGAGTAAGTCATATATAGATTTGTGTACATATATGTAGATGTAAATATTACAGTTGTCTATACACATAAAAGTTCAATTGAAAGAAGAGATAATTTGGGAGGGGGCATGGAAGGAGTTAAAGGAAGAGAGGTAGGAGTTAGAGTCATGTAGATGCAATGCTTATGTGTGAATTTATTAAATAAAATGAAAATATTAAACACAAATGTACACATAAAACTTGATATACATTTCATTTGAATAATGAAACACACACACAAACAAACATACAAACAAAAATTTTATGAAGCAGTTTCCATGAAGTGCATAATTTATGTCAATCTGAATCTTTGAATCATCTTTCCTGGGCCGTGGTCACTAATATTTGGCTCAAGAATAAACCCTTAGGCATGCAGGATGGCTCACAGAATTAAAGGTACCTATGACCAAGTGCAATCACCCAAGTTTGAGGCTCTTAGGCCAAATGGTAGAAGAAATGAAATTGTTCTCTGACCTCCACACATGCAGTGTGGCACACACTCACACCCCCCCCACACACAAATAAAATATTTTAAAATACTAAATAGACTCATTTATTAGGCCAAAAAAAATCTTTGTTTTATGAAGATACCTTATGGAAAGTTCTCTACGCCCCCAAATCTTAACCATAAAATCACAAAGATGTACAGATGATTTACACATGAATTTTCAGTAACATTTAAATGACAAAGAAAATTAAACTTTAACAATAATTAATTAGATATTTCTATGTTTTGGAAAATTAATTTGATTAATACCCTAACACGTATTCAGAGAAAAGAAAACAAAACAGAATTCTCAGGAGCTGGGACTGTAGTTCAGTGGTAAGGCTCTTCCCTGGCATGTTTAAGACCCTAGGGTCAGCCACAACAAACACAAAATGAGTCATCATAAAGAAATCATGTATATTTGAGGAAATAAATAAGTTTAACATGATTTTTAAACTAGGTTCTTCATTTCTGTATTTAGCATTACACAGTTCCTGAATATTACATAGAAAGCTTATTTTTTGAGCTGAGATTAAATAAAAAAGTAAAATGGACAGAGAGAATTAGAAAGCACTTCTATTTTATGTTCATGCAACTATATGTATTACTTATTTGCAGTAATCGATTTCTATTACATCTGTACATTAATAATTGGGGTCATAGGACTGCAATCTTTCAAAGCACATTGATCAGAGAGACAGACAGTTTAATCGCTGTGCACATTCTGTCACAGTGATTCATGTGATTTTTATAAGGTAAAATAATTGAATTATAAGAAAAACATCATCTGAAATAATTTAATTAATGAGTTTCTGACTCATTTATTTAGCCTCCTTTTAATTTTCATGTAAGATAAATAATAACTTTGTAATTTGATTATAGAAATAATTTATATGTTCTAAAAGAAATGCAAACAATAGATAATTTATTTACAGTATAAACAAAGGAGATGCTGAAATGTCTTTATGCATGATTAATCATTTTACATTCATTGTATCACTTATAAATTTGTATTCTTGATTATATTATCTATATATAAAGATATATATGTATATGTAGATAATATATAAAAACTTCACTGCACACTGTGTGGTCATATTAAATTATTGAGTAGTTTGTTACTGTCATTTATTCTGAAATAACATGAACTTTTTCAGATTATTATTTTGTATACTGTTATATATAGATTTAGAGAATGTGTTGAACAAAAAATCTATAGAAAAATCTATGTCTTTGTACATATAGTATATCATGTAGTGATATTTTACAGTTGCTGTATCCTCTCAATTTCTCTCTTCAATTACATTGCCCCTCACCTCATAGATTTTAGTTAGAGTCAACTACAGTTCTAATGTATTTTTAAAGTTTGGCTGCAGCATACATTAATCCAAATCCATTGTGAGAGTCAGAAGACTATAATTAAAAAACAATATGATTCAAAGACATTAGATACTGTAAAGCAATATTTGATTACTAATTTTATAAATGAAAATTCATTTACTTGTATGCATCAGTAAACAAAATAATGAGAAATGCAATAATATAGAATAAATGGATCCTTTGCATTAAAAAAGAGAGAAGGTTGGTTGGTACTTTAAATGATGAAGATGTCTAATCATCCTCACAGACATATTCTATTTGTTTTAATAATTTTAATGAAAGTTGGAATTATTTTGTCATTATCTGCAAACTATGATATACATCATCACCATCCGGTAGATTTTATGACTTCTAGTCTACCATGTAAAAGTTTTAGATATCACTATTCTGCCCTAATGACAAGATGGAAATGAATATATTAAAAAAAAAACCTACATTTTCTTGTTAAATGTAATGGAGTCAGAGAGCAAACTGATGAACCTGGAGAGACAGAGAGACTGAAATCACAACTCAACGGCAATGACTCAAAGACAGAAACCTACACAAGGCACCAGTTCATTCTGGAATTAAGAGAACCTGCCCTGTAATTGATGAATTGCTAGAGGCTTAGTGTAGACAAGTTTAAGAATTAAAATTTTCATGGAGGTGCAGTCATTGTGAGAAAGGGAGAGAACTCATTCTTCAGCTATAAATTCTAAGGTCTAACCTTTTTATTTAAAAAGAATATTTGGAAACATATTAGCATTTTTAGCAAAAGGAGAATAAGAAGTAATTTTCTTAAGTTCTCTTTAGACAGTCTGTTCTTCTTAATTATGGCTTGTCCTCACCAAAAAAAAAAAAAAACCTACTTCTGTTTATCTTTTTGTATTTTATTAGACACTATTTAATCAGGGAAGGAAAATGTCCAACTCTTTCTCCACTTAATGAGTTTGACTGACTGACGGGTGAGGGAGCTAAAGCGCAATAGTATTGTTTGGACACCTGGATCACTGACTCTGAAAAGATCAGTTTGCTCATGTGCAGTTCCATTTACCAGATAAATCATGTGTGCCTTTAAATTAATGAAATTTATGGCCTACTAAAAGTAGTTAGATTCATAAACCAAGGGATGCAATAGAAAACTAGACAATGTGAGAAAACTGTTAAATATTGTAAACACAGAGAAAATTCTAAGCATGATATAAAAGAAAATGACAGGGATAAAAACACTGAAAAGACAAATGAAGTTGATGGACCCATAGGCAGATGGGACATGGCTAACGGAAGTAACATCTGAGTTTGAGAACATCACAGTCATGACAGCACAAGTCCTGAATTTGAAACTAAAGCAGGAATAAGAAAAGAAATAGAATATAATCATAGAACTATAGTGCAAATATAAATTTGTAATATATATATATATATATATATATATATATATATATATAAAGTAAGAGTACAAGGAGAAACAGAGCGGGTAGAACAGAAGAAACAGAAGATATATTTAAAACATTAATGGCAGAAAGTTTTCAAATTAATGCTGACACCAAAGTACAAATATAGAAAGCTCAAAGAATTATTATTTGTATTAGCCTATGCATTGTCATGTCACCATGGTGTTACCTCACTTTCTTTCTACATGTCTTATTTCCTCAGCAGCTCTCTGGCATCTGCTTGACTCTGCTTTTATAGGTTACTTAACCTTTTTACTTTGCCACTCTTAATATTCTTTTTTTATTCTGTATGTTTTGTGTTTTGATTATTATACAGCAAGGGGATTTTTTTTTTTGATCCAGTCTATTCAGTGTTCTCCATGTTTCTTGTACCTCCATAGGAATATCCTTCTTTAGGCTGGGAAAATTTTCTTCCATAATTTTGTTGAATATATGTTCTGGGCCTTTGAGCTGTATGTAATTCTTCTCCCTCTTCTACCTCTATTATTTTTAGGATTGGTCTTTTCATGGTGTCTCAGATTTCCTGGATGTTTTGTGTTAAGAATTTGTTGAATTTTCTGTTTTCTTTGATCAATGAGTTTATTTCCTCTATAGTATCTTCAGTGTCTGAGATTCTTTTTTCTATCTCTTATATTCTGTTGGTTATACTTGTCTCTGTAGTCCCTGTTTGTTTACCCAGATTTTCCATATCCAGCCATCCCTCGGTTTGTGTTTTCTTCAATACCTCCATTTCAGTTTTCAAGTCTTAAACTGTTTCCATTACCTGTTTGATTGCTTTTTCAAGGTTTCTTAGGTATCTTTGAGGGATTTATTCATTTCTTCAAAAATGAATTTTTGTTATTCTTCTCATCCATTTCTTTAAGGGAGTTTTTCACATCTATCACTTTCATAATGTTACATTTAAAGTCTATTTCTTCTATGTCTTCTGGATTAAGGTGTTCAAGTCTTCCTGTTGTATGTTCTCTGGATTCTGGTGTTATCATGTTGTTTTTCAGATTGTTGGAGGAATTCTTGCATTGGCGCCTGCCCATCTCTTCCTTCAAATGCCCTCCAGAAGTGTGGCGAACTCCCTGACCAGCAGGAAAGAACAGCCACCAGACGAGGATTCTTCTCAAATCACACTTTATTGGAGCCTCTTGGTTGAAGGGAGAGCAGAAAGCAAGGGGCCCCGAGCTCTGATTTGCAGCTGCTTATATAGGGAGTCTGCCTAGCAACCTTTGATACTTTGATACTTTAAATGCTTTTCTGGAGACCCACCGACTGGAAAGAAAGCAGGGGAACATCCCTGTCAATTACAGACCACAAGGAAGTTCCCCTGCCGGTCAGGGGAAGTGTGGGCAGCTAGATCACAACAACTCATCCTGTTTTCTGGTGGAAGAACTGCAACCTTTATTATGGTATCAAGCGAGGCCGGGGCCAAATGCCATCTTGTAATGGCAGCCACTCAAATCGGCTCCCAGCACAGAAGGACAGATCTGGTACAGGATCTGGGCCACTAGCTGGCCAGGGACCACACAGGCAAAAGGGCATGCTTACTGGGTGCAGGCTCAGTGGGGCAAAGAAACTCCTGCAGCAGTTGCCCTCACCGCAGATAGGAAGGGGTACCTGGGGGACAAGCTGAGCTCTCTTTCTTGTCTTGTTCCTGTTTTTAGAGGAATGGCTTTGAGTTTCTCTCCATTTAATTTGATATTAGCTATTGGCTTGCTGTATATTGCTTTTTTTATATTTAGGTATGATCCTAGTATCCCTAACATCTCCAAGACTTTTATTATAAAGGGGTGTTGAATTTTGTCAAATGCTTTTTCAGCATCTAATGAAATGATCATATGTTTTTTTTTTCTTTCAGTTTATTTATATGATGTATTACATTGTTAGATTTTCATATGATGAACCAGCCCTGCATCTCTGGGATGAAGCCTACTTGATCATAATGGATAATTTTTTTTGATGTATTCCTGTTCAGTTTGCCAGTATTGTGTTGAGAACTTTGCATCGATGTTCATGGGTGAGATTGGTCTGTAATTCTCTTTCTTGGTTGAGTCTTTGTGTGGTTTTGGTATCAGAGTGACTGTAGCTTCATAAAAGGAATTTGGCAATGACTCTTCTGCTTCTATATTGTGAAATACATTAAGGAGTATAGGTATCAGCTCTTCTTGGAAGCTCTGGTAACATTCTGCATTAAAACCATCTGGTCCTGGGCTTTTTTTGGTTGGGAGGGTTTTTATGACAACTTCCATTTCCTCATGACTTATAGGTCTATTTAAATTGTTCATCTGGTCTTGATTTAATTGTGGTATATGGTATTTATCTAAAAACAAATCCACTTCTTTTACATTTTCCAACTTTGTGGCATATTGGCGTTTGTAGTAAGACCTAATGGTTCTCTGAATTTCCTCAGTGTCTGTTGTTATATCCCCCTTTTTATTTCTGATCTTGTTAATTTGTGATTTCTCCTTCTGCCTTTTGATTAGTTTGGATAAAGGTTTGTCAATCTTGTTGACTTTCCCAAAGAGCCAGCTCTTTGTTCCATTGATTCTTTGGATTGTTTTCTGTGTTTCTATTTTGTTGATTTCAGCCCTCAGTTTGATTATTTATAGTCTTCTACTCCTCCTAGGTGAGTCTGCTTCTTTGATTTCAGACAAATGACTCTAATGTTTAAACTGAGAAACTTTTACTGCTGATCAATATTTTTAGTAATATATCAGAATGCAAATTTAACACTCAAGAATCAGTATATATATACATATCAGTATATATGACAGAAGAAATAAATCAAGGTGTAAAAACACCATTTTTAATAGCCTAATGAAGCAGAAATTTTCTTGTGGTAATTCTAAGTAAACAAGTAAAAGATTTGTATACTAAAAGCTTTAAGGCATTGAAGAAAGAAATTGAAGAAGGTATTAAAAGATGGAAATACCTCTAATGTTCAAATATCAATCGGATCATTACAGTGAAAATATTCATTTTACCAAAAGCAATCTACAGATCCAACAATCATGAGGAAGTTTCCAGCACCATTCTTCACTCTTCACAGAACTTGAAAAGACAACTCTCTTAGTTTCTTATAAAAAATCAATATGAGCTGGGTGGTGCTGGTGCATGCCTTTAATCCTAGCACTCAGAAGGCAGAGGCAGGCAGATCTCTGTGAGTTCAAGGCCTGCCTGGTTTACAAGAAGTAGTTCCAGGACAGGCTACAAAGCCAAAAAACAAACAAACAAATAGAATAATAGAAGAACGGTGGAAGATATCAGTGATCTCAAATTACAATTCAAGAACCATGAAAGTAGCATTACTGTGGTATGAGAACAGACATGTTTGTTTGGATGGATGCTTCACCACAGCCACTGATACCCCATATCCAAAAAGTCTGGAATGTTGAGTCCCTGGTATCCATTCTGGAATGTTTGGGTAAAACTTTCCATTTCAGACATCTCTGCTGGGAGTTGTCCCAGTCCATATTCCACCTCCAAGAAAGCCTGTCAAATAGTGACCTTTCCCTAGAGAAGGTGAACACCACTCCCACAGGCTATTTAAACTGCTCCTCAGAGAATGAACATGTGGTCTTTCTGGTTTTATTTCCCCTTCTTCATGGTTTTCTAGTCTTCCATCTCAGGAGGACTAGAAGACCATCAACAGTGCTGGTGTCCATTAAGCCTGGGCCTTTCCTAATTTGGTTTGATTTGGATTATTACATTGGCAGAGAGGCTTGTCGAGCCATAAAAAGCTTTCATTTGGAGGTCCCATTGAGGGGGCTGTTTTTTCCCATTGGCCCAGGGCTACATGTTGGAAAACACCCTCCCTTTCACCTGCTCTTTGCCAGACTAAGATTGGCTTTGTCTGGGTGAGTTCCCCATTTCCAAGTCATTGTCCCTAAAGCACAGGGCCTATCCATTCATTTGTTGGGTGGTCTGTTGAGGTCATGGGCCTGTGCCAGGCACCTGATCTGACCAAAAGGGGCAAGGCAGTCCTTGCCCTCATGGAACTCCTTTGGGTAGGAGAAGTCCTTCCAAGGAATCCCCACAGCCCTCTGTTTTTGACTCAAGAGTTTTAGTATAGTGGACGCACTGTGCTAATGCTTTGAATCACAAGCTACTTTTTACAAAATTCCTCTTAAATTGGGGCTCTTTTACACCATATATCCCTTAATACCTAACGCAAAACAAACAAGCCCCCATATGCCCATGGTTTCTGAATGCTTTGCTCCTGCTCCCCAACCTCCCTCTGTTGAATTAGGAGCGGCGGGGCTGCGTCCCTGGCACCCGGCCGCGGCATGGCTAGCTTATGCCCAGAAATAATTACACAGAAACTGTATTCTTTCAAACACTGCCTGGCCCAGCTAGGTCCAGCTTCTTATTGGCTAGCTCTTACATATTGTTCTAACCCATTTCTAATATTCTGTATAGCCCACGAGCTGGCTTACCAGGGAGGATCTTAACCTGCGTCTGTCTGGAGCTGGAGAATCATGGCGACTCCTCGACTCAGCTTCTTTTTCCCAGCATTCTCTTCTGTCTACTCCGCCTACCTAATTTTCTGTCCTATGAGGGCCGGGGCAGTTTCTTTATTATTACAAGACCCACCTCCATCACCCCTCCCCACTTCTTGCACTGTTTTTCCTCTAAAATGGATTCATTTTCCCCTCTGCTTCCACTCTGAAACCATCCTTAAGCTTCTGGTCTCTTTTGCAGCATCTGCTAATCTTGCCCTTAATGAGATGCTGTGTGCTTCCCTGGCGTCTACTGCCTACACTGGGATTTTTAAGTTGGTCACTTGACACAGGTCCCTAAAAAAAATTTATTTGTCAGTCTGTCAAAATAAAGTGGTCACACTATGCTTGTTTTATGTCTATGTGTGTGTATGTTTGTTTCCATAGTATGCTTGCTTTATTTCTCCCTGTGTATGTGTGTCTGTTTTAAAATCTGTAAAACTTATAACTCCAGATTACAATAGCTCAAAAAAATACAAACTTGTTGGTAGCCACCATTTTTATCTTAGTACCATCTTTGATAAGACTACCCATGTGTGTTAGACCTACCAAGGAGATATTTCACCTACAATATTCTTAGATTTATTAAAATATTCTTCTTAATCTTCTTACATTTACTGGCATTGGTAAGCTGCAACTAATTGGGTAAAGTATATGTCTAAATTTAGCTTATATGTCTAATTTAATATACTTAACAGGTAATAGTACCCTAATTCTCAAGTGACTTTACAGATCTGAGACTGTGGCATTTAACAAAAGAGCTGCTAACACAAAGACATGTCATCTCCTGAAGCTTTCTATAGCTCCTCCAAGAAGATGGATAGTTTCAGAAGACATTCTGCCCAGAGGCTTGCCTTTGGGTATGGCAAAGCCACCCACACAGAAAAAGTGGCTTTTTGCCTCATCAGTTTTTTTTTTTTTTTTTTTTTTTTTGGATATTACACTGTAGGATTGATTGTCTCCTCCTGCTAAGACAGGTAGACAAAATCCTTTCTCCACAGGAAAATCTTCAGGCCTCCTGGGCTCAGAAGGTAAGGCAAGTTACTGCTTCTAAAACTGGTGTTTGCCAAAGTCTACAGAGAGAATTGGGATTGCCTGCAGAGAAAAAAAAATTCTCATTTCTTCTCACTTATCCCTCTCACATCTGTCTAACAGCATTTAATGACTTAGGATACTGGT
This sequence comes from Alexandromys fortis, assembly GCF_014885135.2. Classification (NCBI taxonomy): domain Eukaryota; kingdom Metazoa; phylum Chordata; class Mammalia; order Rodentia; family Cricetidae; genus Alexandromys; species Alexandromys fortis. The sequence continues at coordinate 2,785,729 of NW_026068070.1, forward strand.
AACTTCATTTGTTACGTTAAAATCCAGACAGATGTGCCTTTTTCACAGGCTTCCTAGTCCAGGATTAACAGGTTTTAGATGTATTTTCAAAGATTCAAAGTTCCCAGTTCCTTTTAATTGATTTCTAAAATGTTCTTGTTCTAGCTGTCTTACAGATACCTGGTGTGGAGGGCCTTCTGTCTCTGTGTTGCTTTGACTGGTTAATGAATAAAGAAATGCCTTGGCCTGATAGGGCAGAAATTAGGTAGGTAGGTTAAAAAAAAAAAACAGAATGCTGGGAGGAATAAGGCAGAGGCATAGAGATGCCACGGATCTGCTGGAGACAGATGCTGAGAATTTTACCTGGTAAGCCACTCCCACCTGACGATACACAGGTTAATAGAAATGGGTTAAATTAAGATGCAAGAATTAGCCAACAAGAATTTAGAGCTAATGGGCCAAGCAGTGTTTTAGTGAATATAATTTCTGTGTGGTTATTTTGGGACTAAACTAGCCAGGTGGCCAGGATAAACAAGTGGCCCCTCTGCAACAAATACCTGCAGGTTCCTGGGAAAAGGTCTGCTGCTGTATCAAAAATCAAGTCTGGTTAAAAACTAACAGTCTCCAGAGCCTGGTTTAACCCCACCCATTTTACAGGTCACTCTTTCTGTCTGGGCCAAGACCAACTTTCAAAGTGCCCTCCAGTTAACACCAACACCGGCACCAGCTCCTGGGACTTCACTATTGGCACCAAGTCACCTGGCTCAAAAGGACACCAACCAACTAAAATCTGGTTTTAAAAGGGCATATCTGCTCTCATGCCTCACTTATTCACCGATGCCTCTTCTGTATAACCAGGGCATTTCTGTCTCAGTCTTTCTGGTAGTTAATAACCCTTCCCATGGCTACCCTCATTCATAGGGCCAATAATAACAATGCATTTTTTCTCCTAGCCACCTGTCTTTTCATCTCCTTCAAGGAACAGATGCCTGAGGTCCCCAGGATGGCAGTAAACCAGATGCCTCTCCAGCTACCCCCTCTTGCTGAGCATGATCCTACCAACTCCCAGCTCTCTCCTTCCCCACATCGTCCCATGCCTGCAAGAAGTAGCCAGACTTGACTTAAAACACCTATTTTCACAGAGTCTAAGATACTTGGTGGGAAGCATCACCCCAGCCCTCTGGCACCCCTATATCCAAAGAATCTGGAATGTTTGGGTTCAGGCCCCTGGCACCCCATATGCAAGGAGTCTGGGGTGTTTGGTTGAAAGCTTCACCCCAGCTGCTGACACCCCTATATCCAAAAAGTCTGGAATGGATGGGTCCAGTCTTCACCTCAGCCCCTAGCATCCATTCTTGAATGTTTGGGTGAAACTTTCCATCCCGGGCCCCTTCCCTTGGAGTTGCCTCAGTCCAGACTCCACCTCCAAGAAAGCTTGCCAAACAGTGAATCCTCCCCAGATAGGGTCAAGACCATTCCCACAGGCTATTTAAACTTTCCCTCAGAGAACAAACACTGGTCTTTCCTGTTCTCCTTCCCCCTCTCTGTGGTTTCCTGGTCTTCCTTCCTTGGCCACTCAGCAGCACTGACATCCATTAAACCTGGATTTTTGTAATTTGGTTTGATTTGGTCTGATTTGGATTATTGTGCCAACAGAGAGGCTTATCGGGCCATTAAATCTTTGCAATATTGATCTATAAAATTAAGTCAATAATATAGACTTAAGTCCTCACACCTATGGACATTTGATTTTTGACAAAGAAACCAGAAATTCACACTGAAAAAAAAAAGGCAACATCTTTTACAAATGGTCCTAGTCAAGCTTCTTGGTTGCTAGTAGGTTGAAAATAGATATATACATATCTATCTACACAAAACTCTACTCCAAATAGTTCAAATAATCAAGGGTTTGATCAAATAAGCAGGAAGCAGTCTTGAGAATCCACAGCCCCAATTCCTTTAACCTGTGGTGCCTAACCTCCCGCATTCTTATTATATAAAAAAGATGGGAATGTAATGTTTTGTAGTCGCATCTTATCCTAAAAAAATTAGCTTTATTTATTGATTTTTCTTGATGTTCTATGAACCTTCAGTTACAGCTAAAAGTCACTGTTTTACAAATAGTAATATTTTTTAAAAACCCAGAGTATTATTAGATGGGTCTTGAATCAATTTTTAAAAATTTTCAAATATGAAGCTTCATTTGGTAGTAATTTTCAAGAGAGGATGATACAATGAAAATGACATACTTTGAGGCAGTTTCCTCTTTCTAAAGAGAAAATGTATCAATGAGAGAGGGAGAAGCCTTATGCACCAGAAGGGACTTATATCGGGCTTAATATTTCCTGTGTTCAAAAGGGAAATAAGTTGTATTTGAGTGCATTAGAGACACATCCCCGAAGGCACAGATAAAATGTAAAATAAATTCCCATTTGCACTTTCATTTGGGATTGTTTGACATGAGAACATTGAGACAAGTGAAAAAGACATTAAGTTTGGGATGTGGTCCCTATTCTGCCCTTGAATTTCACATTCAATACCCTCTTTCACTGCTCCCATAAGAGACTATTTCCATATTATTCCTCTTTATGCTAAACTTGAATAGCCAAATATGGCTATTTGAAGTATGATCTTCAAATATAAGAACCCAACCTGGAATTTCAAACACAATTGTGTAATCATCTTTGTGCAGAATAGAATGTAGCCAACTTCCCATGCACTGAAACACCTGCTCAGCAGATACCCCATGGAGGACACGAAAAACACATGTGGGCAATTCAACACATTTAACAAGACCTAATGAGCCTTGAAACTGTAATTTAATTCTTAATTTCTGTGAAGTAAATTTAGTAATGACTGATAAGGATCATCATCCCAGACACTTAGAGAGTGATTAGGAGGAAAGCGGAAACACCTGTCCTTTATGTAATACACTTGGTTCACTTTAACACTGGAAGGTACTGTAAATCCCTTACACCAGAAATGAGGATTTGTCATTTATTTTCAAAGCAGAAAGTTTCTTTATACTATACAAGACATCAATTATAAAAATCAAATTGTGTAGCTAAACAGTTATGATTAACAACTGCTTACTCATTTGCTGTATTGATAAAAATGAATAGTTCTAAAGTCATCTATATACTTTCTTTTTTAATAGCCACCTAGATATAATTAAAATTAAAGACTTGTTAAGCTTGGCACAGCTGATATCAGAACGAAGTAATTTCTTTTAATAGGTTTGTTTTAACTGATGTTTAGTTCTCACAGTTTCTTTTTTGATACAGCTGTTCAATTGTATAGAAGGGCATTTGTCTTGTTATTAACAAACAGACTAGTCTCGGGCAGAATATTTTTGAGACTGACAATGGGTAAATTGAATACCCAGAAAACTAGTACAGTATTGACATTTAAGATTTCTTAGTAAATTAATTATAAGAACCTGTGAGCACTATTCATTTCCCTTCACAGAGTACCTAACATAATGTCTTTGTGTTTCCATGAAGACATGTCAGGAAAATCTCAATAAGGACAAAAAATGAATATACATCCTAATCGTCCCTCATAAATAAGCTCAGGTAATCCTGAGAATAGAATTTGTCACAAAAACCCAAGAGTTGGTGAATTGCTCTGAGAACTAGAGCATCATATGCCCAGGCTTGCTTCCACTAAAACTCTATCATTAATTCGGGAGCTGCTAGAATAACATGTGGCAGAAGCAAGTTGAAACACTTTCCAAGTCTTAATTGTTTTGTGATAAGATTTCTCTCTTGTAGATACTGATTCTGCTCTATTCCACAGTGCTTTGGAGAACACGGTGAGAAAGTTAATTGAAATTGCATTGTGACTAGTCAGTCTTGCCTGTTTTTAAAATCACTTATTGTTTGAAAATTTGCATAGGATACATGTTAATCAGAGCCATTCCCCATTTCCCCACTTTAGTTCATCCCTTATCTTCCCCAGTGTGGTTACCTCACAACTTCAATATATGTACCCTTTATAAATTTCATTGAGGAGTCTTCTTAATGCCATCTGTATGTGCTTGGGTATGGGACCATCTATTGAAGCACAGGCGGACCCTTTTATGCCACATCCCTGAACAAAGCTGACTTTCATTCTCTATCATCCATCAATTACCAATAACTTCTCAGTCTAGAGGTGGAACTGCAGAGGCCCCTCCCCCTCATGTTGCGATTTTGGCTGATTTGGTTTTGTGTAAGTCTTTTTTCATGAGTGTAATAGCAGGTTATGCTCCACCAAATCTTTTATTGTTGGCAATATTTACCTTCTCTGGCTCAGTCTTTCTATCCCCACTTCCAGAATGATCCAGAGCCTACAGAAAGGAAAAATATTTACTGTTTACCAATTATGTGGGTAACAAAGTGTCTGGAATGTGAAACAAACTAAAAAAATAAAAAGTAAAATAATAAGAATAAAACAAGAAAATAACTCAATTAAAATGTGGGCCAAGGAACTAAACAGAAAGTTCACTAAGGATCAAATATAAATGGCCAATAAATATTTTTTAAAATGTTCAATATATTTTACCACCAGAGAAATGCAAATTAGAGATATGTTGAAATTTCACCCTGTCCTAATCCAAATAGCTAAGACAAAATTAAGAAAAAGAAAAAGAAATGACTCTGAACAGTCTAGTGGATTTGTGCAAAAAGGAACATTTGCTCAGTCAGTGTTGGAGGAAATGCAAAATTGTACCAGCCTCTGTGGAAATTGGTGTAGATGTTCATCAAGCAGCAAAATACTCTCTACCATATGATGTTGTTGTGTGGATTCGTGAAAATTATTTCCACACTTCGTGGTATATTTATGATGTGAAAATGCAAGCTTAGTTCATGGTATGAGTACAAGAAGTGCAAGAGGATGGGCAGAGAACCTTGTGAAAGGAGGTCCTCAAAAGTGTAATGTTGTTAGACATATTTACAATTATTGGCAGCACATAGGGATAGTACTTATTACTTTATTTGACACAAAATAATGTATGTGGAATGAAATAATACTTGAAAAAAGCAGGCCAACATATTTATAGACATCATATAAATATAGTATCAGCATAGAAATAAATAAAATGTACTAGAAATACCTCAATGCTTTCATGTTTTTAGTTTAGATTTTCCCTGACCCTCGAACTTAAGTCAATCCTAGTCATATACTGCCATATTAGGGCAAAATCATTAAATACCATATTAAGTGCTTGGGGTTTTTTTGTTTGTTTTTTTTTTTTTTTTTTAGAATTGCTTTGGACTAAATAACATCATTGATAGAGTCACTATTATCGAAGTTTGGTAGTTTTATAAAGAGAAGGATAAAGGGATAGGGGCTTATACTTCCATTCTGTTTTCGTCTGATGATGCTCAGAGATATTTTGGGGATCTGTTACCCAAAAGCCCACCACCCAATGTGAAAATTAATGTTGTCCTGACAGAATAAACTAGGAGAGAAGGTGCTAGACATGCCTGAAAGGGATGTCTAGATTTGGCCCATAAAATTAGGAAGACTCACCTGAATTGTGGTTGGTACCATTTCCTAGGCAGAGGTACTGGCCTAAATCCAAAAGAGAAAACAGGGTGAGGTCTGAACCTAACCGTTCATCTATTCCCCCTTTTTTTTGCATACAATGTAACCAACTAGAAGGGGTACTGAAGTTACTGTTTCTCTACCTGGATGGATTTCAACCTAGAACTTTGAGCAAAAATAAATCCTTTCTTCCTGAAGCTGCTTTGGTCAGACATTTTGTTCCAACTGTGATTGAACTATTTTACCAGATGTTGTCACTGGGCCATGATATTTACAATCAGGAGTTGAAATAAATCTCTTTCATTATGTAGCTACTTGCCTGGAGCATTTCATTACTGTAAGAATAATAATTTATATAAATACTCATAACAGATAGATCTCTATCTTGGATTATTGTTATAACTAGGAAGATGGATCTGAAGATTATATAATTAGTGTAAAATTTAAATTTTCCTGATGTAAGCTCTTGAAAATTGAATTTATTTATTGTTATTTCATTTAGAAGTTTATTGTTATTTTTTAAATTTTATTTATTTTTATGTGTATGGCTGTTTTGCCTACATGTAGGCCTGTGCACCACATGTATATCTGGTACCACAGAAGTCAGAACAGCTTGTCAGATTGTGTGGGCATATAGAAATAGACAGTTGGGAGCTCTCATTTGGGTGCTGGTAATCAAAATGAGGACCTCTAAAAGAGAAGTAAACACTCTTAACTTCTGATCCGTCTTCCAGCTCCTGGGATGTTTATTTTATAAGTGGTATACTAATTTAATCCTCACGGTCTGAGCTGCTGCATCTGGTATTTGTTGTTTGATGAACACAAGATTCTAATTGGTCAAGACTGGTTTACTGGTATTGTCTATTGTTGTTTGTGCTCAAAGAGTAGGGAATATTTTTGTCATCCAAAGACCTTGATATGAGGGGGAAGGCCTGATCCTGAGGTAGAATCATGATTGTCAATTGCATGTTTTATGTAAAAGTGATCTGTAATTATTTTTGATGTTATTTTAGATTCGTAGTGTGTGACTAAGTATAAATATCTTAGTATTTAGTGTGAGCATGTGTATTTTGTCACAATTTACTAAAAGTACCTTTTTTGGATTGGATTTCTATTACTTTGTTTGCTTTTGATGGGAGGTGTTTTTATGCTTGGTTTGTCTGTTTGCTTGTAATACACGATCAATATCATGGTTTATATATGAATAAAACAGAAAGGTCATGTAGTGAAAGTTTGACCCATAGTGCAATATTCAGAGGAAGGTGTTATTGATGCAATTGGTTATAAGGACTCTGATCTACTTGGTACATTAACATTGATGAATTCATAATTTGAAGGCAGCTTTGAAAAATGATGGAAGCTGGGCCAAGTGCTTCATTGTAGATCACTGTATCTACTCCCACCTGTTGCTTGCTGAAGGTTCTATGATGATAATTAAGATAGAAATCAATATAATTATAAGGGAAGAGCGGTTTAAACATACTCTCCACTGTTGCTTAGTGTCTTAGCTGGGGTCATTCTTGTGGATTCCTGGGAATTTCCCTAGTGCCATGTTTCTTGTTAGATCCTCAATAAAGCAATAAAGATATCTCTTTCCTTTCTCTCTCTCACTGTCCTTCCCCCTTCCTGAGGATCCTGTTCCCTCATGTTCTCTTCCTGCCTCTTTCTCCCCACTCTCCTTTTCTACCCTCCCTTCTACCAACCTCCCAGTTTTCTCAGGAGGTGTTTTCTGTTTCCCATTTCCAGGGGGATCCATGTATGTCTCTCTTAGTGTTCTCCTTGTTCCCTAGCTTTTTGGGATCATGGACTATAGGCGGTTACCCTTTGCTTTACATCTAAATATACACTTAGGAGTGAATACATACCATGCTTGTTTATCTGGGTCTGTGTTACCTCACTTGGGATTTTTTTTTCTTCTAGTTTCATCAATTTACATGCAAATTTCAAGTTGTCATTATTATTTTTACTGCTGAATAGTATTCCATTGTGTAAATGTACCGCATTTTCTTTATCCATTCTTTGGTTGAGGAGCACCTAGCTTGTTTCCAAATTCTGTTAATACAAATAATGCTGCTATAAACACAGTTGAGCAAAGGTCCTTGTGGTATGAGTGTGCCTCTTTTGGGTATATGCCAAAAAATGGTATTGCTGGGTCCTGAGGTAGATTGATTCCCAGTTTTCTTAGAAATGACCACACTGATTTCCAAAGTGGCTGTACAAGTTTACACTCCCACCAGTAATGGGAGGAGTGTTACCCTTACTTCACATCCTCTCCAGCATAAGTGATCATTGGTGTTTTTTATTTTAATAATTCTGACCAATGGAAGATAGCCCATGTAAGAGAGGAAGTAGCAAAAATATGATTAAAGGAGTCAAGATTATGATGGGGTACCAACAGAAACAGCTGACCCAAGCTAGTGAGAGCTCGCTGACTCTGGACTGATAGCTGTATAGGACTAAACGAGGCCCACTGAATCTGGGTGAGAGTTGTAAGGTTTGGGCAGTCTGTGGGGTCACTGGCAGTGGGATCAGAATTTATCCCTAGTGCTTGGACTGGCATCTATGAGCACATTCTCTTTGAAGGGATACCTTGTTCAGCCTTGATATGGAGGGAAGGCCTTGGTCATGCTTCAAAGAGACCTGTCAGACTTTGTTGACTCTCTGTGGGAAGTCTTACCCTTTCTGAAGAGTTGATTGGAGTTGGGGTGGTGGGGAAGGGTATCAGAGTAATTTCACTCTCATAAAAAGAGTTTGGCAATATCCCTTATGTTAATATTGTGTGGAATAATTTATAGTCTTATATTAAAGGGATTTTTATTTGCAGAATCTTGATTCCTTATGTATACATAAAATCACATATATATGATCTTATTGAAATTCTTATTATGATTGATTGGTGTTTTATTTATTAATTAAATGAGGCTTTTCAACATACATGATAGTTCAAAATTTGTTGTTTTTAGAATGATATTTTAACCAGAATACACTAATGCAAAAAGAAAGTATTTAAAGAACATGGCAACAAAACTTTCATTTGATTTATCATTGGCTTTTTCAGCTAATATTAAGGTGAGTTTAAATTGATGGAATGTCTATGCAGAGTATCTGTGCTTACACGATGTGTAGGAGTTGGCATTGAGCTTGCTGCACAGAGTTCAGCAGTGCCTCTGGAGACTGAGGTAAAAAGGAATTTCAGTGTTTGAATGAAATCTTTCTGTTTTTGTTTTTCAATGTATTTACAGCAACTTGCTAAATTTAGAAAGTATTTTATATTTCCACATTGCTCTATTTTGACCAAGGGTGGATTTCTGTTATTGATTCTACTGTACAAAAGAGTCTTCTTTGATAAGGGGTGAGAGCTGTTATCTGAGGGTAGAGAAATAGGTATTAAGAATGTGTTTTCAATTATAGTACTTTATAATAGGGGCAGTTGTAGAATCTCCTCTAATTTTCTTTTTTTTATAATTCTGTAATCTTTATTCTATGTAAGATAACATGCAGTTTAGAACAGAAACATAATAACAAAAGGTATAAATGAAACTGAAATTTTGTAAATTTACATCCAGTACTCTCCTTCGCCCCATACATTTAACGAGAAATTTTAAAGCAAGGAGTACATTGTTAAGGTCTCATCAGTCATGAGTCCTCTAATAAGAGAACGAAGTCACTCTGTTTAGTCTGCTTCTAATACTTAGTTTTTATTTTTGTAAGAGAGCAAAGATGGGCATAGGAAAGGGTCTGTATAAAGGAAAGGGAAGTGTTTCTTTAGAACTTTTGGCTTTGATGAAATACAATTTGGAATTGTGTAAAAAATTAACTCTCCTGTGACTTGCAATTTTATCAGAGTATCATAAATGAAGCTAGTACAACACTCTAGTAATATCTGCCTAACCAAAGGCAATCTGACATTTACATAGTTCAACTAATTAGTAAATAATCATATAAATAAATACAGATTATAGCCAAATTCTCTCTTTAATGTTTATGAGAATCTCATTGTAGAACTGTATCCCTACAAAATTAAAATGCCAAAAAAAAATATAGCCAAAAACATGTAAGGGTACTGTGGAGAATTGTGCTTTTTTATAATATTGGTACTCACAATAATATGTTTATTCTTGAAACTATTTAATTAGTATTTGTGGCATAAGGCTAATATGTATGTTATAACTTAATTAATTATGCTGTAAGCATTCTATTTCAAGTGAGTTTTTTTTATAAAATATTAATATACTTGTTTCCTTCCCAGATGGATGTTCATAGATAGGGCTAGATAGACAGCATTTTTAGTTGACAGTGAGTTGTGGAAATTATTTGTAAAGTAGATTATTTTTTTCTTTTTTGTTTATTTTTTCTTATTTATTTTACATTTTAACCAAAGTTCTTCCACTTACCCTTCCTCCCACCCACCATGGCATACCCCCAGCATACCCCCTATACTCCTCCCAAAAGGTAATGCCTCCTATGAGGAGTCCATAAAGCCTGGCACATTAAGTTGTGACAGGACCAAGCTCCACCCCCTGCTTCCAGACTGATCGTGGCATCCTACCATAGGGAATAGGCTCCAATAAGCTAGCTCATGCCCCAGGGATTAGTCCTGGTTCCATTGCCAAGGAATCCTTAGATAGACCAAGTTACATAATGGTTTTCTACAGGCAGAGGGCCTTGTTCAGTCCTATGCAGGCTCTACATCTGTTGGTCTAGAGTTCATGAGTTTCTACAAGTTTGATTCAGCTGTCTCTGTGGATTTCTCCATCATGATCTTTACCTCCCTTGCTCATATAAAGTCTCTTCCTTTGATTGGACACCCTTAGCTCAGCCTGTTGCCAGGAATATATATATATAATGTGAGAGTAAGTTCTCTGGAAACCAGGAATACAGACTCAATGATAGAATCTTTTATCATCCAATGAGATAAATGCAATGTAAAATATGGGACTGGGAGATCCCTCTTTACCATATACAGGAGTTTATTGGTGAAAGAAGTATGGTGTAGTAGGATGGGAAAAGAGTGATGTATCAAAATCTGCCTTTTATACAGAGATTGAGACATGGGATCTTCTTTTAGAAAACAGCTGTATAAAAATCTATCTTACAGACATGAAATAATTGTTTGGGTTTGAGTATTTTTGTTGTTAAAGCATCGTACTTGTGTCAATTACTTTTCAAATATTTAACCTCAAGTAGCTGCCAGACTACTTCAGCGCTACAAGAGCAGGATGTGTCTAGTTCAATATTTAGTTAAGCCTGCAAAAAAAAAATGTTCAGAATAAGGTTAGGTAGGAGATGGGAAAATGCATTTTGGGAAGCATCAAGGGGAACAATGGGGCTTTGATGATGGCTACAATGTACTTCTTAGAATAGTATATATTCCTTGAAAGTCAAAAATAGAACCCAATAAAATGTTTTTCTTGTAAGCCTTGGATGAAAAACTCTATTAAAGTATAAATAAAGCTCGGGCTACTTGGACCACTTGAGTGCAAATTACTTGGTGGTCAAAATTTTGTCTTTTGTCTTTTATATCTCAGAACCTGAGCCTAAACCAAGGCTTTACCCCAGCATAATACCGACCAACCAAAGAAAATGTGCTTGCCTGGTACATAATAACATTGTTGCATTAGGGTAACTGACTGCTGTCTTATTGAATATGAGAACAATGTCATAGGGCGACATTTCCCTGCCATATTGTAAATCATGCTAAAACCCATGCTTGGGGAAGTCATGGACATTAAGAACTGTAGTTTATCTCAATTTCTATAAAAACTTTTCTAAATATTTATGTTCATATCCAGTAGACAAAAACTACTCTTCCTCTTTAAGAAGTCTGGCATTTCAGTGGACAGCTGTGAATGCAGAGCCTCATGGCTGTCTAGGTTGTTAAAAATAAGCATTGAAAGAATGGGTACTGCTTTTGCTAATGTTTAGAGCACTTTACAGAATAACATAAGATCCAGAAGAGGGGAAGAATGGAAGAGGGGAAGAGGAAGAAGAAATACCATCTTTTAGATAAGATATTACCATTAGACTAACTGCAGTTACTGCTACTGGGCCTGTAGAAGACTGATCTTGTCAACAGTGGGCTATTTTGTAGAGAGAATAACATGGAGAACCAACTACTTACTTATAAACCTTTGAATATAGGTTCCAAAGGATGGGGAATTACTATCCTCATTTGAATATATACAAATGAGACCACCAGTCTACAATGTATAGTTACAAACACATAGTCACACATATGATCCTGGTTAAATTCAGTGGGCCACAGAACAAAAGAAAATTACAGGGAAGTTGAACAACTGATAATTATGGGAGGAAGACAGAACAAGGTGAGGCAGAGTGATGAGCATATGTTTTATATGTGTACAAAACTGTCAAACAACAAAATTAGCAAAGAAAAAAATGAAGTAATTGAAACAAAATAGTGTCAGAATGATAACATAATATTTTTGTAAAAAGGAGGGACCATAGATAATCATGTTTAATCATGTTCAGTGCTTTAATTGTAATAAGGAAGAATAACTCCACTGGTTACTACTGATAGAAATATATTCATGCTTATCACCTAACATCTACACATGATACCATAAGGAACCAGATCTGACTTTCATTGTTTTCCATATTAAGATATTAAGTTATAACTAATCACATGTATCTAGGGTCTTTTATCAATCTCTGGTAATGAATTGGGATATTTTTATTACATTTAAAATGATTTTGTGTATCACTGATGTAACTAGAGTTCAGATAATATAGAAATCTAAAAGGTAATTGTGAATTAAAGTGACTACTCTCCAGCATTAAATTCGAGATTTTTTAAAAATGTGATTCTTCAATAATGTTTCCAAATGACTGTGTGTGAATTGCTCTGGAAATGATTGGATAGTGAGAATAATATTCGGGATATCATTCCAAGCACTCAGAACACCCATCTACTTAAATCTCATAGAATTATAAGAAATGATGTGTTTGATAGCAGTGCACACTGCTTCTCTACCAATACATTTATAAGATTTATGTGTGCCTCCCAAATTGGCTCTTTACTTTGGATTCTGAGAAAAAAATACATATTGGATGGTTAATAAAATTCCTTCTACTCTCCATTTATTAGGAGCTATTCTTGAGAAAATTTATCGAGCACTGAAGTGCAGTCTTGATATACTGCAATAGAAAAGGTTTCTTGGTGTGCCTAAAGAAGAGAATATAACATTAGTCTCACCACAAATTAAACCTTGGAAAAAGAAGAAATAAGAAAGATGAGAAACCACTGTGAGCTCAGAGTGGTAATGGTATAGCATTCTGAGGAAAAGAAATTTCCAGACACTCACTGTATGTATTATTGAAAAACAGGGAGCTTATTTGTTCCGTTACTTTATTCTTGCAATGAACCCAATGGCAGCATTATTGAATGACGCCATTCTAATTACTATCACTAATCCTTACACATCTGTAGCTACTTTATTTAAACTTAAAATTCATGTCAATCTCTCCAAATCTGAGTAATTATTATGATTCATTTCAGCTACTCCTTCTTGCTCACATTTCACATATAGATCCATCTACTGACTTTTTTTATTCTTAGAATTAAAGTTTAGCAATTCCAAAACTGGTAAGTTATGTACAAGTAATACAAAAGATTTTGAGCTAGTGGACAGTATATACATAGAACTCTGATAGTGTTCATTCCTGAAATCTCCATGCATTTTGAGATTTTTTTCCTTTCAGTACATTTTGCTCATCTTTATTCCCACAAATGTCCGCTATTTTATAACACATAGCATTTCATCATATATCCTCTCTAGTACTGTTATATTATATATTTTCACGTTGTGTACACCAAAATTTTATGTGTTCTGGTAAAGGAATAAAACCATGTGTACATCACTGTTTTACCATGCAGAATAATCTTACAGGCCTTAAAATTCAAAACACACCCATACTCAATTAAAACTGTACTCATTTGACTAGACAAAGTAGTTACAAATATCTGATACTGCTTTCTTTATCTTGTAGAGATATATTTATGTAGGGTTTCATATAAATGCTATACAATGTATACCAATGTTAGCATTGACATCCTTCAGCTACCAACATGCATTTAAAATGATTCTGATTTTGTGTGTGTGTGTGTGTGTGTGTGTGTGTGTGTACTTGCAGCCACTTTTAATTTTAGTTTTATATTATTTCAGACAAGGCCTGTTCAAGTAGAACAGTGAAGCTCTAAACTCAAAATAAAATATGTTTTAAACCAAAATTGCAATATTTTGGACTCAGTTTTGTTAGAGTTCATATTAAACCTGTGAACAGTATTAACTATGGTAGTTATCATTCCTTCAGAAGGCTTTAATTCTCTGATTCCTTTTGAGTTAAAAGTTTGTAAAAGCTATAAAATGTTCAGTTATAAGAGTCATTCTGGGTTTTGATGGTGCATGCCTTTAATCCCAGCACTTGGAAAGCAGAGTCAAACAGATCGCTATGAGTTCAAGGTCAGCCTGGTCAACAGGAGCTAGTTACAGGACAGCTAAGGCTATTACACAGAGAAAGCTTGCCTTGAAAAACCTAACAAAGAAACAAAAAAGATTCATACCTGTCTAATTGTTTCAGTACTCATTTTTGTAAAATATTCACCTTTCTCCATTAAACTTTTGTGATTTCACCATTCACTGGTGGAATGTATTTGTTCAGGACAACTTCACGGGATTTTTATTTTGTTTCATTGATCTCTCTCTCTCTCTCTCTCTCTCTCTCTCTCTCTCTCTCTCTCTCTCTCTGTGTGTGTGTGTGTGTGTGTGTATGTGTATTATTAACCAATAGACTTCAGTCTTCATTATTATGACTTTACATCTAGTCTTGAAATTAATTAGCTGGAGTGCTCTTTTTTGTTTTGTTTTGTTTTTTGTTGTAGGTTCTTCTTTTTAAAAGGATATGTAGGCTATTCTGTCCTCATTGCATGTTCTGATAAACTTTCAAATAAGCTTGATAATATCTATAAACAAACCTCCTCGGAATCTTATTATGAATTTATTGGATTTATGAACTCTATTATGATTTCACATCTAAACAACTGCGAATCATTAAATTAATGAATACTGGGTATCTAAAGTTTTGCTAAGATCTGATTTGTTTTTTTCATCAATTTTTATAGCTTTATGCATGTATATCTTGAAATTTTGAGTTATATTTATATATTTCTATGGGTTTTCAAAATTTTTTAATTCTAAAGTCTAGAGATATGTCTTCACGGAGGGTAGTAGACAACTCTGCTGTACTTTTTGACAACCCAGGCTTGGTTACTTGTACCCACAACAGTTGGCTCATTAATACCTACAATTCTAATTACTGAGAATATCGTGTCTTTTTTTGCGTGTGTGTTCAGGGTACCTACATATTCAGTATTCAGGTTTACACATATATGCATTAAAAATGATCTGTTTATGAATGACAGTCAGCAATAATCTCTTAATCTTTCCATAAACACCTATTCTTGTACAATATAGCCTTACAGACATGAACACATCCACACTAGCCAGAAAACAAACAAACAAACCCACTGTGAAACAACAGCGAAGAATCCTACAAATTTTCTTCTCCAATTGTTATCTAAGTATTTAAAAAATAATTGACTTTTGTGTATTGACCATGATATCTAATAACTTTACTGTAGGTAATAATGCTATCAGCAAATAAACCCAAGCTAATTCTTTGTTTGTTATTGAGACGCATTATTGTTACTATGTTGCTTTGACTATTGTGTAATGCGGTATCTTAAGTAGGCTGGTCTCACACTCCCAGAAATCCACTTGACTCTACCTCCCAAGGATGGAATACAAATCGTGAACCATTACAATCAGTTCCAAGCTAGTTACCTCTTTTAATTCTGACTGCATTCTGCCTTATATTACTATAATATATAGGAACACCTAATGTTTAATAAGAGCATTGACAGAAAAGTGTACTTCATTAAAAAACGTAACAATTAAATATCAGTTAGTCACTTTTATGATGTTACAGATATTTTTGCAGAAGTGCATTTTAGAGAATATATATTTAATTTATACTGATGCATTTTGTTATTTTGTTAATGATGTATATGAACGTTGTTATGATGTTGATCTGGATCCACAATATGAACATGTTTTTAAAATTTTGAGCATGTCTTATGGTTTTATTGCTGTGAATAGATGCTATGACTATTGCAGCTATGGTATAGGAAAACATTTAACTGAAACTCTTTTAGAGTTCGGAGATCTAGATCAGTATTATCAGGGTGGGAAGCATGGTGCTGGAGAGGTAGCCAAGGGTTCTACATCTAGAGCAACAGGCAGCAGGATGATAGAGGGACACTGGCCCTGGTTTGAGCAACTGAAACTTCAGAGTTCACCTCTAAACACACTGTCCAACAATGTCACATCTACTTCAAAAAAGGCCACACTTCCTAACTGTGGCTCTCCCTATGAACCTATGCAGCCATTTTTATTTAAGCCACAACACAGTGTAGTTATAGAATCAAGTACAATAGCCTGAGAAGATCCTTTGCCTATTGAATTTTAAGTTCTCTTGAGTATGTTAAAATATTTAATAATTTGGATGTAATCTAGTGACAAATATTTTGTGTGCAATTGAGAAGAATGTGAACTCTGCTGTAGTCAAATGAACCATTTTGCAGTTAACAAGCAGATCAAATTGATTGATAGTGCTGTTCAGGCGATGCGTTGCTTTGCTGATTTTCTGCTACCCCAATCCCTCAATTATGGACATGAATGTACCATAGTCTTAAACTTTAGGGATCAACCTGTCTATTTCTTCCTTCAGTTCCATCATCATTGCCCCATGTTTTGATTTTGTTTTGTCAGGTGTCACTCATCAGGATTGCCACATCTTCTTGAAGAAAGGAATTTCTATCTTTACACATCTCTCAGTGTCTCCGAAGATTATTCTTTCTTTAAAGTAGTCTTAACATTAATTCAGGTACTCTAGTGTGTGATTGATTATTTTTGTAATGTCATCACATTTCCCATACAATTATTTTCAACTAAAGATTATGCTTAAAGTGACATTAAAACATATTAATTTATAAATATCTATATTTATGATTAGTTACTAGTAGATAACATAGTTGTCTATTCTAGAATTTTGATGAATTCAAGTGCTAACTAATATCAAGTTATCTCTGCCACCTTATAACTGCATTATTGCATTGATCTTCAATTTCTTTCTGCTTGTATCCTCTTCTTACTTAAAATATACCAGTAAAATTTTTAACAATTTAATTTTGTTTCCTGCCTAAGCTTATCAATCCTTTTTCTTTATTAAGTCATTCTTTTCCAATATGTAACATGTGCTCATTTAAATACCATCATGCCTCTTCATGTGTGACACATGTGCTTTGTGATAGTTTTCCCTAATCACTTTCTCCCAGCTTTTATAACATTATCAAGTTTAATTTACTTTTGGAAGTGCTAAAATCATTTAAGTTTCCTTTAGTATTACTACTGTCTGTAGCCATGACATAGATGAATTAGAAATCAGAAGGATGGAACAAAAGATCATAAATATGGGACAATGATCTATTGTGAAGATTGGAAGGAGCTACCGTAGTTGGGAAAGAAACAAGAGTGTATAGAAAGAATAATTAGAATACATTTTAAATGTGCAAAAATTCATGAAAAAATAATAAATTAGGTTTCCATATGATCTTTCATATGGCCCTGAGTTTTAGTTGTCTGTCCCTGTATTCCCTTTTTTAGCCTCTTTTTCTTTTATTCTTCATTTACTTCTCTCACTTTTGTCTCTCCCCATATAGTCGATATATTCATTTCCAGCTCTTTGTATTCTTCCTCTCCCCACCCCATTATATCCAAATCTATCTTCTGTGTTTATTAAAGACTTTTATTAAAAGCTAACACCCATACACTAAAGAATGCATATCATGTTAGTCTTTGGGAATCTGGATTACTTTGCTCTTGATAACTTTTTTTATTCTCTTAAATATCGTTATTCTTCTACCAATGTTTTGTAAGTTTTGTGAGAATGCATTTTTACATTAAGGAATGTGTTCTTAAATCTCTCATTCAGTATGCTGCTATTTTGTCCAATTGACGGTGCTCTTTGTAGAACAGGGTGGGTGGTGAGGTGGGTAGGATCTGGATGTAAATGTGGATAAGGAAACTATAACAGGAACATATTGTATGAAAAAAAATATTTTCAATAAATGAAAAAAATGAAGATGCTGAAGAATTGACCATTTTTCCTATGATAAAGTCTCTATTTATTTTTTATTTATTTATTTATTTATTTATTTATTTATTTATTTATTGGTTTTTCGAGACAGGGTTTCTCTGTGGCTTTGGAGCCTGTCCTGGAACTAGCTCTGTAGACCAGGCTGGTCTCGAACTCACAAAGATCCACCTGCCTCTGCCTCCCGAGTGCTGGGATTAAAGGTGTGTGCCACCATCGCCCGGCTATCATAAAGACTTAAATTTTAAAAGAACCACTCTTCAGCGACATGATAGTTTGAAATGGGTGATTAACCACATAGCTATGCAGCTAAGGTCCCCAAAAGCACCTATTGAGCACAAAGTATGTTACAGCACATACATGAAAGAGTTTGCTTCAGTTGTTGATTGGGGAATAGAGCAAAAAACATCAGGTAAATTGCTTTATAATTAAACCTTTATTTTTATTTTGCTTTTCAAAGTAGAAAGAAATGGAAATCAGAACTGTCAAGTATGAGATAAATTGCTCTTCACATCTGTAGTGTTAGCACTGCCTAATTTGATTTTCTATAATAACCTTATTTTGAAGTTATAGTACATGTTTAATGATTATCTTTCCAGGGCTGGGCACATAGCTCTATGGCAAAATCTTGTCTGGCTAATGTATGACTCTGACATGAATTCCTAGGAGCCCTAACAAATTAACTATATGACAGATATTCTACATAAACCAATTTTGCATAATGTGACAAAAATTATATAACACAAGTGTCCACGTTTACTTACCCTGTTCATTGACATTTAGAAGTAGAAAATTCCTATTTATTCCAAAGTTCAAAGAGACATATAATACTTATAATTTCCATCCTCCATTGTGTTTTGATGTGTCAGCATAGTTTTATGTATGTGGGGCGAGAGATACTTAACCTTAAAGCATGAAGTGAGGTTAAGGTTAGGAGTACATAGGAGATTATTTGGTAGAAGGTGGTGAGTTAACCCAAATCACAGTTTTGTGAATAAGTCTCATGGAAATCAATTCGTCTATAAGCTAGTTTAAAAAGCAAAATGTATGTTGATGAGATTTATTATGCACATGTGGACTGCACAGATCCTAGAAGACATGACTTATTTCATGAAAATGTAAGCACCAGGCATTGGATACCTCCATATGAGTTACTGACCAACAATATCCCAGATGTTTTCAAAACAACACAGTAAGTTATTGCCATTCATTGGTCTTGATTGTCCATTAAACCTAGATGGTTACAATCACAGATTGCAGAACATTGAGAAATCAATATCAACCTTACCAGGAAGATAAACTTTGATAGTGTAGGAAGGCACTATGCAAGGTTCTGGGAGAGGAAAATATCATATCAATGATCTTACCCTAGATGACATAATAGTGACCTGACAGGCAAGCTGTAAGCTCTTGTGTGATTGTGGTCTGGCTTACAGGGATAACCAAGTACTTTTAAGATTTAATATGAGGCTTGCTCCATTGGTGAGATTTTTAAACCTGGTACTGTTAATCTGGTTAAAAGCCCATGAATGGAAATATCCTGCATCTTAATGGGATGCCTGTGGGTACTGTTTCAATAAATGGTGAGATCGTCAAGCCAGCATCTTAGTATTTTTGATTTATGCTTATCTTCAATATGGATTTTATAATAGTTTCCTGCTGATATAGATATTTTGAAAATGTGAAAGTTCTAGGAATAAGTGACTTTGGATGCCCAGCCATAGATGAGTCACCGGTAGCCATCTTACCCATTCAAGTTTCTCTGAACATAGAGGAAGAGTGTTGAGAGATGACTTAAGAACTAGGGAATGTAGAGGAGACTTCTGAAAATCTGTTTTCTGAACATGGCATGTTTGATATGCACATCAACTCACTGCAGATGTTTTCCCCTGTAGAAGGCATGAACTAAAAGAAGTCAGTCAAGTTTCCACTTGAGGTAGGGAAGCTCATTTTTCTTTGGAGGAATGTGGTCAGTAGTATGTTGCCCAAATTCTACTGTATGACATTACACATGGTCAAAACTAGTTGGTACCGGGGAGTTATCAATTAATAATAAAATAATAATGATGTTGGAAAAGAGCCAGGTTGGTGAGTCCCAAAGGGTATTTGAATATGGTAGTAAGTAGAAACTGACATGAAAATATATTGTATAAAAGTGTGAGTTTTTTTAAATATATGATTTCAAAAACTTAGTTTTGGCTAAGTGGTGCAATATGTTCTGTAGAGATGCATTGGGGAACATGTAATAATATAGATAGAATATGCAGGAATATTTGTATGATCTTAAGTTGTCTAGTCTAGACTTGATTTCATTCAAATGGCCCATTGAAACTGAGATTTCCCCTGCCTCCCAAAACAGATTAGCTTGGGTTACATAATTTGATGTTTTATTAAATTTTCTACCAGTCTTGTTTTCCATAGTGTTTCCTAAAGTATCAATGAACAATAAAATAAGCCACTGGTATAAATATTTGGGCATTGATACTACATAGATTAAGTATGCAGGTAGATTCTAAGTAATTGATAACAACATATCTTTCTGCTAATCATACATCATAAGTGGGTGTTTTGTGGTTATTTGCAGGCTTTTAACAACAACTTACTGATTCTCAGTGACACAAATACAACCATGTGAGAGGACAATGAGTAACTTTTTTCACACTATTGATTCACATAGAATCAGCTCTAAGGTCAAGCATGCGATTCACGAACTGTATTCTCAAAGTGAGCTATAAAAATTAAGTTTCCAGGCACATGCACATTTATATGTATGCTATTTTATTTTCAACCACGATGGTGTGGTTTTGACTGGATAGTTCACCTTCATAAATTATTAAAGAGATTGGTTGATTTGATAGAAGCTCGTGCTAAAGCAGGATGTCGTTTATCACAATGCAGTACTCTATTCTGATGTGTTCACACCATGTGTAATTTTGGAACCTCTGTTCTAAAGTAAAAAAGATAAGCAAATAATCACCCAGGACTTAACGGGGTTTTACATAAACAACATAAATCTCTTATGATTTCCCCTAACTATCACTTTGTAACTGAATCTTGGGATTTCCTAGTACAGAACACTCGGTGTAATTGATCCTCCTAGTCTAATGCCATTAATTAAGCAAGTTTTTGAGAAAAAAAAATATAAAATGCTTATTGATATTTTACCTAGCCTAGTAAAAGAGAAGCAGACCTTAACAAGTAGAAATTCTACTGACTTCAGGAGAAGTCTTTTCTTTTCATGTTAGGTTTAGCAACCCATCCCATGCTGTCAATAACGCTGCCTCCACTGCCAATAACTCTTCCTCCAAGACTGAAAAAATATTAATTTTAAAACATGTTCATAAAATATATGCAAAATAGTTTCACATAACACAGTGATGCAGACCATGGTGGAGGAAGCACACATCTTGGCTTGTGGCATGAAATCTGAAAGTCCACTCCTACTGCCAAATCACTCTCAACCTGAACTCCTCATACCCTTCAGTCCTAGTGCTGCATATTCATGGAGAAAGAGAATTTTACATACCAGCTTCATAGGTTTAATTTGAAACTCAAATGAAATCATTCATAGACTATCCCAAGTATTATACCTGGACTGTAATCCATGTGTGCAAATTTTAGGTTTTTTTTATCAATATAATAAAAGAAAGTTTTTGCAAACTGCATGTGAATACAACTTAATTACTCTAATATTTTGAGTACAGAACACTCAATATATTAATTTGAGGCAATTGGGTGGGACCTTAGTAAAACAAGAGAATTACAAATGCAAAGTTAAATGAGTGGATAAATTAATTTTTTAAAGAAAAGAACAGAAGAGTCTATATTCATACCCTACCATCTTAAAAAAAAAACAGCAACAAAAACCTAACTCAAAATGGAACAGAAATCAAAATTTGAAAAATAACTCCATTAGATGTCAAGGAAATTACTCAAAATCTTGAAAACATTAGGTTTAGTAATGAAAGTAATAAATTCTTATATGTAATCAAAGCAGACAATGAAATCCCCCCTCTCTTTGTATATGTGTATATGTGAAACACACACACAGACATACAAGCACAAATACATACCACTGTCATATACACAGTCACACACAAAACAAGCATACACATATACACAAAAATACAATACATGACACTCTTCCTAAAATTAAAACTTCCTATTCTACAAAGACATACTTTTGAAAATGAAAATGAGAACACTATAGAAATAAGAATTATTCTTCACCAAATGTTTCATTAAAAGCTGTTTTGGACAATATGCAAAAATCCCTTAAAACTCAACAATAAGAAAATAAGCAGTCTAAATGAAACATGTGCCAACATCTAAACAGACATCTCCCCTGTGGGTAATGTTCAATATCGCATGGCATGAGAAACTGACAATGAAAATCACTCTGAGGGACAGAGTAAATCTAATTGAATGTCTAAGAACACCATTAAATTGCACTGTTGCATTGAAAAAGTGCAAAATGAGCTCACATTCATTGTATGTCTCAATACAAACTGTGAAAGTCACTTTAGAAGAAATTTTCTTATTACACGGCATACACTTATAAGCAATCCATCAACTGTACATGTTTTGGCTATCACTTATGAATTTAAACTGAAATTAACCCAAAGATTGGCACACATGTGTTACTTCATCTTTGTTAATAAACAGATGCTCAAATTTATGAATGTCCAATATGTACTTCAAAGGGAAAAAAGGTTGGGCTGAAGAGATGACTTAGGAGTTAAGAGCACTGATGCTCTTGCAGAGGTTAACAGCATCAACATGATGTTTCACAACTATTTGTACTTCCGCTTTTAGTGGAGCTTATGACCTCTTCTATCCTCCTCAGGCACAGGAAGATATGAGGTACTTATACATACAAGCATGGAAAGCACTCATACACAGAAAGTGAAAAGAAACAAACATCGGTAAACACATCTACAGAACATTTGCATGCCTAAGGCTCAGGAAAGATGGTGGAAGAAGAGTTGGAAAGATTGTAAGAGACTGAGAATCAGGGCGTGTTCTGTGAGATTATGTCTCCTAGTAACAACAGATGCTATATCCATAAAATCTCACCAGTATGACTGTGTGTGCATGAGTTAGGCAAGGGTGACAGCAAAAGACATGCTAACCTAGAAAAGGGAAAGCTCATGAAGGCTCAATCCTACACAAAGACCTGGAAGCAAGTGGAGAATACTGGGAGTGAGAACGTGGTTTTCCTTAGGGACAAATATATCAATTGATTATCCAATATCAAATGGTCACCCTTGAAAACACACATACATGTAACCTTATATAGACTGAGCATAAAATCAACGAGTTATATTAGGAATACATAGTATATTTACACATATACATATATAGATACAATAACATTTAATGAAAAAAGTAGACCATGTATTTGAAAGAAAATATGGGCATATATGAGTATCTGGAGAAAGAAAATGAAAGAGAAAATATTATAGTTTCAAAGTATATTAATAAATAAACTAACATATACTGAAAATATGTAATATTCATGAATAAGAATAAATGAACCATCATGTCATAAAAAGATATAGACAAAATTTAGAGTTGACTTATTTTTCTACGTTAGTAAGCAAACACTTTACCTTGAAATAGAAACAGGATAAACTTATGAAGTTAATTTGAATAGTTAAAAATTATTGATTTTAACTATAAGAATTTCTGTAAAGTAACTAAAGAGTGCAGAGAAAAAAGAGATAATTGGCAAAGGTCCAACAATAAGGAGACATGAATAGACAGAGCAAGAGGCTGTAGGTTCTGCTTATTTATATGATAGAAAAATAAAGGAAGTATCTTTATACATTTATTAGTCCACAATAGGCACAATGAAAAAATTGTTTGCCCATGGGGGAAAGTATCAATATAAGTTATATCATCTAAGCAGATTAATTTAAAGACAGACCAACATATTTGAAAACTATATAAGATGGCTGAAGGATGGATTAATCGGCACTTTGACCATGATATGTCATGGGGATTATTTCCACCACCACAAAAAAACAGAAAGCTAAAAAATGTAGTTGTTAAAGTAGAATTGCTTAGATGTAAAATCAAGAATTTTTTAATCAAAACTGTACTGAGAATAAAAGAATGAGAACAGACAAAAATGATAAAAATATTTAAAAATGTAGGTTAAAAATAATCCATGCAGAAAATTTTAGTAGGTCAAAAGATTCTCCTCTATTATTACAAAAGATAACATAATAATTATTCTGAGATGAATTTATTTGATATTTACTAGGTCAAATATCATAGCATTTGAATATATGGAAAATTATATTTCTATTTGTAAAATGATTAGAGGAATTTTTCTTCCAATTATTTTTTAATTGAAAATAACTTTTTCATACAATATATTTTGATCAGTGTTTCCCCTCTCATATTATTCCTTGGATCCTTTCCACATCTATTCACTTAACCCTGTGCTTTCTTTTGTCCATCTATAGAAAATAAACATGGAAAAAACAACAACCAAACAGTAGCAAACAATCCAGCATGACAATCAAACAAACAAAATGCATTGGAAATCATATATATACAAAAGATGCATATACCCACTATATCTTAGAAGCACTGAGATCCAATCTGATTTGAACCTATGCAATCCCTGTGCCTATATACATAATGTTTGTGAAGGTAAACACTTGTAATCATTTTATGACTAGAAATAATTTTCATATATTCAAATGATATCATATCTTACATTATAAGATTTCAGCTTAATTTATCTCAGAATAAGTATTATATTATCTTTTGCAATACTGAAGAGAATGTTTTGGCCTACTAATCTGTGTCATCCTGTTGGGTCTGGAAAACCTTGTTTCCTTGGTATCATGCATCCTCCCTAGTTCTTAAAATCTCTCTGTCTCCTTTCCCCATTGTCCACTGAGCCAAAATGATGGAGACATCCCATTTAGGACTAAGTGTTCCGAGGTCTCTCATTCTTTGTAAATTGTCTGATTGAGGGTCTGTCTATTATTTCTCACCTCCTGCAGGAGAAAGCTCTGATGATGCCTGAGCTTAGCAGAATGTGGTTAGGAAGAGGGAGGTTTTTTTTTTTTTTTATGTTCTGTTAGGAGACCAATAAGAATTGATTTTCTCCTTTGCCCAATGCCTATCTAGTTAGTTTCAATTCCTTGGCTACTTTAAAATTGTTAGGTATAAGTTCTATCATATGGAATGAGTTTTAAGTCCAATAAGATAGTGGGTGGTTACTCTATAACATTTATGCCATTATTACACCAAAGCATCTTGCAGTCAGGACATCATTATAGTAACACATCATTTGTATTTAGTTTGCTGTTTTCTTTTCTCATCTGGTAACATGCAGATAAACTTTCAGTTCCATGAACCCTAATCACTATAGGTTAAAGCTCTAGGTAGTCTCACCAGTTTAAATTCACTGTACTTACAAATTAGGTAAATATTGTCTTTAGTTATAGGGCCTTACTCTCAGTTTGTAGAGAACATTGACAATATAGCCTGAATTGTTGGGAGTTGCCATGGGTCCCCTTTAGTAATAACTCAATTAGATGTAACCTATTTCTATGTTTCATTTGATGGTGAAAAAAATATCTAGTTGGGGAATTTTATTTTTATTACTTAGTGATTCAATTTATGTTTCTTTCATATATGCATATATTTTATGAAGTTTCTACTGTAGTAGGTTTTCATATAATCCTTCAAATGACCTTTAGTGTTGGCTGTCCAATCCAGTATTTCTTTTCTTATACCATTCTTACCTTCCCCTCTTGGCTTAATCCTTCAGTAGCAGTCTCTCCTTATCTGTCCATAAATTTCAAGGCTATTAGAAGCACAAACACATGTAAAATGATAGGAAATGTATTTTAAATGAAAATTCAGACAATCTAAAGTTTGAAAAATAATAGTTTTGGCGACTCCTACAACTTAGGAAAAAATGTGAAAAGATGAAGCAGCTGAGGCAAGGGATTGGAAATAAGTGTCATAATAAATTATTGTCAGTATTAGTGATCATATTGTATAGGATTTTAAAACCAACAATTTTTCAGAAACTCATATTGATATTGTCGATTTAAATGTCTGTCTATTTATTGCATGGAATTAAAAAAATCCAAACTAATTATATTGAAATTGGATTTATTCATGCTTAATAAATCAAGGATCTTAAAAGTCAGCATCAGCAGTCTTTAAGTACTTCCTGTTGCAGAAGCCATTTCCATACTAGGGCAGGATATTCTCCATTAACAGTGGTAGGCTGTGTCATTTAAGGTGGATATTCCTTTCCAAGAATAGGAATTCCTAACTAAAATAACATTTAAAAAATTACTTATTTGGCATTTCTTCCGTCTTCCTTGAAAGCTAATTTACAGTAGCATTTCTGACTAGTTTCATTATCCTGACTCTTCTTTTCCAAATGCTTTTTTTCCCCCTCATGCATATTTCACCCCGGCTGAAATTACATTCTGCCTCTGGGCTGTTACAGCCTCGCAATCTTATCAGATAGTGACCCTTTATAGTTCTCATTTAGCTCACCCACCTCTACCGTGGCTTGGTTCAATCATTGTCCATAAATCAGCTCTTCTGTCCTTAGAAAACTGAATAAATTTCGCATGTTGCCTGATTTTTCAACTGATAGTTTTTCTTACTGAGACTGGAGTCGCAACTCTCACAACCAAATCACAAACCTTGCTTCAAATGTCCTCTGGGGGCAGAAGAGGATGTGTTGGGGTTATAGCATGACAGACAATTGATTAGTAAATGACATTCTGAAACTTGTGTGACCTAATAAGCAAAAAAGTTCTTTATGGGTGAACGGAAGTCAGAGGGAAGAACTGTTGAGTACAAGTGTTTTAGATATTTTCGTACTACCTGTTAAAGTAAAGCAAAATTTTTTAAGAACACAGGCTATAAAATTAAAGAATAGCTCAGTAATTGGTAAATCTTACTTAACTTCTTCAAACAACAAGCTTCATTATATTGTAGTGAAATTGGTAACTAATATAGCCAAAGGGCTTAGGAAGTCATATCGCATGGAGATTTCCCACATGCTAAAGGCTTCTCTACTTTCACTGTTCTTACCCCATAAAAAATATTCACAGACCCAATTCAGAATTTATTAACTCTGTTATTGAATATAGAATAATATATTAACTTCATTAGTGGAAAGCCTGTGGAAACTTAGTCTCAGGCTGATGTTTAAGGACTGAGGAAACCTTCTGCATATTTTTTCTCTTGTCAGTTAACTTCTCTTTATTTAATTGTTTTCCCTGAAACTTCATGTCTCATAAAAATGACTAAACATATGGTTTCCCAAAAATAGTTTGCTAACACACCAGTTTTCCTAAGAGAAATGTCCATTTCCTCTTATCATCTCATTTCGCGTCTCAAAATATAATTTGTTTGCCATTTTTAGGTAGAGTCTTTCTTTTCTTTCTAGTTGTGTTTGAAATTATTATTTGACTCAGTTCTACCATGGGTATTTTAACCTCTCTTAAACAGCAAGCCTCCCTGAGATGTTCAGTTTTATAGTTAGAATCCTACCATGTACTGCTTTCATTTAGTAAATTCACACTTTTCAGTTTGTTGTAAGCTTGGTACACACATGGCTCCCTTTGCCATTCATCAGAAAACTGAATAAAACGTTGTAGTGGGAGGCCACTTGTTTGTTCTGAAGTAATCACACAGAAACTATATTGTTTAAATCACTGCTTGGCCCATTAGTTCTAGCTTCTTATTGGCTCACTCTTACAAATTAATTTATT
The DNA here is from genome assembly GCF_014885135.2 of Alexandromys fortis. NCBI lineage: Eukaryota > Metazoa > Chordata > Mammalia > Rodentia > Cricetidae > Alexandromys > Alexandromys fortis. The sequence continues at coordinate 2,813,244 of NW_026068070.1, forward strand.
CCAATTCTATTAATCTGTGTATCACCACTAGGCTGTGGCTTACTGAGTAAAGTTCCCAGCATCTGTCTCTGGTTGGGCTACATGGCTTCTCCATAACTCCTCCTTCTGTCTCCCAACATTCAGTTTAGTTTTCTCTGCCTACCTCTATTCTCTGCACAGGCCCAAGACAGCTTCTTTATTTGTAAATGGTAATCACAGTATACAGAGGGGAATCCCACATCAAAATGCTTTCAGTTCCAGTCATTTTAATTTCTTTTAAAAACACTTTTTTTGTCATTTAAAATGCTTAAAAAATTAGGAACACAATGTATTTTGATTATTTTTTTCTTCTTCTTCCCAATATTCATGCAGATCCTCTCCTCCTCCCAACCCATCCAACTTTAAGTTCTTTCTCAAAAACAAAACAAATCTAATACAAAAACAAAATGTTCAAAATCTAGAAAATAAATATAACACTTCCCAAAAAGAAAAGAAATAAACAAACACAATCCATCAAACTGTTACCAAATAAATTCATACAAAAAAAAGTGTTATGTTCATTATTTGTTTCTTATTTACTCCAGAACGTGATGCCTGTCATGAGGTAGTTGTTATACTTGATGCCATGGCAACGGAGTATATAATTTTTCACTCTCCAGGTAGGCAAAAATGACAAGTCTTTTGTTAACCTTTACCCTAGTGGCTACCTTTTCATTCATTCACTCACTCACTCACTCACTCACTCACTCACTCATTCATTCATCCTTTTAAAAATATACCAAAATAAAATATAGTAAGATAAAACAAAAGCTATCACATTGAATCTGAACAAGATAGTCCAAGAGAAGGAAAAGAGTCCAAGAGAAGGTACACATGTAAGAGTTTCACTAACGTGTACACTCAGGAATATCATAAACACTAAGCTTGAAACCATAATGCAAGAACAAAGGACCTGGTTCAGACCTGTACAGGCTGTGGGCATGCTGCTTCATTCTCTGTGAGTTCATATGAGCTTTGCTCACGTTGATTTAGATGGTCTTGCTTTCTTGGTCTCTTCCATCTCAGTTGATCTTACAGCCTTTCTGCCTCCTCTTCTATGGGTTTTCCTGAACTCTGAGATGAGGGACTTGCTTGAAACCCCTGCACCCAGTTAGGACTCTAAGGTGTCTCACTCTCTGAGTAGTGTCTGGCTATGGGTCTCTATATTTGTTCCCATCTGCTGTTGGAGGAAGCTTTCTGATGATGGTTGAACAAGGCAGGAATCTATGAGCATACCCAAATATTCAGGAAAAAAAATGTAGTGATAACTTTGTAAATTTTTTCTTACTGCGATATAAGAAACAGCATGTGGGTCACAGCTGAAATTCTCATTTCAATAGCTTACCAACTGCAAGGAACATGATACTGCAAACACATTATAGAAAGACCTTTCTTTTTAAATAATGACTTAATCAAATCACTGAGTTCCATACATAGTATTTTGGTTATATTTATTCCATCCCACATTATGCCCTTCTTACTGTTCTTTGATTTGCATCTCTGTAAACCTCTTTTAGACAACATTATCTTGTCTCTTCTGTGTCATCCCCAAACCTTATGTGTTTGGGTTGTGTGACCAGCACCACACTATCATTAGTTCTCTGAATTTGATAAGTTGTGGCTTTCTGTAATGATCTGCAAAAGTTAGTTTCCTTGATGAGTGGTGAGAACTACATCTATCTGTAGATACAAAGATAAGTATTAACAATGCATTTGGAGATTAATCATTTTAGGAAAGTGGCAGTAGAAGGCTTCCATCTAGATCACATGGTCTCATCAGTCAAGGGTTGTTGGCTATGTTAATAGTACCACACATGAATTTCCTCCTATTAAGTCAACCTTAAGTCCATTTGGTTGCTGTTGTGTCTCTCGAAGATAAAAGTGCAATTATTGAATCATTTGTAACTTGTAACTTCTCTCGTCATTTTGGGGTTCACGGTTCCATTGGGTGGGGAACAGGAAAAGGACAAGGACAGGACAAGGATGTGTACATATTCAATGTAGTGCTCAAAGTTTTAGCTAGAGTAATAAGATAACAAAAGGAGATCAAGGAAATACAAATTGGAAAATAATAATTCAGACTTTCACTATTTGCAGATTATATAATAGTATAAATAAGTGGCCCCAAGAATTCTACCAGGGAATGTCACAGATGATAATACCTCCAGTCATGTAGCAGGATAAAAGAATAACTCAAAGAACCAAATAATAAATGGGCCAAGAAAGAAATCAGAGAAACGTTACCCTTTACAATAGCCACAAATAATATAACATATCTTGGGGGTAACTCTAACCAAACAAGTGAAATACCTGTAAGACAAGAACTTTAAGCCTTTGAGGAAAGAAATAGAAAAGGGTATCATAAAATGAAAACATCTCCCATGCTCATGGGTATGGAGGATCAACATAATAAAAATGGCAATCCTAACAAAAGCAATCTACAGATTCAATGCCATTCTGATCAAAATGCCAGAACAATTCTTCACAGACCTTGAAAGAAAAATATTCAACTTTATATGGACAAACAAACAAACAAAAACACCAGTATGGTCAAAACAACCATGTACAATAAAGAAATTTTGGAAGGTACCACCATCCTTTACTTCAAACTCTTTTATAAGGTCATAGTTATAAAAAAAAAAGCTAGGTGTTGACATAAAAACAGACATATTAACCAATGGAATTGAATTGAAGACCCTGGTATTATTAACTTGCACACCTATGAATACCTGATTTTTGACAAAGAAGATAAAATTGTAAAATGGAAAAGATAAAACATCTTCAACAAACAGAGCTTGCATACCTGGATGTTAACATGTAGAAGATTGCACATAGATCCATATCTATTACGATGGACAAAACTCAAGTCCAAGTGAATCAAAGACTTCAATATAAATCTGACCACACTAAACCTGATTGAAGTAAAAGTAGTAGGAGGTAGCCTTTTGAATGCATTGGCACAGGAGAGACCTTCCAAAATGTAACACAAGCAGCACAGACACTGAGTGCAACAATCAATAAATTGTATCTTTTGAAACTGAGGTGCTTCTGTAAGTATATGGTAAGAAAGACAGAATGTCAGTCTACAGAATGGGAAAAGATCTTCACCAAGCCCTCATCTGACTGAGGGCTGATCTCCAAATTATATAAAGACCTCAAGAACCCAGACATCGAAATGCCAAATAATCCACAAGAAATTGGGGTACAGATCTAAACAATGAATTCTCAATGGAAGAATCTCAAATTGCCAAAAGACATTTAAGGAATTGCTCAACATCCTTAATCACCAGGTAAATGCAAATCAAAATGATTCTGACATACCATCTTACACCTCTCAGAATGGCGGAAATCAAAGACACTGACGACAGCTTATGTTGGAGATGGTCTGGAGTAAGGGGGACTCCCCTCCACTGCTGGTGGGAGTGCAAACTTAATACAGCCACTTTGGAAATCACTATGATGGTTTCTCAAAATAAAATAAAATAAAAGTGAATCAATCTGCCTCAACACCCAGCAGTATCACTCTTGGGCATATATCCAAAGGATGCTCAATAATACCAAAAAGGCCACTTGCTAAACCATGTTCTTAGCAGCATTATTCACAATAACCAGGTCCTGGAAACACATATATGTCCCCCAACAAAAGAATGAATAAAGAAAACGTGACACTCCTCCCCTCTTCCCTTCTCTCCTCCATATTCCCCTATGATCCTTCTTCTTCCCACATGCTGCCAATTTACTTAGGAAATCTTGTCTACCTCCCCTTCCCGGGGGCATCCTTGTATATCTCACTTGACAGAGGAGAACATGAGGGATGGAGAAAATCAAGTTGGGCAAAGGACAGAGGGAGAGCAAGTAAAGATATACCCTGAAAGAGGCACCCATTTGGGGGTTAGAGAGAAACCAGAAAATAGGGGAAATCTCGGGAAGCTGCAAGGATGACTCCAGCTAGAAATCTAAGCAATAGTGGAGAGGTCACCCAAACTGACCTTCCCTTGTGATCAGATTAATGACTACCTGAATTGCCATCATAGAACCTTCATCCAGTAACTGATGGAAGCAGATGCAGAGATCCACAGCTAAGAATTGAGACAAACTCCTGGAGTCCAGTCATAGAGAGGGAGGAGCAATAGTAATGAGCAAAGGGTCAAGACCATGGTAGAAATACCCAAAGAAACAGTTGACTCAAGTCTTTGGCAGCTCGCTGATCCCATGCTGAAAGCTGAGGAAACAGCATAAGACAGAATTAGGCCCTTTGCTGAATGAGGGTGATAGTTGTGTATCATAGGCAGTTGGTGGGACCATTAGCAGTGGAACCAGTATTTATCCTTACTGCATGAACTGGCTTTTTGGAGACCATTCCTTGAAGAGGGATTACTTGCTTATCTTAGATGCATGGGAGAGCGCCTTGGTAGTGCTTCAAGTGATGTGACAGACTTTGTTGAATCCCCATGGGAGGACTCACCATCTCTGAGGAGTGGAGGGGGACTGAGGTGAGGAGAAGGTGGGGAGGAGGTGTGGGAGGACAGGAGGAAGAGGAAACTTGGACTGGTATCCAAAATAAGCTTATTTTTAAGAGAAAAAGAAAATGTGATACGTTTACACAATGGAGTATTATTCAGCTATAAAATAAATAACGTCATGAAATTTGCATGCAAATGGATGGAACTAGAAACAATTATTTTGAGTGAGGTAACCCAGATCCAGAAAGACAAACACTCATAAGTGGATACTAGTTTTAAAGCAAAGGTTAACCACACCACAATGCACAGTTCTAGAGAAGCTAGGTAATAAAGAGGATCTTAATGCCGACATGAGGACTACCCTGGGAAAGGGAAATACATGAAATTTCATGGACAAATAGGGGGCATTGGAAGGGCTGTGCAGGAGAAGGGATAGTGGATGAGAACATGAGGGGATGGGATGGTCAAGCTGGGAAGGTATGGGGTGCGAGGGCAAGGAAAGAGATACCGTGATACAAGGAGCTTTATGGGCCTAAATAGAAACCCGATGCTAGGAAAACTCCTAGGAACTCACAAGGATGACGCCAGCGAAGACTCCCAGCAATAGTGGAAAGGGTGCCTAAAATGCTCTTCCCCTATACTGAGACTGGTGACTACCATAACTGTCATCCTAGAACTTTCATCCAGTAACTGACGGAAGCAGATGCAGAGATCCACATCAAAGCACCAGGCTGAGCTATGGAAATCCATTCAAAGAGAGGGAGGAAAGATTACATGAGCAAGGGAAACCCATGGAGACAGTAAATCCGAACTTGTCAGAGATCATAGACTCTAGATTGACACCTAGGGATCCTGCTTGAGACCGAACTAGTCCTTGTGCATGGGGGGCAACAGTTTTGTAGCTTGGTCTGTTTGTGGGAGCCCTGATAGTGGGACCAGGATCTATTACCAGCGCATGAGCTGACTTTCTGAAGCCCAGTCAATATGAAAGGACGCTTTGCTCAGCCTTGATGTAATGGGTGGGGAGGGGTTTGGCCCTGCCTCAACTGAATGTGCCAGACCAGAGGTTTTTAACTCTCCATGGGAGGCCTTACCTTTTTCAGAAGTGGATAGGGACAGGATGAGGGGAAGTGGGGAGTAGGGGAGAAGGCAAGAAAGGCAGAATGGTGGGTCTGTAAAACGGAAAAATACAATAAAATATATTTTAAAAGAAGCGTTTTACTTCACGAAAAGTAAAGTGGAGTAGACACTGGACTCTAGGAAGCATAATTTTGGAAATTGAGAGATTAGATGTGAATACCTATTTTTCAATAAAGATAACCATTTTCTAAATCTTTTTTTTTTTACTCCTTTTGGGGACTTGGATCTTAATTTGTAGATATTTCAATTGCCAAATTATCAATGGATTAACACTTTTATGTGGGAAAAGCGAATTCAATAGTGGAATTTAAAGTGATTGCTGTGTCCTCATGTGACCCACAGAGTTGAAAGCACACAAAATATACAAAAACTCTTTAATTTGTTTATATTAAGTTAAAATCCTTATGGAATCGAAAGTACCCTTTATCTTTGAGTGTTTTCTCAAACAAACTAGTAAAAAAAAATAAAATGAGATTACATTTTTGCTTAATGTCAATATATTTTCCTAGTAAATGTTAAAATTTTCAACCTATATATTATTTTTATTATCTGAAATATAAGGATTATTTGAAACCAGTAAATTAGAGATGATTTCAATTAAAATTAGTTGACATTAGAAAAAATAATTTAATTTTAGTCTTGGTCTTACTTTATTTTGAAAATACACCACAGAATTTTCAATCCCTTTTCATCAGTACTCTGTAAAAAATCATAATGAAAAGTTCTAACTCTTTGTGACTTCTTTGTGATATTTTATTTTGTATAAATATCTGGTACTCTGGTTGACTCAGCTTGAAGCATTTCTGTCTTTTCATAATGTGAAGGAATTGATTATTTAAGTGTCAGGTCCCTAAGGTTTGTCCTGGTTTTGACATCCAAACACTTGACTTTTAAGTGAGTTCTATTGCAGGCAGCATGCTCTCTATCCCTAGGCATCACATTCCTTTCAATAGTGACCACATTAACAATTACTGCAGGGCATCTAAATGGATGCTGTGAAGTAAATAGAAAAGTGATGGACCACAGATAGCAAGCATGAAAAGGAAATTGAATCAGAACACTTTGAAAAACCACTTTAAAAGGGAGACATTGTCATTTTTGAAAGCCTAGATATGAGAGAAGCCTGTAGACTTTCTTAAGTACTCATGGTCCCAGCTAAGGTGAAGTATTTGTCCAAAAATATTGGGAGAGAAAATGAGTCGCCATCAAAATTTTTCCTTGACAATTTAAACATTTACTTTGAAAGAAACAAATGTATATTCTTTAATCCTTTGTCACTAGTAACTAACTCTGTTTATCCATTGTGTGTATATATGCTGTGTGTGTATATATTTTTAGTTGCTATGTACCTAACAACTCTGAGATTCCATCTTATACCTGTAAGAATGACCAAAATCAAAATCACAGGTGACAACTTATTCTGGACATGTTGTGGGGAAACGAGAACACTACTGCATTACTGGTGGGAATGCAAGTTGGTACAAACCCTTTGGATTTCAGTGTGGTGATTTCTCAGATTATTAGGAAATGACCTTTCTCAAGACCCAGTAATAACACTTTGGGTATATATCCAAAGGATGCTCAATTGTACCACAAGGACATGTGCTCTATTATGTTCATAGCAGCTTTGTTTGTCATAGCCAGAGCCTAGAAACAATCTAAATGCCCTTCTACCAAAGAATGGATAAGGAAAATGTGGTACATTTACACAATGGAGTACTGCAGAGCAGAAAAATAACAACATCTTGAAGTTTGCAGGAAAATGGATGGAGCTAGAAAACATAATTTCGAGTAAAGAAACCCAGACACAGAAAGACAAGTATCACATGTACTCACTTATAAGTGGTTTTTAAACATAAAGCAAGGAAAACCAGCCTACAAACCACAATCCCAGAGAAATTAGACAACAATGAGGACACTAAGAGAGACTTACATAGATCTAATCTACATGGGAAGTACAAAAAGACAAGATCTCCTGGGTAAATTGGGAGCATGGGGCCTTTGGGGGGGGGCTGAAGAAGGGAGGGGAGAGGCAGGGAGGGAAGCAGAGAAAAATGTAGAGCTCATAAAAATCAATGAAAAATAAATAAGTAAATAAATAAATAAAAACACCGAAAAAAAAAAAGTGCAAATTTGGATGCCAAGATTTTGGCATAATTATTGTTAGATCTGCCCCTGGGTTTATCAAACCCTCAATTTCAATGACATTTATTTGTGTTTTTAACTTTGGTCTTTCATCATTTATAGAAATTTTCCACAATATTTGTTTTATTTTCTCTCCTAAAATATTTGTCTTACCTACTGAAGCTATTCTGCCATTCAGAGCAGTATGACTTTTAAGAGAAGGCGTTATGTCCTTTAATTGCTTTGTAGAGGAGTTTCCTTCATGGTGAAAGGAAATTATTGAACCAAATTTGACATGGCTTTTTAAGTGGTCCCCTAAGTATTTCTTGTTGTCAAATGGTTAGCTTGCATATCCCTTGTTGATCTTCATTCATCGGTCCAATATCTGCCTTTGTTATACCTTCTGTATACTCTAGAAGGCTGGGATCTTCTGCTCAAATTATCTGTAGAGAAAAAAAAAATTGTTTCTAGGAATGCATTGACTATTATCTCTTTTAGGTAACATTGTTTACCACAATTAAAATATCTGTCACTTTGCTTTTTCTTAAAGTTTGTTGAAGTCACTTCTACTACCCAAGTATCATCATGATTGTGCGGTTCAATATTGACTGTGGTTTGGATCCATTCATCTATGTGTGTGGATCTCACCTTTAAATACCCGATCATCTTTATGCAATATGAATTCGCATTTTCAAAGCCAAAGATTCAATTAAGATTTGTTTAACGTCTGGATCTGACATCATTCTATTCACAGCTGAATTCAATCAATGAAAGGTTCTTTTTGACCCTGTATAATTTTAGTAAATGACTCAGTTCTCCTTTTGTTTTATTTCTTCCCTGTCCCAAGCATTCATAGCTGCTATATAGCATAGAGCCAAGTTGTGTTCATCATATATATAGACTGTATTTGCAAATAAACATAATTGCCCTCACTGAGACTTGATCTTGGGAAGCTTCAATACCTCTAGCCCTATTTCCTTGTTCAATGACCCTAGCTTCATCTTTTTACAAAATCTTCCATTGTAACTGACAAGCTTCCCACCTGGCTGCAACCAAATATTTCTAGTCTTGTGGGATAGTTGCCCATAAACGTAACATCTGCCTCATAAAAGTTGAATGCAAAAAATATGAAACGGTTGCTTCCTTAAACCTAATATTTCAACAGGATTTCATAAAGCACTTCTTAGCCTTAGGTATACTTTTCATGTGGTCGCTGTTTCTGTATGGTGACTGGATAAATTAAAGTTGCTTTTCTAATAATCTTGGGCTGCTCCTCTTCAAAATGTATTGGTGTGGTAGGTTCTGCTCTAAATTCCTCTGTTTATGTCTGAATATTTATATTACTTTCATCAGTAAGTTTTTCCAAGGTGTGGGTATTATCCGTTACGTTATTATTATTAGTAGTATTTTATTTTTTATTGTTTTATTGTGCTATACATTTTTCTCCACTTCCTCTCCCATTCCACCCCCTCCAGTGACCCCTATGCTCCCAATTTACTCAGGAGATCTTGTCTTTTTCTCATTCTTATTAGATCCATGTAGGTCTCTCTTAGAGTCCTCTTTGAGATTGTGAATTATAGGCTGCTTTCTTTCCTTTATGTCTCAAAGCTACTGATAAATGAGTACATATTATATTTGTCTTTCTGGGTGTTGGTCATCTAATTCAATATGTTTTCATTTTTATATCCATCCATTTGCCTGCAAATTTCAAGATGTCACTATGTTTTTACTGCTGAGTAGTACTCCATTGTGTAAATGTGCTACCTTTTCGTTTTCTGTTTATTGGTTGAGGGGCATCAACGTTCTAGCTATTATGAATAATGCTAATATGAACATAGTTGAGCACATGTCCTCTTGGTGTGATTGAGCATCCTTTTGGTATATATCCAAAGGTGATATTGCTGCATCTTGTGGTTGATTAATTCCTAATTTCTGAGGACTCTCCATACTGATTTCTGAAGTGGCCGTACCAATTTGCACTCCCACCAGCAATGGAGAAATATTTCTCTTACCCCACATCCTCTCCATCATAAACTGTCATCAGTGTTTTTGATCTATGGCATTTTAACAGGTGTAAGATGAGATTTCAGAGTTATTTTGATTTGCATTTCTCTACTGGCTAAGAATATTGAGCATTCCTAAAGTATCTTTCAGACATTTGAGCTTTGTCTGTTGAGGGTTCTCTGTTTAGGTCTGAACCACATTTTTATTGGACTATTTGCTCTTTTGATGCAATATTTCTTGTGTTTTTTGTATATTTTGGACATCAGTTCACTGTTGGATATTGGATTGTTGGAATTCTTTTCCCATTCTGTACGCTGGCATTTTGTCTTGTTGATTGTGTCCTTTGCTTTACAGAAGCTTCTCAGTTTCAGGAGGTCCCATTTATTAATTGTTGCTTTTAGTGCCTGTGCCGCTGGGGTTATATTTAAAAAGTAGTCTTCTGTTACAATGCATTAAATTGTTCTTGCTTTTTACCAGTCAAATTTTTAATATTTTTACTGGTAAGTATTTAAAAGGCTTGTACATTAAGAGTAGTAGCCTTTTATAAGGGTTTTATATTATGAATAGTATGTTTCTCTAAGGTTTGTATCTTATCTTTCAATTTCTCATATTTGGCACAGTTGTCAAGCCTTTTTTAAGGGTAAAATAAGAACTACCCAGCTGATGATAATTATGACTGATATCAAGTCAATCCCAACTAAGTTGTTTATCCCATAATTTATCTTTTTCTATTTGCATCCCATCCATAGTATTTAGTAAACAGAGTTCTAATGTTTTGTATTGTAATAATTAAAAAATTTCGAAGCGTCTTACGGGTTCTATCACTGATGCTCACAGGACTGGGCTGTGAGAAAGTGATCAGATATAGTAACAATGTTCCACTAGCAAGTGGGGCAGTCATGGCACCAAGGCAGCAGGGGGAGATCAAGGTGCAAGAGCTGCCAGCACTTTGGCTCTGCAAGATAGAAGTCAGTGTGCTTTCGGGGTGGTGACTTGTGGACAGCATTGGGGAGAGTTAGCCAGGCACCTGGACCAGCTTCTTCCCTGGCACTTGTGAGCTCCAGGCAGTATTGATCTGAGAGGTGCATCTGTGCTATATGCAACAGCCTGGCTGCAGGCCATGCAGCTATTTGGAATATGTCTTCCCTACCCAACAGTAGCAACAGCGGTATGGGGGACAACTTTGGCAGCTAACTGACAGCATCCATAAAGGTCTAATCCCCGAGCAGGTTTCAAGGTGGCTGAGCTGACATTAGTTTGCAGCCCAGGGAGAGGTTTGTAAAACCCCTGGATGCAGGAAAAGAGACTGGGGGAATGGTAAGGTGTATTCTTTCTGTTGCACCTCAGGATGGCTGTATCAGATGGTGTGGTGGGATTACATTGCTTTTGCATGGTTTAATAATACCCAATGTGTGCAGCAGATAGTGAGATTTATTTTATCACTTATTATATAATAAAGCTATTATAGAATATAACTTGGAGACAAATATAAAAATAAAACCGAGACAATCACAACGACTATAATAAACATTGTTACCATCTACTTCCTTACTCAAAAAAGCCTGCATGATCTTCTGGCCCACCTCCTCTTCCACAGCTGCCTCTCTTTCTCGAGCCCTGGGGAACTCTATGGTTCATTCTGACTAGCTGATTGTATATCCTGCCTCTTACCCAACACCCTGCGACAACTGGACATAGAGACCCAACTTAGATAAGTTTCCCATAACACAAATTTGCTCCTAACCTTTCATGACTTGCTACATCAGAAAAGACATTGTTTGCAAATTTTGCTGTTTTGTTGCTTTGCTTACATTATTTTACCTCTGTCTGACTGACTGACTCTGTCTCTCTCTCTCTCTCTCTCTCTCTCTCTCTCTCTCTCTCTCTCTCTTTCTCTCTCTGTGAGAGAGAGGGAGTTTCTCCTAATATGAATTTATAAATTTTATAAGAAATATTTAAAAATGTATAACAGCTAGTAGAATTAACAAATGGAAGATCCAAGATTTAAAGAAAATCTGCCAGGCGGTGGTGGCACACACCTTTAATCCCAGCACTCGGGAGGCAGAGGCATGCGGATCTCTGTGAGTTCTAGGCCAGCCTGGTCTACAAGAGCTAGTTCCAGGACAGGCTCCAAAGCTACAGAGAAACCCTGCCTCGAAAAACTAAAAAAAAAAAAAAAAAAAGAAAGAAAGAAAATCTCCTACACACAGTAGCTCCTTATGAAAAGAAAATGTTTCATAGAATTATTAATTAATTTATTAATTTATTATTTTTTATTACCTAGTATCAAGAATCTAAACATTCATGCAGGGGAAATCCATTCTCCTGGCGTAACAAGTCACGAGATATCTGATACTACGTTTGACTAATATTTTGTGTTCTGTTTTCAATTCTTAAGGTGGTTCTTCAATGATAGGGGCTTCACTTCTTAAAACTGGTCAGACAATCTCTGGAACTTACATAAGGCTTGGTATCTAGTCTGAGTTTCATTACCCAAACAAGAACACAAGAGCAAATAAAGGACAAAGAACAGGACAAAAGAAAGGAGATAGGGATGTAAAAGAAGAAGGATAAGTAAATCGTAAGATGAATTTTTCCCCTTTGGTCCAGAGCTGAAATAAATGGGTACACATTTTAAACCTTTTTAGAGAATTAACTTTCTTATATTCAAATGGTCCTTCATTTGTGCTAATTCCTTTGGGTGCCTAAAGCCCCAGGGCAATGTGTCCTAAGGATCTGAAGTGGGAAAAATAGGATGTCTAAGGAATGCAAAGAAACTCAGACCTTCCATCTAGGTAATTTCTGTTATGAATTGGCCTTGAATTTAATCCATCTTATTAAAAAAGGGAAAACTCTTGAAAACTCATCAAGGACAATGGAGCTCCTCCTGGTGGTAGGCTTCTGCTACTGAAGCATCTTCAGCATTTTCATACAAAACAAACAGAACACTAAGTAAATACATAGTTTAAATTATCTATAAATTAGATAACTATGTTTTTAAAAAACTAAGAGTTAAAATCATGAAATTTAAAGTCAAAACATATTGTCCTAGCTATTAACATTGATCATAGCTTAGCTCAGGCATCAAGACCAACATAAAAGAATAAATCTAGATTCATACAATCAAATCATAATTAGTGTTTGATACTCCAAAGACAGTGTTTTTAAATTTTAAATATTATTTATTATTTTTACCCTAGTCAGGTAATTATCATCCTATTATTACAGCAAAGAAATTGAGTTCAAAGACATTTAAATAACCATCTAAACGTCACCATACATTAATGGTTAAGTGGATTTAAATCATGGCTTGTCTGCTTTTAAAACCTTTTGCTATCTTTTTTTGAGTCACATTACTTCCACTAAATTATAATAAATGTCCTAATGCTGAGCAAATTAATAATATGTCACTGATACTTCATATCTATGCTCAGTTATTATAGCTGATGCTCTTGCTATTTATATGAGGATGGCTGAAAGGGGGGAAATATGAGTCACTGTATACATATCATGCTGCTAATGTAGTCACTGTCTCCAGAGCCTGTCACCACATGCAGCTCTGCCACTTTCCTCCTCCAGCTGTCCAGAGCTCTCCTGTAACTGATTGCTCAGTTCCCTAGTGAGTTGGCTGCTTGAGCCGTCCAGGATCCCAGGGTTCTACACTTCGGTGCTGGACCACTTCAGGTTGCATTTCAGTATGAACTGGAGGCAGATCTGATTTGCATATTCAGGGTCGCGAAAAAGACACTGTTTGATGCATGAGTGAGGCAGAATCAAGGCCATTCATAGATTTAATACTCTCCTGAATGTGCCTGATGCTGTTTGCTGGAAAGAATGGTCTGCTTCTAAAAATAAAATCAATCCACATATTAAGATACAGGAGGAATGAGTGCTTTAAATATTTAAACTAATTCTTTAATTCTGAAAATAATTTTTCTCTGAAATTTAGTTGAAAAAATAATTGCAGGGTATAATATACATGCTACATATAGTACAACAATTCAATGCCCTTTGTGTTGGTGGTTTTAAGGGATTACTTGCGGTGTGGTCAATCCTTTGATCCCCACAGATGAGAAGAGAGGTCCGTGACAGTGAGCATTGTGGGAGGCTAGAAGGTGATTGCTTCCCCCAGCTGACTTAACACTGTGATTTTTGAATTCTGAGAAGCAAATGCCAGAAAAGCAATTCATTTGCCTCACCGCACTAGACACTTGCTCATCCTGTTGCTTGCAGGACTGCACACGGTAGAGGTCACGTGTTATGCGTTTTCCCACACACTCTGAGCTCAAGTGAGGTCAGGAGCAGCTGGACAAAGCAACATCAGAGAGCATGGCAAGCCAGGGCAGTACCTGTGCCTCTGGTGGCAGTTGGTATTTGTCTGATGTGCCTGAGCTGAAAAGGCACTAAAGCAGCAATGCTGCCGAGATTGGATCCACTTGGAATTCTTTACATGAGTGTCAGGAAATATTTTAATTCAACTGCTGGCTCTGAGGGCTGTGTTTTGCCTGTGTTATAAAAAGATTCATATTGAGTCCTTATAATGCAGCATTTTTTTTGTGGGTTCCTTAGCACTAATATTCTGCGAGTTGATCAGAGTTCATCAAATGCTTTCTTTCTGGTACTTTCATTGTCCATGGCTAAGTGGAAGGTGTGGAGATGAATTTGAACTCTAATGAAAATGATCTGTGCTGTTTGGTTTCACGTTGGGATTGTCATCCTGGAGGTCAGTGGTAATGACATGTCAGCCTCTTCCTGACAGTTTGCATACAGCACAGTTTACTTAGAGCTCAGCAAAGCCGGCTGCCGAAGATGAGCCGTTATTGACCTGTCAAGTGGGGACAACCCTGGTGACAGCTGATACATTTGCCATCACCTCCATAACAATGTAAGCTGCTTCTTCCTCCTCTCCTGTTCCTAATAATAACATATTTTTTTTACCAAATTTACAAGTGTGTTTATAGGAATCATCAGCCTTTCAGAAGTTTGAAATCCTTAGAAAGAGAAATAAAATGCAATTGCCTTAGAGCTCGGAGAAACATTTAACCGCTGATGGGATGTGCTGGCCATGTTGGTGTCCCTGTCACTGCAATTTTCCTAGGAAGACTGTGGAAAATATAATAAAAACAGATTGGCATGATATAAGCTGGGAATTTATATTCATGGACTTTGTAGATAATCATGTATGTTCATAAGTTCATTTTTCACTTTTTTAATAACATAAAATCAGAAAATCAAGTTGTTTTATTTTTGCCTCAGATCACCAAGAAAATTCATATAAAACCACCCAGAGATGAATGAAATATTTTTCTTTTTGGTGTACTTTTTTTCCACCTCAGCTCAGATCTCCCAGAGATACATGTTTGGAGAGATAAGTCACTTAGAAATGGATTTCTAATGCAAGAAATTATTTTTAAAATCTCTGTGATTATGGAAAAAATAGTATGTATAAGAAATTTTAATGGTTACATTGTTTTAGAACAAATTCAACATCTTATTATTCACAATGAAAAAATATCTTTTATAATAGTTTAATAATACACCTTTTCATTTGTGCGAGTGCATTTCTGAAATTCTGTGATCAATTTCTAAAAGAACTACTTCATATTCATGCATATATTTGTTTTTGTTAATCTATTTATTTACCATGCTATTTAATAGCAGCCTACAGATCTTGACATATCTCACTTCTGACAGAGGACTGAGTCCCCAAATGCGTAAAGAATTCAAGAAACTATAATCAAAAACATATAATCTGATTTAAATATGGGGTACGGATCTAAACAGAGAATACTTAACAAAAGATTTTCAAATGATAGAGGAACATTTAAGGAGATGTTCAACATACTTACCCATCATGAAAAACTAAATCAAAATAACTTTGAGATTCCATTTTACACCTGTCAGAATGGCTAAGATCAAAAACACTAATGACAGCATACGCTGGAGAGGATGTGGAACAAGAACGTTTCTTCACTGCTCCTTGGAGTGCAAACTTGTACAGGCATTTTGAAAATCAATATGGAGGTTTCTCAGAAAGATGGGAATTAATCTAACCCAAGACCAAGCTATAAGACTCTTAGGCATGTACCCAAAGGATCTCCTTCTAAATCTCTTCTGCTGTTTTGGATTCTGTCTCTCCATTCATCTCTTACCAAAAAACTCATCCCTTTCATCTCTTGCCTGTTCTCCTCTCAATTCCTCCACACTTATCCCTTTGAGTCAATGTTCCCCAGATCCTCAAAACTCCTTTCCCAAACTCTCAACAACCTCCTCTCCCATCCATCTCATACTCTTGTCCTCTTGACCATCTAAGTTCCCTCTTTGGAACCAAAGCCATGATTTTTCAACTTTTCTATAACAACCCCCAAAACCTGTTACATATTATCTCTGTCACCAATTGACAAAAGCCTTTTAAATTATATTTTCCTCAACCCAACCAGAACCTTCTTTTAGATGCAAGTTGTTCACCAATTAACCTTATATAGCCAATCTAAACTTTCCTGGCTCCTCTCAAGAATTCTTAGACTCCAAACAAGTGTTCCTGTCTATCAACAGCTTAAATTGTCCCTTTATTGCCTATTCCTAAGAATGGTATCTCTCTCCCTTTCACTGGTATCTTTACCCTTAGCCCTAGTCTTGGGACTTTTCTTCCCAACTACCAGTACCATGAACCTAAAACCTTCAGATATACATCAAAGAGAAAACTTTTTCTAAACTCCTTAAGTTTAGCTCAGTCCCTAGTATATCTGTACCCCAAATTTCAAATCAACTACACACTGTTCCATCAAATCTTTTACCAGCCCCAAGTGATTCCCTTGAATCTCCTTCTTGTTCTGTCTCACACACTACACTTCCCTAGCTCCAGATGGTCCCACAGAACCTGGGCATTGACATAGAATGAAATAGTCTGAATGTCTAGGCCTTGGTCAACAACCTAGCTTCCTCGTGTCCCCTTAAAATGGTACCTGAATGTCAACTGGAAGCAGCCAGAGAGAACAACATCCACTTTCCCAAAACCCAGGCACCCAAAAGTAAAATAAAAGCTGAGAATGAATGGATCCTAGCACATTTGAACATGCAATTCTGGAAGGCCTTGCCTTACTCCACAATTCTCTCTGCCTTGCTGAAAACCTTTAGACTGCATTCCTGAAACTAGCCCCCAAGTTCTGTTCCTTATTTGGCCAATCCCTCCTCCTAATACTGACTACCAATATCCAGCTATCAAAGGATTGAACTCAAGCAATCAAAAGTCCCCTTTGCTCACCTAATTAACATGCTCAAAATTAAATGCCTCATCCTAACATGGAGTTTCCCCTTGGATCTTTATAAACTTCCATTTTCCTATGTGCATAGTCTGTCCTCTCTCTATTTATAAGTAATCCTGTCTGACAGAAAATATAGCTTGCTTACTTTGACCACATAATTTTGGGAATAGTCTTTATTCTTACTCATTGTGGTTAACACAGGGAGCAGGGAGCAGAAAAGACTTGGGGGTGGGGGATAGTATTATCAAATATATTTAAAGTTAAAAATTGTTTTAGACAGTAAAAAGTAAGGCTGTGCCAAGCAACTACTCATCCAAACAAATAAATTCTTAAATGTACATTTTTAAAAATACATTGAGAAACATAATATTGAGCTCAGAAGAACATTCAGTTGGTGAAATGCTTGACTTTTGTGCACAAGAACCTGAGTTTTATTCCCGGAACCTAAGGTAATGAAACAGTCAGGTGTAGTGACACTGGGTTTTATTTCCAGCCCTGAAGAGGCAGGTGGATCTCTGAAGCTCTCT
Organism: Alexandromys fortis; assembly: GCF_014885135.2. Classification (NCBI taxonomy): domain Eukaryota; kingdom Metazoa; phylum Chordata; class Mammalia; order Rodentia; family Cricetidae; genus Alexandromys; species Alexandromys fortis. The sequence goes on from NW_026068070.1 coordinate 2,830,785, forward strand.
GACCAGCCTAGTCTAATCAGAATTTCACACCAGCATGAAACCCTTTTCAAAACAGTCGGTTGATCCACTGATTCGAAATAAGCCTCATTGCACTATTGGAAAGTAGTAATAATGAGCACAATATATGATTGTTGGATTTGATGCCTTCAGTGCAAAGCCCTGTGGAATTGCTATGTATTATTAAATAGATTGCTTTCAGTTTTCTCTTCTATTTTTGTTTCTTTTCTTTATAGAAAAAAAAACTATGAAAACTTATTGTCTCTTACCAGATTTAGTACTATATTTACATTTGAATTACATCTTAACCTTAGCTGCTCAACACTCAGAGTTGTGGGGCTACCAATTATATTGCTAGTAGGTTATATAATCTCCCAATTACAACCAAAAATAAATGCCAGGTGTTTGAATCTGGAGTCATTAGAATGTACAGGAAGGGCTTCAGCTGACCTTAGACTGTCTTGCCCAAATATAACATACAATTCACAAGATTAAAGAGCCAAAAATTAGGACATGGATCCAACTTTCTATACCCCAAAAATCAGGATGGAGACAGTGGAAGGAGAAAGATTTGTCTTCAATGTGCAGTTGACACTTGTCATCTCCTTCTATGACTCTTTGAATTATATTACATGGATTTGTTTTCTCTTCTTTTTTTCATAGTTTCATTTTGACCAATAATAGAATATGTTACAAATCCATATAGTAATTACAATATTAAAATGTACAACTTCTACCCAAAAGTGGGCAGTTTAAATTGTATTAATTACTTGAATTTTTTCTTAAAAAGGAAAAATGAAATAAAAGACAGAAAACACAATATATCAGTTCATGTTTGAAAAAAAGAAATAATTTGAACCTGCACGCCAATATTTTATATTCAACTATAGATTCTTACTCATGATTTTATTTTATATTTAGAATCAATATTTGTTTAACTTTCTTTTTTAACATGTTTCAAGTTTGTTAAACATTTAATAATGCTGCTTAGCTAAATAATTACCCACAATAGATGACAGCATCTTTGCTGAATATGTAGTATATTCAAATAAAGTCTGAAGTCAGATAATCTGTCTGGCCTGAATCATCCTGACCTCAGCCTGAGCTAATCCCTCTGTTTGAACCTTCCTACAAAATCATAAAGAGACTTCCAACAACTGTGGCTACGTACACTTGTATCTTTACTATTGCACATTTGCTGCATAATTCTTTTTGTGATCATATTAATATGTTTCTTATTTTATTGTAGCAGCTGTATTTATAAATTTTTATGTATGTCTGTGTTGTAGGATACTGCTTGTTTGCTTGTTAATTTCCTGGCTCCCCAGACTCCAGAAATAACCGCAGAGAAACCATATTATTTGCAGTACTATTTAGCCAAAGGCTTAAGCATATTTCTGGCTAAGTCTTACATCCTAAAGTAGCCCATCTCCATTAAATTGTGTATTGCCATGTGGCTGTGACTTACCGGGTAAAGTTCTGGAGTCTGTCTCCAGCAGGGCTACATGGCTTCTCTCTCTCCCCCTGGTTTTTCTCAGCATTCAGTTTAGTTTTCCTTGCCTAGCTCTACTCTTTTGCCCTATCAGAAGCCTAAGATAGTTCCTTTATTAACCAATGGTATTCACAGCATACAGAGAGGAATCCCTCATTATGTGTGAGTGTGTGATGTATGTGTTTGGTATCCATACACTTTTGTGTACAGGCAAACACACTTATGCATGAACAGAGGCCATAGGAAAACATCTCTTTTGAGTCTAGCTATATCACTGCATCTGGACCTTGACTGGTGGGAACAAAGCCCCAGTGACCCTTCCATTTCTGTCCTACGGCACTGGAGTTGCAGGTTTACACATCCTTGCTTGTACTTTTACATAGGTTCTGGAAATCTGAAATCAGTTCATTGTTTCTTGAGGAGCAAGTGTTCTTACCGCTAACTAATTTCCCCACATTACTTATTTTCAACAAAAATGGATCACAGATTACACTTTTGTTATTCTTTCAATTCTATGTATTTATCCTCACTTTGATAAATGGTTCATCCTTATCCTCATATAATTAATTGTCCAAAAATTTTATGACCTCTTTTTGGATTTTTATCCTCATCTTCCACTGTTAGTCATCCTTTTCCATCAGCTGCCATGACTGTGGTCTGAACATTGTAAAGACATTACCTGAAAATTCAGGGTTACCCTACAGATGTTTTGCTCTTTATTCCATTGTAAGATTTTTGTCAATGTTTATTCGATCATCTTAAGTCTCAATCAGATCATAAAATATTTTGTTGAGAATATTCAAATAGCCCCTTTATTATTCAAAGAATCCAGTTAACTGTGATTTACAACTTCTACATTCAGAAGTTTTTTTGAGAACTCTCTGGAGTTCTCTCTCTCAGTTTTATGTTTCCTCCTGGAATCAAACTCAAGTCTTCAGACTCAGGTGGTGAGTACTTTTAATACTGAGCCATCTCACTAGCTCCCCAGGGTCTGTTTAGTAGAGAAGTTTATTATAATATCTTATATAGATTATAGTTCTGTAGTGCTATTCACGGTTGTTTATTCCTCATTAAAGCACACCTCACATCCTATGCATCAGGAATCCATTTGTATATTTTCTGTTTCATTTCGTTTTGTAGCGAGATAATGGATCTTTGCAGTTTTTTTCACTGTTCTCTTACCAGTGGATGCTTAACAATGATGCTATTTATAGTTTAATGTCAGACATATAGCTACATAAAAGAGGAAAAAGGACATTTGTCATAGCACAGTACATGTTAAATAATTTTATGATTAAGTGTTTTGGAGTAAAAGACATTAATGAAGAGCATATCAAAGCAATAATTTCTTCAAATACCCATATCTATACAAGGCAATGAAACTTGAGTGAGTGAGAGTGTATGCGTGTGTGTGTTCATAAAGGTTGAGACTTCAGCCAATATCTGTGTTGTTTTGACTCTGTGACACTGCAGTACCTTGTGATGGAATGTGTGATACAGTAGCATAACTCATGGCTGATCAAGGAGTGAATGTAGAGAGAAAAGTGGTGTTACAAAAATCTAGTACCTCTTTGAGCACATATTCCCAGTGAGAGAACTGTTCCAATCATATCCCATATCCTAAAGGTTCCTACACCCTGATATTGCCACTTGAGAGCAATACGGACATTATAGACTCATAGGATATTACATAAATTTAAAGAAAGAAATATTCACCCTTCTGAGGCTTCAGTCCTTGAACTGTCCAGTTGCTTTTATGTCTATTACAAACAAAGGTAAAACATTATAGTATTAGGGGTTAGTGGAGGGGAGAGCTATGATGTGGCAGGCAGGAAGGTTAGTAAGAAAGATTGCTTACTCAGCAACACATATACTAAATTTAGAACAATTCAGAGAACCTTAACATGATACCTGTGAATATGGTACTCAAATTCATGAAGATTTCCATATTTTAAAATAATATCACTGAATAATAACACCTTCCTTTGATACCTATTAGACAATAAATGATAAAAGAACATTAATGGGGGTCAATGGTATCATTATACAATCACCTCCAAAAGATCCTGGATCTCAACCCTGTTGCCTTGCAGCCAGACATGCAATACATGAACTGCTAAATAATATTGAAGGTCCTTACTATAATAATCTACCCATGGATCCAGAGCAAAATGTACTCAGTACATCGCCATGTTGTTATGTATCGTAGAAAAGGACTCTGGGACATCATCAAGTTTGGTTTGTGGGATACATAAAGAATAGTATATTTGAGAAATAAAACTTGCAGGGAAAAATTAGTGTAGCAGATGAAGACAGATGGCTGCTAATGCCGGAATGTGGAAGCAGCCACTAATGGGAGATGAAGCCATAGGTACAGAGAGAATGAAGGTCACAGATGCTGATGACTCACAATGCAAGGACCACAGATAGAAACAGAATAACAACTTTTTTTCTAACAAACAGCTCCTATTGGGATTGTGGGACAGACCTACTCAGAAGCGAGACTCTACCCATGCGCTCTGGGTCACACATGTATAGGCTTCAGGGATTCATTCCCTCTACATTTATTCTCCTTTTTATCTCATTGGAAGTTATTGGAACATTTGCAATGGCTATAATGTCCTCAGAGTGTGTGCCTATGAGGAGTGGGACAAACCTTCATGTAAGGATCAGCCCCTCTTAAATCAACCAGTCCCTATTTTCTTAATATATCTACGTTCCCTTGAACTTCCTTCAACGAATCATTAAATACCCCAATGTTTGTAGTCTTAAGACAAAAAGTTTCTGTGGAAATGAAGATACAGCTCTTACCTGTGAGTCCTGGGAAATCAAAAAGAATTTCAGAGACTCCAAGATAAAATAAAACTGAGTTAATATTCTGTTTTAAAGTAGAGGTAGAGAGATGGAAAGGAAGGCTTTACTCAAAGTCAAACCTAACACCATCAATCTGACTGCTAAATTCTGAAACTCCATGTTCAGGATCTGGATCACATAGGCAGATGATGCTATTTACCTCATGATGATCTACAAGTAGAAAGCTAAAAAAGATGTACTCAGCATCATAACACTCACTTCTGGGGCACACCTCTGAAATCCCAGCTTCTTCCATTCAATATTAAATGATAAACTTTCCAATATACCCCAATGGAGGGATGTACTTGTGATTAAACCTTAAACATGTGAGCCATTAGAGGACATTTTATAGCCAAACTGCAGAAATGGCCAGATACATTTATTTTAAAATTTCAATGACCTAATTTGCAAAGAAAGTCACTGTGATACTTACTGTTTTCTTTGTGGTTGTTGCACCTATAGTATACTGCTGGATTGCCAGATACTTTCTTGTGCCTCTGATTACCCTTAGTAACATGAGAAAGTGTGTGTAACAACATTGCAAAAAGTCAAGACGGTTTACCCATAATAGTTTTTAATTATTTTTATGCAAATTGATTCTATGGTTCTGATGTTGCAAGTTTTATTTAGCTCCCTCCTACATAATGTTTTTTACAATCAGTCTTCCATTTTTCAATATTTTAAAGATATATTTTATGACTATACACTACATATGTACAGATACTTTTTGAAACCAGAAAAGGATGATGGGTTCTCTGGATTTGGAGTTACTTTCCTTCTTGAAGTACCTGATGTGGATGCTGAGAGCTGAGTCTAGGTACTCTGAAGATCGGCAAATTAAGTGTCCTTAACTACTGAGGCATTTTTCCCACTTCTCATTTTGTAAGCATTTTATACTCATTTATTTCTATGAGTGTGTGCGTTTATGTGTAGGTTCATGCACGCCATGACATTTGATCATATAGCTGAAAATCAGAGTAAAGTTTGTGAGATTCAGTTCACTCCTTTCACAGCATAGTTTACATGGCCAAAAGTCAGGATTTTAGGTTGAAACTAAATGCTTTTACTCACTGAACAATCTTGACAGCCAAATTCCTACAATTTGAATGACAAGTAAGATCTTTCTCCTCTGAGTGATATACTACTATATGTCCAAATTAGGAACCCTATCGCATGGGTACATTAATGATTCAGCGCCTAAAGTCACCCTTCTTTCTGGAGCTTTAAGAACCCTACTTAGGCAGTGGCTAAGCTTTAGTTTCAATAATGTTTATCCTGCTTGTAGAGGGCATGCATTTCATCAAAAGCTCAGAATCATTTTTCTCTAATCCTTGGTAAAATATCATTAGTGTAGGAATAAAATATTTTGCACCATACTTCCAAAGTGCAATTGATCAAAGTGCTTTTTTCTCCAGAGTATCAATTTTTGTTCAGGTTAATTTTGGCAAATTTCTACATTATGCACCTTCCTAACAATAAAAACTTTAGAGCCCTTACAAAATTAACTTATCCCTGGAGTGTGTGTAAAATCTAGTTTCTAGGGGCTAGAGGGATGGCTCAGAAGTTGAGAGAATTCCCTGCTCTCCCATGGGTCCTTGAGCTAGATTCCCAGTAATGGTCATTGCTCATAACCATCTCTAGAGGCATCTGATGCGCTCTTCTGACAAAAAAGGCATACCGGCAGATAGAGAACTCACATTAAACAGATAAATCATCAAAAACCAATCTAGTTTCTAAGTCACCATTTGAAAAGAGAGATACCTAGCTCTTCTAAATTTCAGCAATCCAAAACACATGTCATTAAGTCCTGAGTCTTGAAAGTATTTTCTTTCATAATTAGTGTTAGTGTCACAATGATATACCTAAGGTTCCATCTGTCTGTCACAAATACATGTTGAACAGTGACCGCATTCCTGAGATCACAGAAGCTTAAAGTTTGAAGGCAGGCATGGTGTTACAAACCAGCATGCTTAAGGCTGTATCAGGACTATCATGTATTTGAGGCCAGCATGAACCACATAAGAGATAGTCTAAAAATAACATTTTTGAAAATACAGGAGCAGACATAAAAGAAGCAGAGATTTGAGTAACATTTATCATAGTAAAATTTGGGTACATGGTAATATACCTCATAGCTGGTCCAAATGAATATTAAATCATGAATCAAAATGTCCTAAATTAGCTTCAGAACATAATCAAAATAAGGGAGAAAACTTTTGCCAAGGAAACTCCCAGAAATCCATAAGGATGACCCCAGCTAAGACTTGTAGCAATAGTGAAGAGGGTCCCCGAAGTGACTTTTTTCTGTAATCAGAGTTTGACAACTGTAATTGTCATCAGAGAGCTTTCATCCAGTAACTGATGGAAGCAGATGCAGAGTTTCACAGCCAAGCACTGGACCGAGCTCCTGGAATCCAGTTATGAAAGAGAGGAGGACTTTACAAGCAAGGGGGTGTCAATATCCAGTGGGGAAACCCACAGAAAAAGTTGACTTGAGCTAATGGGGATTCACAGAATTTGGACTGAAAGCTAAGAAGTGACCTAGACCCTCTGCCTGTGGGTGACAGTTGTGTAGCTTTGTTTGTGGGACCCCTAGCAGTGGGATTAGGGCTTGTCCCTGGCACATGAGTTGACTTTTTGGGACATATTTTCTATGCTGGAATGCTCGCTTAACCTTCATACAAGGGGGAAGATGTTGATCCAACTTCAACTTGATGTGCCATGGTTTGTTGACTCTTAGGGGAGGCCTGCCTCTTTTTGAATGTAGGAGGAGTGGATGGAGAAGAAAGGTAGATAGGAAATGCCAGGAGGGAATAGGAAGAGAAGAGGGAAGGAAAACTGTTGTTGTATGTAAAATAAATAAAAAATTTAAAAAAAAAACTAAATCTAATGTGGATGTGCTAATTCATTTAAAGAAAGACACACAACAAAACCTGACATTAATGACCAATTTTAAATTCTATGAATCTCTTAACAACTTTAATTGGAACAAAAAGAAACATATTTTCTTTAAATTTTCTTCTTCGATGTTATTTATTTTTCCTTATTTTATTTTATTTTATTTTTTCGAGACAGGGTTTCTCTGTGGTTTTGGAGCCTGTTCTGGAACTAGCTCTTGTAGACCAGACTGGTCTCGAACTCACAGAGATCCGCCTGTCTCTGCCTCCCACCTGCTGGGATTAAAGGCGTGCGCCATCACGGCCCGGCTTCCTTATCTTATTTTAAAAATTATACTTATTCACCAATTTAGTGTAGTGATGTGCATGTGCCATTGTAAGTGGTAGAGGCACAGGGCAGCCTGTTTCTTGTTCCTTCATGTGGGTCTCAGAAGTCAAACTAAGCTTGTTGGGCTTGGCAGAAACCTCCTTTACCTACTGAGTTAACTTGCCTAACCTGTACTCACCATTGTTTGTGAAATGGCAAAAAGCACCATAGTTAGCGAATGTTAATACTTTCCTCTTCCTTCCTGGGCTTCTGAAATTTAATTATGGATCTGGTAGCTTCTCCCAGAAATGAGATTTAGCTAAAGAGAAATTTGTGAAGAATTAATAAAGTGACATAGTAACTGATTGTTTCCTTTGACTCCATCAGTTAGGTACATATGAAGTTAACATAGCAGAAATATATACAACTATTATTTCATTAGTTATTTTGAAAACCGTGTTTTATAGAGGATCAATATGTCTGGTTGAATGATTTTTCTGTTTATTGGTAAAATTACACTTGGAAATATTGTTCTATTTTCATTTGATGGCCATGGTGGGGAATCTATGTAATTAAGCCTTTTGAAATTTGACAAAGGGTGAAAAATGTCTCCTTACCACCTAGCATAATTCCTACAAATAAATAATGAATGTTTTGTGCTTTTTCAGGCTTTCACCTGTGCTCAAAACTCCAGGAAATGCAAAATTGACTGATGTCCTTAACAGCACTTAACTAATATAAATAACTGCATATTTCTCAATATACATTTTCTTGGAAAGCTACTATTCTTTTAAAAGATACAACTTAAAAATTGTTGGAGCATAGTTTTAGCAAAATTGTTGCAAATGTTTAAGATGTGTGAAGTGGAAATAGATGTAAAATGTAAGAAATTTTTTTCTTTCCAATTTTTTATGTAGAAATAAAAATGGAGGTTTTTTTTTCCTGTTTTTCCTCATGGTACACTTAGCAATAGTCTTCTTAAGATTTCTTTCTTAAACATTCTTCCTCTAAATGCCACAGTTTTAAAGAAGGGTCTCATATAAAGAGGTAATATGAGTTTCATATTAAAATGTGTTATTCTTTAGACATACTTGATAGACCTTAATTTATGACTTAATTTGAGTATGTCAAATATTTAATTCAGCAAGTAGCTGTGTAACATGGTATGGAAAACATTTATTAGGGATACAAACTGATAATTAATTACTGATTTTAAGGAAAAAAATGTTCTTTAGGACTCAAAGTGGTGAGTCTTCAGTAACAATCTTGTTACTGTTGTCCAACAAATTTTAAAGAAAGTTAAATGTTAAAAACATAGAAAGCAAGAGAAAAAATTGAAAATATTTACAGATTTTCATAGTGTTATAGGCTCATTAACATTTTTGAACTTGGGAATTGAACTTTTCTATGGACATGCTTTAAATTTCAGTAGATTATCTGGTATTTGTGGTAATCCTAAAAATTTGGAGAAGTCTGTAGACACAAATGTTATTTATTAATGGACAGAGTTTCTTGGTATTAATCCTCTTCATATCATTGACTTCTTTCCCTCAGACTGTAAAAAGAATAATACGAATACATTGAAGTTTTAGATGTAAAGAATGAGGCTGAGAAAATGAATAATTTCATAAAATCATTTAGGTGACTCTGCAATCTGAAGATAGCAATTACATACAGCTATATTGTATTCTGTCACATTTCCTTTAGTTTTTCCAAAGAAATAGGAACAGTAAGTACTATTTCTGTATCAGTTGCTATATCTTCAGATATATTATTTTTGAAAATACTAAAACTAGAAAATTTGTTAAAACACAAAACTTCTTAATATGTTAATGCTTATGGGAATTGTTGCTTTAAATAGTTGGAAATATGGGTCAAATATCAGTATTTGGTTGCTTTAGGGATTTTCTGGTTTTGTATATGGATAATGCAAATGCAATGTTCTATAGTAATGAAAGAAAGCTTTTCACATATGTGGTGAAAGAAAATGGTCCCCAAAGAGAGTGGCACTATTTGGAAGTGTGGTCTTGTTGAAGTAGATATGGTCTTTCTGGAGGAGTGAGTCACTGTGGAGGCGGGCTTTGAGGTCTTTTTTTTCAAACTTCACTTAGTGTGACAGTCCGTAGACTTCATGCTGTCTCTGAGTCCAGATGCAGTATTCTCTCACACCATGCCTGCTTGTATGTTGCCATGCTCCCCTTCATGGTCACAATGGACTAAACCTCTGAATCTGTACGTGTCCCACCTCAGTTAAATGTTTCTATGTATAAGTACTTCCACGGTCATGGTGTCTCTTCACAACAATAGTAAGCCGCAAATAAGACATTATCATTCAAATAATTAAAATGATATCTGGGTAATGGTACCTGAGGCTAGTGTTTTTGTACTATGCAAGTATCCTCAAAAATATGATCATGTGCCCCTATACTCATATGTACCAAATATATATTCACATATGAATGTAGACACACATACAGCAAAATATTGAGGGAAGGGAAATGTATTAATCTCTTCAATCCAGTGTCTTTTAAGTGTGATAGTTACTATTCCATTCATTTGATAACCCTTTACTGAATTTCTATTATTTATCAGAAAAAAATAATAGATTATGTTTTTGTTGATAACATAAATATTTAGAAGCAATTGATGAAGAAAACATTTCATTTTCTAGTGAAGACAGTGCTTCAAGTCAGGCTAGAGTCGGGTGTTTACCATGCTGGGAGTCTATTTTTCCAGTTTCCTAAATAGAGATGTATTGGGCTTGGTGAGGGGGAAATTCTTGCTCCCAGGGAAAATTTGCAAAAGAAAAAAAGAAATTGAGGCTTAGCGAAGAGTTTCCTTTACCCAATGTATTTCACACCGACCCTCTATCAAAATTACAATATTAATATGGATTCCTATCTATTTGGAGTCAAGTTCTACTTTCTGGCTCTGGCTCTAGTTTATGAGCTCTTGGCTTTGTCTTGCTCCAAAGCTCAGTAGTTACATAACAATGACTAAGCGCCCCATGCACACAGTTGCTTCAGTTCTCAGTAAAGATCAGCTGTCTGTGGGCTTGCATAAGCAGTTATTTACACTGTCTGGAAGCAACTGATCACAGCAGTCTTTGGCAGGGCTGCCCATATCTAAGCTCTTGTGAAATACACAAACAAAAATTTAGAAAACAGGTAGGAAGTTAAACAATACAAAAAGAAAAGATTGCGAGCGGCGATTCACAGGGTGTACAGAATACCTTTTGTTTGACACAAAGGATATATATTAAACCATATTTGTTATCTTATTATTAAATTTCGATGTTCAGACATATGTTGTCATTTATGGTAGCAGGGATAATTTTCTCTCTTGAAAGGTAGGAAGAAACAATGTATGGTTTTGAGACCAGGGTTCTTTGTCTAAACTTAAAGATATTTCTTGTAACAAAATTTGCAAAGCTAAATTAGAAGCTCCCTCAGAACGTTGATTGCATGACTATAAAGCTGATTTATTAATGGATGTAAGAATCAATAGCTTCATTTTACATAAGAACAAATAAATATGCGTAAATGGCTGAGTGCTGTAATTTGTTTGACAGTCTCTCCGCAAACAGCCATCCATTCTCTGTTGGTAAGTGCTGGCTTTTACCATTACACTAGAAAATTAGTTTATAAAAAGATAAAAGAAGAAGGAGAGTTCTTAAATGATGATAATAAGAACTGATAATAATTTTAAAAAACTGTGTTTTTATGTAGTAAAACATGAAATACAGGAAACTTCAAAATTCTTCACCTTTTGCTTTTTTTAATGGTAATTTTCTTTCTGAGACATGCAAGAATATGCAGAGGCTAAAAGTACTTGCTGGGAAGTCTAAGACTATCTGTGGAACAAAACTATGTAAAGGTCAAAGGGAAGCACCCAATCAGAGCTTTCCTCTGCCCTCCCCATATGTATGCCTCCCCAATATCATATATCACACATATACACAGTCAATAATAATAATTAGGAAGTTAGTCATGGGTGTCATTGATATGTTCAACATCAGGGTTTTCCATATTATCTGTTAAATTATATTTTTAAATTATTTTTATCTACTCATCAAAGCCTCACATGTGTTATTGTTGTCTTTCTGTATGATCCTTTGTCATTCACATGCTGAATGGCTGAGTTCAGTATCCTTATTCTATAAATCTAATATAATTTACTGTGCTGGATAGTTTTATTTCATTTTGAAACAAGCTGAAACCATCTTAGAGGAGGGAACCTCAATTAAGAAAATGTCTCCATAAGATGGGGCTGTAGGCAAGCCTGTAGGAAATTTTTTTAATTAGTGATTTATGGGGTAGAACGCAGCCCATTGGCAGTTGTGGCATCCCTGAGTTGATGGTTCTGGGTTCTATAAGAAAACAGACTGAGCAAGCCCATGGGAAGCAACCCAGTAAGCAACACTCCTCCATGGCCTCTGCATCAGCTCCTGTCTCCCGGTTCCTGCCCTGTTTGAGTCCCTGTCCTGGCTTCCTTCAGTGATGAACAGTGATGTAGATCTGTAAGCTGAATAAACCTTTCTTCCCCGTGTTAATTTGGTCATGGTGTTTTATCACAGCCATGGTAACTCTATGACAGTTACTAAGATGGTTTCTCATAAAAACTTTAGTGATGACATTTAAAGCCATTAGTTTAGTTGTAAATTTGGCAAATAAATTTAAGAGCAGAGGTTGATTTATAGTCTTAAAAATACTCAGGTGTAAACTATCTGGAATTATGTCTGAATTGCTGAAGACAGTGCCAGGGCATGCACACAAGACAGGAAGAAGCTCTGTCTATATAGTGTCCACATAAGCGGCATACTTTGAGACTTTGACCTTTGAGCAGAGAAAAGTTCCTGCCCTTGTTCTCTAGCTACTTCCCTTTAGATTGCGTTTAAAAATAGGAACTGAACTTTTTCCTTACGTGATTAAGTACATGCAGAAGCAAGTGTTATTAGGCAGAAAGCAGAGTCTCTGAGAGGAGCAGAAGGGAGTTTCTGAATGTTCAGAGATAAGCAAGCCTTGCTGTCATCTGTCTCTTATAGGCTCATCTTCAGTTAAATGTAAGCCTCATTGAGCTTTCCTTCCAAGCAAATCTTAATTGATGAGATTTGTGTTCTAAATCCCAAGATCTAAATAACATCCCTCCACCCCCCGAATAGGGCTGCTCTAAGGAACAGAGAAATGAAGCCTCCTTCTTGTCTTGGGATACTGATTATATATTCATTCACCAAATGATCTTCTCTTGCCTTTATTCTTTGGGTTGATATGTCTTCTTAAGGAAACATCAGAGAACCTTCAGGCCAAAAGCAACAAAATCATTTTGACAGTATATACATGTGATGCCGGCCAGAGCAAAGAGGCACACTCAGACTTACTGCAAGACTTCAGTTTCTGTATTCTAAAATGTACTACCACGCTTCCATAGAGGCAACACCCTTCACATGAACTGCTCCAAGCTAAGGGAAACATGTAGCAGGGAAGCTATGTTACGTCCATTCCAAGGAATGAGTACCTTTGACAGGCATCTTTAGCTTGTGAACATGCCACTGATTTTGTCAAAATATCCTTAGAGATGCATTATAGTCAAAGACACTTGACTTTGAAAATTTGATTAAGTTTAAAACTCAGTATACAAAAATATTAGCCAGTGCTGATATGTGAGCCCAATGAAACACAAGTGCATTGTTTTGATATTTGCTTCTTTGAAATATTCTTTATTTGGAAAATTCAATACATTTAAACAAACGTCACATTTAATTCTCATTTCGTCTATTCAATTACCGCCCCCACATTCATCCCAATAATTTCTCTTCTAAACTTTGTCTTTTTCATCTTTTTGATAACCCTCTAATTCCGCCCATATGTGTGTAGTATGGAACTGAATTATGAGTAACCTATCAGATCTAAACTAACAACAACGAATTCTACCCTAGATTTTATAAATTCCTCACCATGAACTTTTGAATAAGATTATAGTACCAGATTTGAAAATGTCTCCACTGAAGCAAACCTCCAATTTAATTAGAAAGTGATTAGTTACCCATAATAGTCATGTCACTATTCTACCCAAAGGAACAACTGACCTGGGATGAAAAAATTGATTTCTTAGTTAAGTTTATCCCCAAGTGTTTTTTTTTTTCTTTAGATGTGATCGTATATAGGATTCCCTTCCTGATTTCTTCTTCAATCCGTCTTTGGCATGCCGACAGGCCACTTAGTTATGTGTGTTAATTTTGTATCCATCCACTTTGCTGAAATTGTCAGCACTGATACTGCTTTGGTGGACTCCATTGGATCTTTAAGTACAGAACCATATGCAAACTGGGAGATCTTACCTGGTACTTTTCCTGCTGATGCCTCTTTTTTTGTTGTTTATTTATTTATTTATTTATATTTATTTATTTATCTTTATTATTAAAAATTCCCACCTCCTCCCCACCTCCCATTTCCCTCCCCCTCTCCCATTCCCCTCCCCCTCCCTCTCCAGTCCAAAGAGCAGTCAGGGTTCCCTGCCCTGTGGGAAGTCCAAGGTCCTCCCCCNCCCATTCCCCTCCCCCTCCCTCTCCAGTCCAAAGAGCAGTCAGGGTTCCCTGCCCTGTGGGAAGTCCAAGGTCCTCCCCCTCCAACCAGGTCCAGTAAGTTGTGCATCTAAACAGACTAGGCTCCCTCAAAGCCAGTGCATGCAGTAGGATCAAAACCCAGAGACACACATTGGAGCGCTGGACTGAGCTCCCAAGGCCCAAATGAGGAGCCGAAGGAGGGAGAACATGAGCAAGGAAGTCAGGACTGCGAGGGGTGCGCCCACCCACTGAGATGGTGGGGCTGATCTAATGGGAGCTCACCAAGGCCAGCTCAACTGGAACTGAAAAAGCATGGGATCAAACTGGACTGTCTGAACATGGCGAACAATGAGGGCTGACTGAGAAGCTGATACCTCTTTTATGACTTTTGCTTATCTTCTCTCTTGTTCAGATTTCAACCGCTCTAAAGAATAGGTGTGGAGAAAGTGGGTACACTTGCTCTGTTGATGATCTTAGGGGGAACTCTGAGTTATTCTCAATTTATTTGATGTTGACTATAAAACTGTCATTAGTTTGAAATATCCTGTCTGTGGATTTTGCTAAAAAAGGGGTGGTATCAAAGTATTTGTCTGTGTCCAGAGAGATGGTCATATCATTTCTGTTGTTGAACCTATGTAATAGATAACTTCTGGTCCTCCTCCATCCAGTTCCTAAGTGGTATTGAGAGGTATATGACAACACTCCCATCATCATTGGGTCTTAAAATCAGAAAACTATTCCAGTTTTAGAGAACAAGAAAGAGGACCTCATGATTAGAGGCTCTACCCAATGTTACTGGATTTCAGGAAGAAAGAAAGATCATAAACCAAATGAAATAAACAACCTCTTAGACTAATTTTCAATCAAACAAATTCTTCAGAACATCAAGGAAAGAATTGAGCTCCGTCAACACTTGGATCTTTGGCAAATATATCCAGCATCAGTCATAGGTACACACATACACATAGATGCACACAGATCATTGTAATAAAATTTGACTATGTTGACTAAGCCACCAAATCGTGGTATTCTCTTACAGTAGAAATTATGGGAAAAATAAACAGCTGCTAAATTTTTAACTCATTCTATCAAAATTGCAGGATAAGTTTGACTGCATCTCTGCTTCATTTATTCTTTTGATCTCAATCTCTCTTTTTTACATTTTATTATTTTGAAAACCAGTACCAACAGAAAAGACTGTTCACTATGCAATTGAGTCCAAGCTCAGGCTCTGTACCGTTCTTTGACTGTGCCTTAATGTAGTCAAATCATTCTGATGTTTAAACTTCAGATTTTGAAACATTCTATCAGGAAGGAGTCAAATGGGAAAATGCCCTAGATTTAAAAATGGAACACGGCCCAGATGGATTCAATGAAAGGTTGCACTTCTCTGCTTGGAGCACAGACACAGATTGTTAACTAGATGTAAGGGAGCCATTCAATTGAAGTTCAAAAATGCAAAAAAATAACACTTTCAGCTTAATTCTCTTGCGAACAGGAAATTGTTCTTTAAGTAACTGAAATAACATGAGCCTAGGGAGGAAAAGTTAATTGTGCAGCTGCATTTGGTGTAGTGTCACACTAAAAAGAGAAGAAATGGATAGAAGACAACCTTGTAATATTTTGAGATCTGAAGATGGAAGGCTGGCTCAGAGTGATGTAGGTGAAAGTATCATGTATAAATGAATTAATTAGATGAAGCATTGAAAAAATTAGCGAAAAATGAGAGAGACAGCTTAACCTTCACAATGAGAATGTTCAAATGAAAGAATTTTACATGTGATTGTAATAATGATAGCAATGAAAATTACTGTCTCCATCCTCACAGCTATCCTGAGTAGTACAAACAAAACTTAGATATATTTATTAGTGTTAAAAAGAAGTAAAATAACTGAGAAATCTAATATCTAAAAATATATTTATTCCAGTTCATTTCTTTGAATTGTGTTTAAAATGCTAGTCTTTACTATGTCTCTTGTTGTCTTGTTCAGCTCGTGTATTGGCAGCCATGTTGTTGAAAGATTATGGCTGTATCTTTTGGTGTTTCAAACCCACAGAGAAGACCTTAACCCTACAAGAAGAAGCACCAAAGAATGCTGAGTGCAGAAGAAATAATCTTCCCATGGGAAAAGCACATCAATTGGTTGCTAAATACTGAATGGTCTGCTCTGAAAACATTTATACAAAAATATGGATTGAAAAGTTTGTATTTGTATATTTTTGTAGTATATGTAGATGCAATAAACAATTAATGAGATTGAAGGAGATGGAAGGAGGGCTATGTAGAAGGTTTTCAGGGGATGAAAAAGAAGATGGAAATGGTGTAAATATAATCCCAAAAAGTAAAACATAAAAGAAGAAAAGTAATACTATATAAGATGATTATATAAACACGCCTGTCTTATTTATAAGTTATCACTTCAAGGAAATATTATTATTTATGTCAGTGTATTAACTATCACCAACAACCATTTATCTCGTATGTAAATCCATATCACAAAGTCTCTGGTAATATTTTCTTAAGATACACAAGGCAGTTAAAGACTATATCTTGAATATATAGAAAGTGAGAAAGGATAATCGGGAGCTAAAATTCAGGTTGTGTTATAGGATAATCTGTTTCAAATCATATATAAGAGTGCATATATAAATATGCACATATAATACATCTAATAATATACTACTAATCATATGTTCATATTCAGATTTAGTTATTTATCAGGCTATGGACGATATCAACTCTTTGCCATTAAGAACTGAAAGGTAAAATTTAGCTTTCTATTATTCTCCCCATAATATTGTCTTTCTTATTCATTTACACATGTGATGTTTTCTGCTTCATATAAGGTTTTATTTTTCATTTTTCCCCTTCAGTCATCTCATTCTTTCTCTGTTCCTGTCTCTCTTCTCATCTTCCTTTTCTATAGTATTTGAACACAGTATGTGTTAAGCATGCTTGCTAGGATTCATGATGAATAGAAATGTCAGGAAACAAACATCCCCCGGTAAAGAATGAATAAGAAAAGTGAACGATAGAGGAACTAAAACATCTAAGAATAGCTATTATGAAAATGTGGTAGAGAGACAGGACATTCATGAAAGTCAGGAATGTTTTGATAGGATAGGTTGAAACTTGAACTCCAATTGAGCAGGCAAGACACTTTCTCAGGACACACTAAAATAAATGAGCCTCGGGGGTCTTCATATGTTTTTGACTTTGACAGAAAGATTCTTGGCATGTTAAAATTGGTTTATTTTGTATTTTAAAAAAGTATTCATTCCAGGAGGTAGTGACACACACCTTTAATCCCAGCACTCAGGAAGCAGAGGCAGGTGGATCTCTTTGAGTTTGAGGCCAGCCTAGTCTACAAGAGCTAGTTCCAGGACAGGCTCCAAAGCTACAGAGAAACCCTGCCTCAAAAAAACAAAACAAAACAACAACAATAACAACAACAACAACAAAGTATTTCATCTAGCCTATAGTCCTCACATCCCAGACCTCAGATTTATCACAGTACTGCCTTCTCATTCAATTTTATTATCTATTTATATGTTAATTTACCTTTGTGTCTATCTACTGCTTGGTGTGTAAACTCCAGTTACAAAAAAAAATCACACACACACACAAACACACACACACACACACCTTTAGAATGCAATGGGACTAGACATGAAATTTACTAAAATATTTCCATAATATTTTTCTTTTTATCATTTCTTTCCTGGCCTCATTCTTCTTACAGAACAAGAATCCTTGATACTGAGCTTATAGCTAGTGAATAATACCCATTCTAATTTCCTAAGGAAAAAAAATCGAATCCAACTCATTTCAACTTAGCATTTGCCAGTGATTAAGACACCATAATATTAACATAGTACACATAAAATTTTCGGCACAATATTTTATAACTGTTAGATATTAATTAGAAGTTGAATAGAAAGCCATGTGCTTTATAGTTTACAGAACACATTTCAAAGGAAAGGGGAACATGCTGTTTGGAATCAGATTTGAAAACAATACCTCACTATGCACCTTGTTCTAAACTAAAGGAAGTTTTGTATTCTTGAAGCATCTACATTTATCCCTGTTCATTATGGTATCAAAACATAAAGTCCTTTTCCAAAGTCTGGCTATAGAAAGGAAGGGTGGAAGTTAAAAGTGTTCTTAAGACTTGAATAGCTTAGGAAAAGACTATAACTTGGCACAATACAGAATGTTGACTAAAATTGCCCAAATAAAGAATAGATTTGGATAAAATGGTGGAAAACCAAAGCTATAAAACATTAAATTATTAGAAACCAATCAACAGTAATTCAGGAAATATAATAGGTGATTTTATTTAATGTGATTCAGGGTGAAATTTTTTTTTCTGAGACAAAAATTGAGTTTTCTGCTTCATAATTTTCTAAGGGTTTTGCCCTGCAAGATTGTTGAACTAGCTAGACAAACTATAGATTTTATTGGTGATTCATTTCTGCATTGTTAAGTTGCAGTTGTTAACACATGATCATTCTGAAGAGCTGCAAGACTCCACATTAAATATTGGTGACATCCACTTCCAGCTCCGAGGGATTATGCATGTTTTCACTTTCCCTATTTGTATTTCAATGAAGATCTGATTATTTTATCACATTTTCACTGATATTAATAATATAATTGATTTATTTTCACAATTACTATATTTTATTCTTAGACATTTTGATATTGTTTCCGAATTATTTTCTCAATATTTCTCTTTGCCATGAAAGACTCTATAGAAGTAAATGGTTTAATCAAAACCTTACAGTTGAACTTGTCTGCCTGTGCATGATTCCATATCTTCAGCAGCTATCTGGGACACAGGCTGGAACTGTACAGAGTGCTCTAAGAAGCGAGTGACAAGTCCTTCAGCAGAAACTCACAGTCACTAGTCCCTAAGCCCTGGTACAAAACTCCAGGCCTGTCTCCCACCCTCTTGGCTACACTAGCTAGCCAGCAGGCAAACCTCCTTTAGGCAGACTGTATCAACATCCCCTCATCAGGTCTCATAATCTGCAAGTCCGACTCTGCCTCCAAAATCATCCATCCCCAGAGACCACAGTGGCTCCCTGAGACACAGCCAGTGACTACACCGAACAGACCAAGAGCAGCTCTGTGAGACATAGACAACTGCAATGGTCAATTCAAGAGAGGATCCCTGAGACACAGGCACCTACTGCAAGGATTGGACCAAGAGAAAATAAAACTGCCTGCACCAATTGGAGGAAGAGATGGGCAGGTGCCAATGCAAGAATACATTCTTCAACCTAAAGAATAATATGGCAACACCAGAACCTAGTGGTCCTACAACAGGAAGACTTGAACATCCTAACCCAGAAGAAGCAAAAGAAAATGAGCATAAATATAACTATATGAATGATAGAGACCCTTAAAGAAGAAATGGAATCATTCTCTTAAAGAAATAAAGAAAAAGACCAACAAAAAATGGAAAAAAAGCATTAAATCTCTTAAAGAGAGACAAGAAAGAAAAAAATTAAACAGGTGAAGCAAACAGTTTAATACTTGAAAACTGAAAGAGAAGCGATAAAGAAAACACAAACAGGGAAATATGGAAATGGAAAAACTGGGTAAATGAACAGGAACTACACATGCTGGCATAGCCAACAGAATACAAGAGATGGAAGAGAGAATCTCAGGTGTTAAAGATATGATAGAGGACATTGATTCTTGATCAAAGAAAATATTAAATCCAAAAAAATTAACACAAAACATCCAAGAAATCTGGGACCAAACCTAAGAAAAATAGGGATAGGGAAGCCATTCCTCATTTTCTTAACAGAGGAAGAGAAGTTGAAGAGGAAGTTATGGCAATGAGGTGTAACAGGGTGTTATAAGATGTATTCTAATTCTGTTACTAAAATTTTATGTCTTTTATTTTTGAGATTATAACATAATTGCATTATTTTCTTCTCTCCCAAATCCAAACTCTCACTTCTTCTTACTATTTTTCAAATTCATGTCCTCTTTTCTTATTAATTTTTATTACATACATATGGGGAATTATCCCTACTACTGAAAATCTAGCCCACTACCTTAAACTATTAAAATAATGAAACTTAGCCGGGCAGTGGTGGCGCACACCTTTAATCCCAGCACTCAGGAGGCAGAGGCAAGCGGATCTCTGGGAGTTCGAGGCCAGCCTGGTCTAAAAGAGCTAGTTCCAGGACAGGAACCAAAGCTACAGAGAAACCCTGTCTCGAAAAAAACAAACAAACAAAAAAAAAATAATGAAACTTAGAGGTGAATCTCAAACAACCACTGTACTTGACTAAAGTAATCTTAATTACATCCTACATATCTGTCCTTATAAGTATAAATGAGTGTAGTCCTTAACTTTTATATGATGTCTCCTCTTTGCATCAGAAGGAGACTATTATCAGAAACAAACAAACAAAAAATAGAAAAAAAATTAACAATTCAGAGTTGTAAATTCAAGTCCCAAAAGGTAAATTTCCAATACATCAACGAAGGCTTAGAAATTATGCCAAAGAGGGAACCGAATGATTGAAAAAAAAAGTCCAAAGAATAAGGAGGGTAATTCTGATTTGTTATACTTTCATGCAAACACTAGCACATTTTTATTCCATTCACCGGCTTGGTCTGTAGATAACAGGTTTGCAATGACCATTCCTAGAAATACTGAAACAATCAAAGTGAATCGAAATGGTCTTCAACAAGATTATTTTGTAAATTGAAGAAAATATAGGGATAATATGGCATATTAGGAAAAAGAATCAATTGATAAACTTCCAATACTCAAATTCACAATATATGAGAATCATAAGAAAGGAGTGATGTTATGTTTAGATTATTTTGAGCACTAAGTTATGAATCTTTTCAGGAATACCAGGCTTAACAGCTTAACATTTCAGTGTAGATTTTGAAATGATGATGCAGGGGAATGTTGAAATGTCTTAACGGCATAAAGAAATTATTTCAGTCTATAAGAAAATATGAATTTGTGACAAGTAGAAAATATGCCAAATAAATTTGTATGAAGGTAAAATAGATGGGAATAAAAAGGAGAAATCAGGAAATGAATAGCACGGTCAGAACAATGACAGAACCTGAGAACTATTGTGAGAGAATATCAATTAGATGTCTCCAGAAATAATAGTTGTTGGATTATATGATAAAAACAATGTGACAATGTATATTGTATATAGGAATGTGGAGGTAATTGCTTAATGTAGCATTTTATATTTTTATATTTTTGATTATAATATAATTACAACATATCTCCCTTCTCTTTCCTCTCTCCACATTTTCTATATACTTCTCTTCCTCTCCTTCAAATTCATGCCCTGTTTTTCTACTAATTGTTATTTGCCTATATGAATGTGAGTGCTTATAAAAATACATATTCATAAAACACTTGTGATATTGCATGTTGGTATCCTTGACTACTGGAAAGACTGAGATTGGAGGGTCATTCAGCATACCAGATCAAGAGCAGCTTGCATCCTTGACTACTGGAAAGACTGAGATTGGAGGGTCATTCAGCATACCAGATCAAGAGCAGCTTGCAAAGCCCAGCAAAACTCCAGTTCAAAAGCAACGCATAGCAGGTTGATATATGTGCAGAATTATAACTATTTAAACACATATGTAATTATTTGTAAAATAAGATAGAGTACAAAATACTTCATAATTTGTATATAGCTTTTGATTATCTTTTGCAAGCCAATTCTTTATTTTTACTAAATAATTTATGAAGCTGTGTGTGTTAAGAGTTGGGCACAAGACAGGACTAGGACTGAGCTGGTGACCTGGGAAGAGTGGACCTGAGGCAATAAATTCCACAGGAGTAGGACTGAGCCAGTGATGTAGGCCAGAGCAGGCCTGAGGCAGTGAACTCCACAGGAGCAGGGCTGAACCAGCAATCTGGGCTCGAGAAGGCCTGGGAAGCTAAACTCCATGGAAGCAGGAGCAGGTCCACACTAGGGACATTTGTGGAAGCAAGACTGGGCCAAAAACCCAGGCTGGAACAGGCCTGAGGTGGCAAACTCCACAGGAGCAGTTACAGGGGAGCAACTGCTGAGCGAGTGAGTCAGAGCAAGCCAGAGACTACTGCAGGTCTAGGAATTAATCTGAGACATTCGAGGGAGTAGACCTGAGCCAGGACCCCTGCAGAAATGGGCATGAGTCTGGGACCTCTTGAGAGAGTAGGCCAGATCCGCATACTCTGCAGGTCCGGGTGCATCCATGTCTGGGACCTCTGAGGGAGATCAGAGGCAGAGACCTTTGCAGGAACAACCCCAAGCCAGGGACCTCCACAAGAGCAGATCTAGACCAGGGACATTTGCAGAAACAGGTCTGAGCCAGCAATCTACGCCAGAGCAGGCCTGAGACAACAAACTCCACAGTAGTGGAGCAAACCCTGGGAGCTTCGAGTGACGTCCAGGAACATGGTGTGACAAATGGGGTAGCTAGAACCTTGACACTTACTATACCATGAGGAACAACCATCTGAGCCTTGGATCCACTGGCACCTGGAAGATTCATCACCAGAGTCACAGACAGCCCCAACCATACGAATTAGAGTAAAAGATGAGTAGACAACGTAAGAGCACATAACAGTTCAAAGAGCAACATGACACCAGTAAAATCTAGAGACCGTACAACAGCAAAATTTGAACAACCAAATATAAATGAAGCAGAAGAAAATGACATAAAAAATAACTTCAGGAGAATGTTTGAGACTCTTAAAGATGAAATGAGAAATTTCCCTCAAAATATAAGAGTAATAGGTATATAAGGAGAAGTTCAGCTCAACTCAAAAACACAGAAAATATATTTAACAAAATCATAGAAGAAAACTTTTTTTTTTTTCTGAGACAAGGTTTCACTGTAGTTTTGAGCCTGTCATGTCACTCTCTCTTGTAGACCAGGCTGGCCTTGAACTCACAGAGATCCACCTGCCTCTGCCTCCCAGGTGCTGGTATTAAAGGTGTGTGCCACCACCAGACTTTCTTAACCAAAAAAGAGATATATGAAGATCCAAGAAGAATACAGAACACCAAATAGACCGGATAGAAACAAAAGTCCCCTCACCATATAATAATTAAAACACTAAACGTACAGAATAAAGAAAGATTATTAAGAGATGCAAAGAAAAAGTCCAAGTAACATATAAAGGCAGACCTAACAGAATTACACTTGACTTCTCATTGGAGAAAATGAAAGACAGAAGATCATGGTCAAGCATTATGCAGACATAAAGAGACCATCAACGCCAGCCCAGACTACTATACCCAGCAAAACTTTCAATCACCATAGAAGGAAAAAACAAGATATTCCATGACAAAAACCAGATACAAAGAATACCTATCCATAAACTCAGTCCTTCACAAAGTACTGGAAGGAAAACTCCAACCCAGGGAAGTTGGCTACATCAACAAAAACAGACAATCGATGATTTCACAGCAGCAAATTCCAAAAAAGAAAAACACACACACACAAAAATTAACATCACCAGCAACAAAAACTAAATTAACAAAAGATAGCAATTACTGGTCATTAATATCTTTTAATATAAATGGACTCAACTCACCTATTAAAAGACACAGACTAACAGATTGAATACGAAAATAGAATCTATCCTGCTGCATACAAGAACCAAACAAGCATCACCTCAGAGTAAAAGGTTGGGAAAAATTTTTCAATCAAATTCACCTAAAAAACAAGTGGGTGTAGCTATCATAATATCTAACAAAATAGACTTCAAACTAAAATCAATCAAAAGAGACAAAGAAGGACATTTCACATTAGTCACAGGAAAAATCCATCAAGTGGAAATCACAATACACAACATCTATATCCCAAATACAAGGGCACCCTCATATGTAGAAAAAAACACTCTGAAGCTTAAATTATACATTAAGCCCCACCCACTAATAGTGGGAGACTTCAGTACTCCACTCTTACTACTGGACTGGTCAGTTAGACAAAAAATTAACAGAGAAATAAGGAAACAAACAGATGTTATGACTCAAATGGACTTAACAGACATCTATAGACTATTCCATCCAAACATTAAAGAATATACCTTCTTCTCAGCACCTCATGGAATGGTAACAAAACAAACTTCAACAGATACAAAAGAATTGGAATAACCCCATGTATCATATCAGATAACCATGCAATTAAACTAGAATCAACAGCAATACTAATTCCAGAAATACCACAAACACATGGAAATTAAACAATGCTCACCTGAATCATCAAAGGGTCAAGAAAGAAATAAAGGGATAAAGACTTCCTAAAATTCAAAGAAAATGACCCCACAACACAACAAAATTTATGGGACATAATGAAAGCAGTGTTAAGAGGAAAGTTCATAGCACTAAATTGTTGTGGGACAATTCTGTATTCTGATTGGTCAGTAGCCAGGCTTGCTTTCCAACAGAGAGAATATCCTATTGTCTTTTGAAAATTGAGGATGTTTTCATTTCATGTCTTCATTATAACTGAATTCACATTTAGCACACAAAAATATATATAACAAATCTGAACACAGATTATTTCCCACAAGGTACTCATACCCATTGCTTCCTCTTTGTTTATCTGAAGGCTTTATATTACTGAAGAGACATTTTATTTAAAAAAATTCATACGATATATTTTGATTTTGTTTTCGCTCTTCTGACTCCTCTCAGATACTTTTTACCTCCCTATCCATCAAGTTTATGTTCCATCTCTTCCAAAAAGAAAAAGAAAGAAAAATAAACAAAATCTCACAAAACAAGCAGAAAATCAAAACATACAAGTAAAAAACCAATAAGATAAAAATGTCAAAGCAAAGGCAAGTGAAGAAAATGTCTACAACACTGCCACCGAGTTCATTTTGTTGGCCAACTATTTCCTCCTAGGCTTGGGGACCTGGATGATAGTTGATATAACCACTAAGAGTCTATTGGGGAAAACTGATTGACTATTTGCCAGTGGGTATCAAATGTATGTAGTTTTTTGGTTAGGTTTTATGCACTTTATTCCTGAAATTAAAAAAAAATCATATGTTTTAAATAGGTTCCTGATGTTTATTCAGCCCAGTAGTGGCTGCAATAACTACCTCCAGTATACTACATTACTCCTAGTTTAAGCTATTCTTTACAGTAGTACAGGTTATTTCCTATTTCCCTTTAGCATTAAATGATCAGCTTTATCTAAGAAAAGTAGTCATACAGCTTCCGTTTTTTAGTTACAAGGAAATAGCACCATCTAACTATTCATCTCTAAATATCTTTTGTCAACTTAACCATTTTATTTTTCTCCATCTTTAAACTCAGAAGATTCACCAAATTAATCTATGTTACTGACATGTTTTTTCCCAAATGACATTGTACTTTTAGGAAATAACTAATATTTTAAAGTATAATTAAGGAGCTCTCACAAAAATACACATGTGAAATTTCTTATGATTTTTAATGGTTTTTACTATATTAATAAAAATGTGTATAATAATAGTGGTAATCAGTAACTAAAAGTTTTATAAGGCTATGAAAAGATTTAAGAATATTTTCAAGATATAATTATATTCATATTACAAGTAATTTATGTAGAAATTGATTTTCAAAATATATATATATATATATATATATATTTTTTTTTTTTCTTATATTAAATACCATCTGGCTATAATTCTGATAATACTTCATGGATACATATAATATTATAAAACTATTCTTTTCTAAATTAAATAGTTTTGAGTCTTTTTTTCTCATTTATATATCCATGTGCATTTCTAATTATTTATGATTTGTTCATTTGATTGTTTAATAATAAAATATATATTAATATATGAATCATGAACTAAACATAAATAATATATGATTTACAATTTTTATCTAATTGTTGATTATAAATATTTCTACATTTCCTTATAAACAACTAAAAGTTAAGAGGCAAAATATACCAATATTAGATCCTGCAGGATTCTGCCTGATTTAATCCATGATCCTTTGTACCAAGTAAATGTCAGCAAGCTCCACTTTGCCAGATGTGAGGCATTTGTTCATGAATGTTTGCTCATTTGACAATATTAGCTTTGGCTTAAATCAAATGTTATGTATAGGGGAAGGGAAAAACTTGGTCATTTAATATCTTTTCGCCTATATAATGCCCCCTTTCTCTGTCTCTGTATCACTATGTATACGTCTGTCTATCTATCTGCCTTTTTCACACACAACACACAAATACACATATGAACCCACACACACACACACACACACACACACACACACACACCTTTCTATGCTTACTTAAATCCAAAATTATTTTTCGTGCTTCCTTCCCAAATTTTATTCTATTACCTAATACAAAATGTATTCTACTATCTAATTAGTATTTGCAATGTGTTACCACAATATTTTAGTGTGACAGGCCATGAGATTTCTAGATTTAGTTAAGTTGTATAAGTTGTTTAAGATTAGGGATAATCTTAAATATTTCTCCTGTTCTTTTTTTTTTGCCTACTTCCACCTGTCCTGCACAATTTTTTTATGATAAAAATGTTCATGTATTTTATCATAAAATGTTCATGTGACATTTAGTAGCGTTATAACTATCAATAAGTTGCATTCTTTTTGTTAAATGCAGAAAACAATTTTTACCTCAAAGGATCTTGAGAAGTATCAAAAGGGATGATACATAAAGCAGCTGCAAATGTAGTATCAAAACATTAATAACTGGGAGTTTCTTTCACCCATTGCAAATAATGTACTTTAGGAAGAGCTGTTTAGCCCATGGAACTCTTTCTGAACCTGATTGAGCTATAACATTGAAAAGTTGGCATTCTCATTGACTAGCACCTTACTTCTCAGAGATACAAAAGCTATGAAACATGGTCGATGTAAAGAATATTGTTAAAACATATTATTTTATGTTTTTTTGCATAAATTTTGCATGATTTTATTGTTTTATGCAACGATTGAAAGTAGTTCCTTCCACTCAAGAACTGCATAGCTGCTGTATCTGAAAATTTGTTAAGTTAAGTGTAATGAGATACTTTTTTTACGCCCTATGCCTAACATGTGTTCATTCATGTATAGGAAAAACCCTCACTTGGGAAATTATTATGTCCAAAGCTTAATATTGACAAGGCAAAATAAAGTCAAAGTCAAAACCAACAAACCATCCACAACTTCCTTTAGTCGTGATTTCTGTGTGTCTTCTCAATTTCAAGCTTTCCGGAAGTGTTTAAGATTTTGCAATTTATATTCCCTCAGTTATCTATAGCCAATTTCCACATTGTACGAACCCAATTTCCCAGCAAGTGATAATTTATCAATGACTTATTAAACATTATATCCTCCTTGAGTTATTTATTTTAGCCTACCTTTCCACAAGGGCTTACTTTCTTCAAGTATCTACCCACTTATTCAAAAAGACCACAAAAGTTTATATTGATATTATCATTGTTTTTAATCATGAAAAATGTTTTGTGAAATTATATCTTTTCTAGCTTCATTTTGGAAGTACTGCACAAATGTGACACATTTTGCCATTATAATTTTTAAACCAATTTTGTTTTTCTCTCTTTTACAAACAACTTCCCTAACTAAGCCTGTTTTCTAAGTACCCACCCAAATTACCTAAAAATCAAACAGGTGATGCAAATCATATCTGAACCATGTAGATTTGTTGTGGTCACTTACATTGCATAGAAACACAGGTTCTTTTTGAAAACTGATAGTACATCCATCTGTGCTGAATTGCGGGTTTTATAACCTAAGCGGGATATGTTTCTGGCTGCAGCCTGGATGGTAGAACACATCCCTCTAAGGATTTTAGGAAAGGTTTCTTTCTACTCTCTTCCCATAGGAGTTCACATTTTCTGTTTTCTCTCTGGGATTGAGTTTAGTGACAAGCACATATTGAAAGACTCAGAGAAAGGCCACTGAAGGTGCTTATCTGCATACAGATGCAGAGTGGCATTTGAGACCACAGTATTGTCATTGCCTTTTTTTTGCATTAGAAATCCTAACCAGGTGACTCCACAGGATAGTTGGAAAAGAAACTACTTACACATCAGTTTTCAACAGTGAAAGACGTATCTTATTTTTGGATCAAATGTAAATGTTAAATGGTGGAATAATTTTTATTTGATTGACATGTCTAAGGTAAGAAAATGGCTAGTTCTGTGGAAGAAATACATGGAACTTATAATTTCCTACAACTGTTATACAATATAGACTCATTTTACAAATCTTATTTTGCTTCAAACATTGCTCCATCATTCTTCTCGTCATTCTTCTCAGTTTTCTCTGTATCAATCAGCAAGTATGTTTCGAATTAGAATATTGTAATATTTGTTTGGCAATTGATGAGATAAAATGTTATCAGTTGACTATTATCTGTTATCAGCAGCAACATTTTATGATTAATTCTATGTTGTAGACATGACATACAATTGGTATAAATTGAATGAAGTTTAATTGAAATTATGCAATAATCTTTTTATCATTGTTTATGTCTTGGGACCTGGAACAATGGCTCAATAGGTAACAGTGCTTGCTAGTCTTACAGAAGCCCCAAGTTTGGTTCCCAGCACCAGTTTAGGTTGAGTCATAAATGTTATGCCCAAATCCATGAAGTCCCAGCAAAAGCCAACAAGGAAACCAAGTCCCGTATGTAAAAGCAAAAAGCCTTTATTTTAATCAAGTTTACAAACTCAGTCTCTCAGCATGTCCAACGTATTGGAATAACAGGAGAGTCCCAAGCACAATTAAATAAGGTTTTGTAGTAGTAATAGTGGGGGTGAGGGGATTTCTGAGGTTTTAAGACTCCTGATTGGCTGATATTTGTCTAGGGTGTCTTGGTTAATGTGGACTGGCAGGTGTTTCTATCTACAGTGCTTGGAGTGCCAGGCATTTCCTTTGAATGGTCTGTTCTTGGATGAGGGTAGGGAATCTCAGCCTGTGGTTCCTCCAGCAGCCAGGCATTGTCTCAGAGTAAACTACTGAGACTCCAACCTCCATTTAAATTCATTGCTGGCCAGAGTCCCAGGTGATAATGGTTGGAAGTAAAGAAATTCCTTTGGGTGACCTTGCCATCCTTAGTTTATCATGGCTGGCCCCCACAATAAACACCTTTCACTATAGCTACAAGGGATCTGATGTTCTTTTCTGGCTTCTGTGGTTGCCTGCACAAACATGCTACATACAATCACACAGATATACTCACATATACACATAAAAAAGTAGAGTAAATCATAAAAAGATTGTCTTAAATCCCCAAGCTACTTAATATTTAACCATGAAAGGCAATATAGGTAATATTTTCCCCCCATTCTCTGGCAACTTCAGAGCAATTCATAAAATATTGTTAGATTAAGAAAGCATGTGACTGAAGGGAAAAAGTAATAAAAATGTGATCACTGAAGCAGTAAGATAGCAAACATCATGATGGACACACTTTTTGAAAATGTTAAAATTTGAAACATTCCTATTTGGCATGATAAATTTAAATTCCTGTGAAACAATTGTTTTAATTATCTGCACTATGAGAAATTAAAGTCACCCTTTGGCTAAGATATTTAAGGTTAAATATAATAGAAGCATAAATCTTCTCAAGTCTTATTAAAGGAGAAACATCTGTGGCATCTAAGTTAGATTTCTTTCAACCAAAAACTCCCATTCTGAAATGTTAGCATTCTGACACAGTGACAAATGGCCGCAACAAATGCTAAATAGTTAAATGGACAGGTGATGGATAGCCTCATAAGCCTTGCAGGGCAGCCTGTGTAAGATACTAATTGGTTCTGTGGAACTGGTTTTAGTCAATAAATTCACTTGGGATATTTTTGTGTGTTAGACATCCTTAAAGAATGTAAGTGCTGTGGGTGACAAACCACTTTCAACACCGTAGATTGCCAGCAGCAGCACCACACCCTCTCTGCTGCCTTCTCCTTCCATCCACGTCTGTAGCCCACACTGTGTATTCACTCATCAGTAGTGCCAGCCAATCTTCAGGGAATCTCGCTTTTACAATTTTGCTTCAAAGACTACCCATTCTTCCGCCAAACAATGCTTCCTATGTTATGAATGCATTTCAATTTTTGCTTTTTAATTACAATGTATATAATCATTTTTCTTTCTTTAGGATAAACATGAAAGGCTATTTATTTTTCCAGTATTTGTGGACCACTAGATATTAGATTTTCGTATGTGTATCAACTAACCAATTTGTTGTGTAAATGTGCTTGTTCATGTGTGTGTGTGTGTGTTTGTGTGTGTGTGTGTGTGTGTGTGTGTGTGTGTGTGTGTGTGTGTGGTGTACATGCTATGGAAGGCAGAACTAGATGTCAGGTATCTTCCTCAAGCACCTAACACCTTTTTTTTTGTTTTAAAAGACAGAGTTTCTTACTAAACTAGAGTTCAAATGATGTAATAAACTACATGAAAAAAAAATACAGCCTAACAAAAAAATCCACCCAAGGCAACTACTCTTTCTGTCTCTTTATTCTAGAATCAGAAGCTCACACTGGTATGGCTGGGATTACAAACTCACACTGCCATGCCTGGGATTATAAAATCACACTGCCATGGATGAAATTACAAACTCACACTGCCATGGCTGGCTATTTATGTGGTTGCTATAGAGAAAGACTTAGTTTTCAATTTTTGTCAGACAGAATAGCTATTAACTGAGCTATGCTTACAACCTCCAACCTGTCTAAAATGTCAATGAATAATGTTATTGATACGTTTCTATAGTTTAAAAATCACAATAAATTGTTGATTTTTTATTTAATTTAGTTGATGTGACTAATGGAAAAATGAGAATGAAGGTAAAAAAGAAAGAAGGGAAATTTGGAGAAAGAGAGAAATAAGCAAAATGAAAAAATGAAGGGATACAGAGAGAGTAAGAAAAAGAAAAACAGGATATAATTGGCTAAATTACTTTTGACTGTGTTCCTAGGATTGCATTAAAAAATATGAATGTTCTGAGATCAATTCGACATCTCTTTTGTTCTGTTTGCATAGTTGCCTCAGACCTTCTGTTACAGTAATAGAATTCAGTTAGCAATTCTTTGATTAAAAAAAAAAAAAAACTCTTGACTACAATTTTTCTTCTGTCTTCAAAATATCCACACTGTCCTCTTGTTTAACACCGAGATGGAACTCTGAATTAAAAATGCATCTTCTCACAAACACTAGGCTCTGCACAATGGGGAAAGAAGACAGTATGTAGAAGTAAGGAAAGAGACTACCGCAATGAGTATAAATCAACCCCGAACGTTGCCTTCATAAATATTGATGGTTCCTTATCACTTGGTGTAAAAGTCTCATCATCTTCAAAATGAAACAGTCATATGCCTGATGACTTATGTGAGATATATGTATATATATATATATTATATCTGTGTGTATTTCCATATGTGCATATATTATCTACAGATACATAGATAATTTATCTTATTTTCAACAGAAACCATTATTTTATCACTGTAAGCCTTCATTATCATCTTATTTATTATACGTAACTTATTCTATGTCTGTTTTGAAACTGTGATAATTTTCTAGCTGTTGAGACTCTTTATGCAGAAATTTATATTTTTTATTATATTTACCGCATAGTAAAAAAAACATAATGGAGGACAGAATACACACATACACATCCACACACTTATATTTAATTGCATATGTACATAATGTCTTTCTTCCAATTTTAAAGATCTCTTTAATTTGTCCATATGTTGCTTCTTTATAAAAGCATGAGATTTAGCCAAATTGACACTAGCTAGGAAAATAAGAGTTTATCTAATTAACTTGGCTGTTTGTTTAGCATATTGAGTTATTATGGTAACACTAATTCCGCTGACCTGAATTAATCTCCTTGCTCTTTTGATGTTATAAATGTTATTAGGAAATCAGGCTTATATGCTTTAATGAAAAGCTAGAATCTACCATAACAATTGCACAAATAGCCAAAAATTTGAATATTGAAAAATTCAAATAGAGACAAACAATAAAACAAAACTCACCAGCTACAAACAAGTGACTATAACACTAGCATCGACAAGACCATTATCAAAATATAGTGAATCACACATGTAGAAGAAAGGTAGGAGAGAGCTTTCTGCTCTTATCATCTTTACCATCGTGGGATAAAGACTGCAGTAGTTCTGGGATTCCTGTATGTGTTCAAAACCCCGGTGGGACCACCTTCAAGTTTGCTTGTAAGAAATGCAGATCTCAACAGATGTTTCTAGTTTTCAGATTTCCATACATCAGTTCTCAGGCACATGGTTAGATAAGTCAAAATCTGGAAAAAAATGAGTATAAAACCTTTTTATTCAGACAATTGAAGAGATATGGTATATTGAATAAATTAAAATATTGATATTGAAGTTTTCCTATTTAATTCTAGGTTTTGGGGTCCCCAATTACATTTACAAAATGAGTCATTATCTGAGCTCTAGGTTACCAATTTTATTAGTAGTGTGAAGAGATGCCATTAAGAAAGAACAAAAAAATAATAATGAGCAATAAGCACAGCACATACAGACAGTTAGCCGATAATCCACACTTAGTTTGTTAATCATTCTTATTTCTTTTCATTGAAAGTGGCTGATAGACTCTATCAAATGACTTTTCTGGATTTCGTTAAGATAATAGACATTAATACTTTGGTTTTCTATTTTTTAATGTTTAATCAAATTTTGAATATTAGAATAAGCATGTTTGGCTCATAATACATATTTATACAATTGATTGAACTTACATTTTCCCTTGATGGTTTTATTTATTTGTATATCAACCTACCTGCTAATAGCTGCATTATTTATAGTTTTTTTTCTGATTTTGATGAAACAACATGGAAGACTCAGAATGAGTTTTTACACAATCTCATAAATTTTGTGGAAATGAATGGTAAGAATGAACACTATGTCCTTTACAATGCTTGCTAACATGCCTTGGAAAAAGCATGTGAGCCTTAAAATTTTTTCATAGGACTTCCAACTCAATTACTTAAGGAATCTTACAATATTCAGTTTATCCTTTCCATCTGCTTGAGCTTTTACAGTTAGTAACTTAGTAGACTATTTTCTTCTTTATCTGAGCTATTGAATATATATAAACATTTCTACAATATTCATTTATCCTTTAATATTGGAGGATTTCAACATAATTTGCCTGTTTGACAGAACTCTTTCTCTAATACCATTAGTGTACTTTTTCTCATCCCTTTTAAAATATGCTTAATTTTTTTTTAAAAAAGTTTTATTTCAATTTTCAGATAATTGCTTTCTGATTTTATCTAATGTTTTATTTTCCTTTAATTACTTAGTTTTCCCCATGTCTAAGTGTTTTGCTTTTTGAAGTATTACAGACTTTGGGATACATTTTCTTGTGCTCTGGTATTCCCATTGGCCCAATGGGTAACACAATCAACAGGCTATATATATAATCACTTCTAAATCCCAGGTATCTGGATGGAAGAACAGTTTTTTTTTAATCTTTCCCATGGAAAGACAGTCCTATGTTTTTAACATTCCTGGTTTCTCTTGAAATCTGTAAGTACAATGACATTTATGTTGTGCTCCCAACAAGAATATATATAATTTATATAATATTTACATATTTATCTATCATATATACATATACATGTGGTACCCATATAGTTTATATACCATATATTATATTAATTACATAGCATATATTAGATATGTTTATATATGAAATGTTACACACATGTAATAAATATCATATGTGTGTATATGTGTATTAATGTACTGAAGCAAGATGTTAAAAATTCTAAAATTAATGTCCAATTGTTCAGTTGAATCAAAACAAAATGCCATAAATCCTATCAATTTCTTGAAAGTGTCATATTGACTCTAAAAATTATATGAAAATTCATAGTACATAGAAACAAATATGAATGTATGTGTGCTGACACATCATATGATTCTCTAAATAAATATCATTGTTAATGGTTTAATAAATGAGTGTTTTCATTAAAACAATTGAACTTTCAAAAGTAACTTGCAATTTTATAATTTTATAATTATAAAATTATAATTATATTTATATATAAAGAAATTTTATAATTTGAATATGGAAGAACAAGGTTGAACTTATATACTGATTCTGTTAGTTGCCATTCAGAAATTATAGATATATAATTTATACATAAATTATATATATATATAATATGTCAAATATATTAGTGAAATGGGATCCAGAAACAAACAAAAGGACACACACATGAATACAAGTGTATATTTTGAATGTATTATTAACTAAAATGCAACAGTACTTAAGTGCATGTATTTGTAATTCCAACAAATGGTAAGGTGAAATTCAGATATCCTAAATCAAACACAGTTTTTAAATAAATGACTTACACCAAAGCAATGTTTAACCAACTATCTCAGCAACTTGTGCCCCATTCATGTTGACATTAAAAAATACACAATATGCATTAGAAAAGCAACAATTTCTTAGGACATGTAGTAGAAGAAGTTAGGCTTTGGACATATGCCTGCCATCTTTGTACTTTGGGGATGGCTTGTGGTGCATCAGAAGTTCAGAAGTTCAAGGTAATCCTTGGCTATGAAGCATGTTTGATGTCAGTATAACTATGAGGTCCTGATCAAAAAAAGAAAAAAAAACAGGAAAAGAATAACTGATAGACTGAATGAAAGAGCACAGAAAAGTAATATGTTATTTGATTTTTTTTAAATTTAGAAAATATTGAGTTCTAATGGAGGCTTTGGGTGTGGGATTGATAGAGGAATTAATGAGTGGTTGTGAAGTAGCTTTGGAAGTATGTAATACTTCATACCTTAAATTTATATTGGTTTTAGAACTTACATACACACATATTTATATATAAATATATTTTACCGAAATCTCGGTGGAAACCTCCAAATGCCGCGCACTGCACCCCCGTGTCTGTGCTCTGAGAGCTTGAACCCAGTTCACGATCTTCGGGCAAGGGTGCTGGAGGTTAAAATACACAGACACACACAGACAGAGAGACAGCGACACGGGTCATCCTTGAATCGCCCCAAGAATGCCCCCTTTATTGTGTTCAGGGGCAGATTATATAGAGATAGCCACGCCCCAGCCAAACCCACCAGAAACCACTCTCCTGCCATCAGGAACTCCTGAAGGTCTTGTGCTCAAAGCAGCTGTAGGCACTCAGATCAGGGGATTACAGGAAATTCAGGATCTGGGGTCTCACTGCTTCCAACATCTCCGCCCTAAATTTTTTATAAAGCAGAAGACCCTCCTGACCACACAGTCTTTTGGTCACTTTGATTGAACCTGTACTCAGGAGAGAATAACAGCATCTCCTCCGGAGAATATTGGCTTTTAGGGAACACAAGAGAGCAACTTAAGCCTGTAAGACAGGCAGATTCAAGTATCCCAGAGACTGTTGGTTCCTCACACTATTTCCCACACACCCTCTTCCCCTCAAGTGAACAGAGGTGTGTGACCATTTCAGACTCGGGACTTTTAGGAGTGGCTTTGCCGGGACCCCAGGAGCAGACAGAAACCACTGCTCCTTCAGCAGTCCCCTAAAAAAACATACCCCAGCTGCCATACCCCCGTGGCACATTCATTTGTTGGCATGGAACCAGGGCCTTGTGTATACTGGGCAAGCAGTGCTCATCATCTGCCTGCGTGGTCAGTCCCTATGGAAATTGATCTTTGTTTGTTTGTTTGTTCTGTTTTGTTTTTTTGGGGGGAACTAGGGAATGCTGAGAGTTTGCCCTCAGAAGGTGAGGGTGGATTGGGGTACGTGTTAATCCTGATGGCCTTTGCTCAGGTTGGCAGCAAGTGGAAGTCAACCGAAAAAGAGGGGTAAACGAACAGGGTTGTCCCTGGCCGGAGGAGACGTATGTATTGGGAAAGATAGAATGTATATAGTTTAAAAAGATAAATGTGTGTAGATGGATGATATATTGATTGTGTTGTCTTTTGTGTTCTGGACTGGAGAAAGACATTTGATTCTAGGAACTGCTAAGAAAGATATCTTGAGCCGGGCGGTGGTGGCGCACGCTTTTAATCCCAGCACTTGGGAGGCAGAGGCAGGGGGATCTCTGTGAGTTCGAGGACAGCCTGGTCTACAAAGGAAGTTCCAGGACAGGCTCTAAAGCTACAGAGAAACCCTGTCTCGAAAAACAAAACAAAACAAACAAACAAAAAGAAAGATATCTTGACTTTAAAATATGGGCTTAAGAATTTGATGTCAATTCAGGTTCCCTATCCTCAGCTGCCCAAGGAGCTAACTGGGGACATCACCTTGGGCACCTGGGAGCCCCTCTAGGTTCAAGTCTCTTGCCAACCCTAAGATGGCTCCCTTAGTTAAGTTATGTGATTCCCTGCTCCTCTATCCAACCTTCCTTTCTCCCAATCATCCCGTTTCCCCAAGTTCCCCCCATTCTCTCTTTCTTACTTTTCTGATGAATATCTTGCATATCACCATAGAACCTTCATCTGGAGATGGATGGAGATAGAGACAGAGACCCACACTGGAGCATCGGACTGAGCTCCCAAGGTCCCAATGAAGAACAGAAGGAGGGAGAACATGAGCAAGGAAGTCAGGACCACGAGGTGTGCACCCACACACTGAAACAGTGGGGCTGATCTATTGGGAGCTCACCAAGGCCAGCTGGACTGTGACTGAAAAAGCATGGGATAAAACCGGACTCTTTGAACATGGCGATCAATGAGGGATGATGAGAAGCCAAAGACAATGACACTGGGTTTTGATCCTACTTCATGTTCTGGCTTTGTGGGAGCCTAGCCAGTATGGATGTTCACTTCCTAGACCTGGATAGAGGGGGGAGGACCTTGGACTTTCCACAGAGCAGGGAACCCTGACTGTTCTTTGGACTGGAGAGGGAGGGGGAGAGGAGTGGGGGGAGGAGGAGAAGACTGGGAGGAGGGGGAGGGAAATGTTAGGCTGGGAGGAGGCGGGAGTTTCTTTCTTTCTTTTTTTCTCCCTTCAATTAAAAAAAAAGAATTTGATGTCAAAAAAGAAAGAAAGGAAGAAAAAAAGAAAAAGAAAAAAACCAAAACAAACAAAAAACCCACAAAGGTCCAGAGAGATGGCTCAGTGGTTAAGAGCACTGTTCAGGGCCTGATTGTGCTGAGATCCAGGGGACCCCAGTTCGATTCCCGATTCCCACAAGGTGGCTTGCAGCCATCTGTCTTGAGCTCCTGCTGGGCGCCTGTGGAAAAAACAAAAACAAAAACACACAGCTGGGTGGTGATGGTACAAGCCTTTAATCCCAGGAGGATCTCTGTGAGTTCAAGGACAGCCTAGTCTACAAGAGCTAGTTCCAGGACAGGCTCCAAAAGCCACAGAGAAACCCTGTCTTGAAAAGCCAAAAAAAAAAAAAAAAAAAAAAAAAAAAAAAAAAAAAAA
>NW_026068070.1:2878558-2889113 GCF_014885135.2 Alexandromys fortis
ACAAAAAAAAAAAAAAAAAAAAAAAAAAAAAAAAAAAAAAAAAAAAAAAAAAAAAGAAAAGAAAAGAAAATAGAAGATGTTGGTTCTGATAAAGAAGAGGAAGAAAAGAAGGATGGTGACAAGAAGAAGAAGATAAAGGAAAAATACATTGATCAGGAAGAGCTCAACAAAACAAAGCCTATTTGGACCAGAAATCCTGATGACATTACTAATGAAGAATATGGAGAGATTTACAAGATCTTAACCAACGATTGGGAAGAACATTTGGCAGTAAAGCATTTTTCTGTTGAAGGACAATTGAAATTCCTGGCCCTCCTTTTTGTCCCAAGCCATGCTCCTTTTGATCTGTTTGAAAACAGAAAGAAAAAGAACAACATCAAGTTGTATGTGCGCAGAGTTTTCATCACGGATAACTGTGAGGAGTTAATTCCTGAGTATCTGAATTTCATTAGAGGTGTGGTGGATTCTGAGGATCTTCCTCAAAATATTTCCCATGAAATGTTGCAGCAAAGCAAAATTTTGAAAGTTATCAGAAAGAATTTGGCCAAGAAATTCAGGATCTGGGTCTCACTATATAAACATATAAAGCTATATTTCTCTGATTTTAAAACAGTTTCCTTGCCCATCAGTAACAGTGAAATTCCTTCTGACTATGACATAGCTGCTGCACTGAGGAACTCATTGCAGTGAAGGTTATCTGCATAAGGGCAGAAGTGTGCACTATTCCACATTCCTGCTCCAGGGGTGTTTCTGACTCTCCACAGCATCATCTCTGAAAAGACAAAGAATGAATTGAAAGTCATTGTCACCTCTGAATCACGCAAATTTGCTTTCCACAAGGTAACCCTCCCTGGTGTCTCCTGTCTATTGCCACATAACTGTTCTCAACTTGGCACTGTTCTATCCTGATAAGCTTTACTCCTCCTGGAATCTGGACTGAAGATGGAGGTCCATGGCTTATGTCTATCTCTTCAACGTTGGAAGATACTGAGGTAAATTGGATAGACCGACAGTCCTTTAAGATTTTCATGTCCCTGCAGAGTGAAGCAGGACCCAGAGTACAGGAGACAGATACAAAGTAATGGCAGTTGCTTCTATACTGGCACATTCTAGGCATTAAATAATAATTACATGGATGAACAAAAATAACATTTTTTATTATTTGAGGGAATTTGATTTTGACTTGATATTACAAATTATTGAATAAAAGACATGGAAAAATTATGTCAAGATAAATAGTTATAAAAGCAGTCATACATTTCTGACTTTTAACTCAGTACAGGTATTTCTGATGAAAATGTTATTTCTGTCACATATTTTTATGTTTTAAAATATTGAAGATCGAACCATAATTTTCAAACATGGAAAGTGTCTTCCTCTGCCTACACAGAGCTAGACATGCCCATAGTATTTACAATTTTCATTTTAAGAAAGGTTACCAATAAAACCCTCGTGCTGTCCTTGAACTTACCTTATATATCACATAGACATTGAACCTGGCTATCCATATTTCTCAACTTCTTGAACAGCTATAGTTAGAGGCCTTTACCACCAGATGTTGAAAAGCAAACCACCAAACAAGAGCAAGTGGCTTCACATAGAGTATTTATGATTTTTGTTTTCATTTTTTTCTCCAAAGTAACTTTTCTGCCTTATTTTAAGGAAGAAATCACAGAGAAATGAAATGAGTGGAGTCATATTCTCATCTCTATTCTGTTTCCTATTATTTTATTTTAAATCAAATTTCAAAATTTTTGCAATAAACTGAATAACCATTTAATTTAATCCATTTTTATTAAAGTGTCAATTCACTTTTAACGTGAATTGACAATTTAGGTAATTATAAAATTTTTACTTTTCCACTGCTTGTGATGGAATTTTTATTTCTATTTCTTAGAACATATACATGATAACTTAAAGGGGATATCATTTTAGTTATATCATTTTATCATCATCAATTCAAATGACAAAAATGATATTGTTGTTGATTTGATCATATTGTGTGAATCATTGTCTGTTCTTCTTCTTCTGCCTAAGGCAGCTTCTGATTGATTT
Source organism: Alexandromys fortis (assembly GCF_014885135.2). Taxonomy (NCBI): domain Eukaryota; kingdom Metazoa; phylum Chordata; class Mammalia; order Rodentia; family Cricetidae; genus Alexandromys; species Alexandromys fortis. Next base: position 2,880,614 of record NW_026068070.1, read on the forward strand.
AATAAAAAATGGAATGGCCAATAGCTAGGCAGGAGTGATCATTGTGTTTCCTGGGGAGAGAGAGGAACTTGTAACTCAAACGAAGAATCAGAGAAATGAGGATTCATCAACACATGGAAGAAGTTGGATTATAGTATGGAGAATATGTGATGAGCCTCGTGGCAGAACACAAATTAATAAAAATGGGTTAATTTAAGATTTTTTTTTTCCTTTTTTTCTCTGTAGCTTTGGTGCTACTAGGCAACTTCTTTCTTTCATTGATCCTACTTCTCCCCCATCTCCTTGAAGTTGCCCTGTGCCTTTGCAGCCTCCCCACCAAATCAAAACCAAATTAAAACAAACAAAACCAACCAGAAACAAAAACAGAGAAAAAAAAAAAGAGGGGGAAAAACTTGTTTCTCTTTTTTAGTTTAGCCAATTGAGCCAGCAGTTTACCCTGTAGTCCATTCATCCTTACGTGCAAGTGTTCATTGCCATGATTCACTGGTCTTACTCCAGGCCTCTGTTGCCTGTTACACCACCAAAAATTGGTTCTCCTTCGTGCTCCTCTTGGATATCCCCTTCTTGTCCTATGTCACGGAGATCTGCAGGTTCTTACCCTTCACTTGCTCCAACAGTTCATAGAGGAGGTGGATGTTGGGGTGGGCCAACTCATAGCCCTGATTCTGTATGGTAGGTGGGTTGGTCAGCTCATTAAATTTCTTTCATTTTCACTCCCTGGGTGAGCTCTCCTGCATTGTCGGGTAGCTCACCTGATGCAGCCTACCGAAATGAGTGGGACCTGTTTTGATGCTCTAGGGCTCTCAGATCCAAGTCCCCCTCATTCATACCACCCAGGGCAACACTACTGCATTTCCCAGTCAAGATGCAGTACCTTCTCTCCTGATAGCTAGAGGGGAAATATACGGGGTGGGAGGTGTGGAATACAGGGGGATACAAGGTTCACTTTCCAATTCTCATGCCTTCAGGGCTGGTTCATCTGGGCCCCTGACAACAGGGCCAACTCTCCTGTGCTGCCATGCAGGGTGCAGGATTTATTCTCCTGTGAGCTACAACTGGTACAGGGCAGGGCTACTTCTCTTATTCTCTTGACCACCGGGGCCAGCTCCATTGTCTGTCCCAGGTAGCAAGGGGTTTGGGTGGGAGGGAGTCTCTCTTTCACTTATGTTACCATTTGACTAATGGGGTGGGTAGTCGGGGGTCTGTTCTCATGCCTTCATGCCGTCAGGCTTGGTTTAGTTGTGTCCACGAACACAGGCTCTGCTCTTGTGTATGCTTCTAAGGTAAGTAACTAGCCTAAGCTAAGGCCAAGTTTTCACACTGAACAAGAAGTCTTGCTGGGTGGTGGTGGTACAAGCCTTTAATCCCAGCACTTGAAAGGCAGAGGACAGGCAGATCTGTGTGAGTTCAAAGAAACCCTGTCTCAAAAGACAAAAACATCATCAACAACAACAAAAAGTTTCTGTGTCATTATTTGTGAGCCGGTGGTCCAAATAATGTACAGTTACAAGGTATTGCCATGTACCCTAAGAAATATTAATTGCTAAGAATTCTCACACTCTAAATAAATCATTTAAGTAAGCATTCATAAAACTGTGGATGATAAATATAGCTCAAACTCTCTATTTCTTCGTTTTTTTTCTTTTTAAGTATAAAGATTTAGACTATACACACCTAGATATGTTTTTCCTGAGTATTATGTAATGTTTTAAATAATAAAGAACTCAATAAACAAACTATATTTTTTCTAGGCTATCGAAACAGACTATTATTGTTCTTTATAAAGATTACATTAATCTATGTATACATACTTCTTAGAACCCTTTTTAAGTGATCAGTTTTTTGCATGCAAAAGTTCTGTAAGAATGAATCTTAAAGATGTAGATTGCATTAGTGTGAATCAGAACAGCAAATAAATTTTTGTATGCAATTTTGATCAAAGGAATCTTGGATTAAAAATTTAGTATAAAAGAATTATTAATTGGTTAAATATCGATAGAATTTAATTTGATGATAAAGTACAACCACGTTCATGTGTTTTATATAAGTTGAAGCAGTATCCTGCAGTTTATCAGCCAAATTATATACAGTAAATTGAATTGATTTGCAGTTAAGTTTTCAGATATACTTCTTCTATTTCAATTCTGTGATCAAATAGATGTCATACTACAGAAGCTAAGAGCCTGGCTTTTAAAGAAGACAAGCAGGATTTGTAACTAGCTAAGAGACAGAGTGATTCAGTGTACTTGTTGAATTTAATAAGATTTTGCTGCTCCATGGTATAGTTCTCATATCTCTTAGGGACTGATCTGTAATAAAACTTATTTTATTAATATTAAGAATTGTGACCATACAACAAACTGAGCAAACATGTTATGTGATTGCCAATACAATGTTTTATATTTATGTCCTATAAAATCCAAAGGGATTTGTATCCAGAACTCTGAGATATAAAGATTAACTGTTGAATAAGATTGGGAAGACAAACCAGAAATTGTCTACATAAGTAAAATAATCATATAAATGTGGGTGCTGTATTTTAATTTTTTTTATTTTGGCTGTTATTTTTATTCCTTCTTGTATCTGTTTGCACAAATTTTAAATGTTATATAATAAAACATATACTATCATCTATTCATGACCAATTTAGTAGCTAATAGAAACCTGTGTTTCAGTAATATGTTAAAATGCGAATTCGGCAAACCTGTAAAAATGCTTTTGCAATTTTTGGTAATCTTTGTCTCATGAGAAGTTGGAAACTTTGATTCTCATACTCTTACTGACTATATGACGTTTATGTAGTATGAAAGCAAACCTAAATATTTGAGTGACTCCAAAACATAATTTTAGTCTAAAATCTTAAAAAAACATATAGTTTGATAAAAATTAATGTCCATCTTTTATCTATAGAGAATGATATTTTTCTCAAACAACAGATATTGATGAACATTAATTGAACTTTCTCATATATATTACACACTTCCAGAGAGGAAACTGAGTATTAAGTAGAATTTAGAATACTTTTCTACAAAACTCTTTAATTTTTATGCTATATTTAATATAAGGAAGCAAATTTTAACAGCATATAACATTTTTTTAAAAAACAGAGATATGCCAGACTCTGCCTCCTGAGAGCAGCATTGAAGGCATGTATTAGCACACCTTTGGAACAAGTGACTTTAAAAATTAATTGCCAACTACTGTGTGTGTGTGTGTGTGTGTACCTTTAATCCCAGTACTCAAGAAGGCAGAAATGAGTGGATCTCTCTGAGTTTAAGGCCAGCCTAGTCTACAAAGTGACTTTTAGGACAGCCAGAACTACAGAGAGAAACTCTGTCTTGAAAAATCAAAAAAATAAAAATAAAAAATCCAAATTAGTAACAAGAACATAATGCATATTATTATTACTGTTATTATTATTATTATTATTATTAGTAGTAGTAGTAGTAGTAGTAGTAGTTAGAGATAGGATTTCTCTGTGTAACAGCCCTGGCTGTCCTAGCACTTACTTTGTAGAACAGGCTGGACTCAAATTCACAGAGATCCTCCTGTCTCTGCCTCCCTGTGCTGGGATCAATGTGTGTACCATCACCACTCAGCAGTTCTTATTATTCTAAATTGGAAACTGGGAAGAGTGAAAAACATACTGTTATAATTAAATAATTATTTTTTCATTATATCCTGGGATACCCAAGGTCATTGTGTCAAAGAAAATATACATTTTTTCATTTGACATTATTTTATCCTTCCCATATTCTATTAAAAACCACATATAAACACAATTACCATTCATATATATTATAATTCTCTACTATACAACCATTGAGAAATTTCTAAAGTTGTGATATACTGTCTTTTAGGTATCTGAGAAAAATACATGCCACAGTCTGTAAATCCCTGATGAATTTTTTCATTCTTGTTGACCATGTTACATATTTATGGTACTGTCAATCTAATTATGTGAGGTTGAGGAACAATAGAAGATTAATGGGGGATATGCTTTAAAAGGAAATCACAATGTATAAATAATTTAGTACACTGATCATATCTAAGTCTTGTCCTCAATTTTCCAGGAAATCTACTAATATCTGTCTGCTCTGTGCTAAATCAGACACCTGAGAAAAATCCAAATGGGTGGTGTATGATTATTTTTCTCTCACAGTTCACTTTTTCTAAGTTGAGTGTCTCCAGAGGACATCTAATTGAGTTGAGTAAGGAATATTTCTTATGAGATTTTATTGAGGGCTGAATTGAGTTGACAATACTGTGTTCCTAGACTCTATATCACAAAGTAGCCTTTTTTGTTTGTTTGTTTGTTTTTGTTTTTTGAGACAGAGTTTCTCTGAAACGTTGGAGCCTGTCCTGGTTGGCCTTGAACTCACAGAGATCCCCCTCCCTCTGCCTCCCAAGTGCTGGGATTAAAGGTGTGCGCCACTTCCACCCTGCTCTCTATCTCAAAGTCAGTGTGTGGACCCAAATTGTATTTTCTTCCGACACTAGAAAATCTCTGATGTCAACGATGGTATATCAAGCCCTTGATTCTTGTTCCTTCTATTCTAGTACACAGAGCATCCCAGAGTTAATCTTTGCCAACTTAACAAGCTATTGGAGGCGAGGTAAAGTGGTAAAAGAAATAATAAAAATTAACTCTGATGAATAATAAACACCTGAAATGAGCATAGGAAAACCAACATCATGAGTGATTTAAAGGGATTAGTGTTAGAATAAGAGAGAGAGAGAACGAGCTCATTTGGTTTGCATTGGATTCACAAGATGATATCATTGGATAGCTTCTGTTTTGACTTTTATGTGTTTGGAACCCTGATCAGGACATAGTTTCTCTACATTTCTTTGGATAGCCCCAGTAACATAACATACTCGAATTCCGTTGAACACTGAAGACTTAGTGATATTTTTACTGTTCTCATTTCATCTCTCTTCTTAAAGGAGTCCCTTGCAGGTAGTTTTCTCCACAGTTAGTCCAAGTTGGAGCCCTGAAATTTGTGTGAAATTGAGCAGAAAGAGGAGAAAATGGATTGAGAAATTCTATCACCTTTCTCATGGTTAATTTGAAGCAGCACCAATAATTATTGGAAAAAAAAAAACTCAATGTGATTATGTCAGTAGTAACCACAGTAGACAGACCAGACAGGGCCAGACATATGAGCAACAAGTAGTTAAGGCAGCTACTAAGACTGGCAAAGGTAAAGTTTACAAGTTCAGTAGATAGTGTGACAGAAAGATAAAGAATGGGGAGGCTTGAGAGGGAAACCAAGTTAGAGAAACAACTATGGGCTATGCTGTATACCGTCATTCAAATTTCCAATTTCCAATCCTCAAATGACATTGTTGCATGTGTATCTTATTTATTGTTTCTTTCTACATGCACCTCAATATTCTTTTTTTTTTTTTTTTTTTTTTTTTTTTTTTGGTTTTTCGAGACAGGGTTTCTCTGTGGCTTTGGAGCCTGTCCTGGAACTAGCTCTGTAGACCAGGCTGGTCTCGAACTCACAGAGATCTGCCTGCCGCTGCCTCCCGAGTGCTGGGATTAAAGGCGTTCGCCACCATCGCCCAGCTGCACCTCAATATTCTTCTTGGTGTGTTTGATAAGTCAAAAATCAAGGTGTGCAAAGTAATATTTTTGATTATATTCCAAAAGTGCACCATCATTTTGCTAAGGGCTCTTGGGTCACCATATAGAATGATGCTCCCCCTTTCCCATCTCTATCTTAATTATAACATATCGAAGCTGTTAGTCATGGTAGTGGCTCTTGGCTTATTCACTATCTAGCCCACAACAATCATTGCCTTAACACTTAAGATCAGGTAAGAAGGATTAATTCTGAGAGGGAATGAGCAGTGGGACCAGAAAATTAGGGTACCTTTTAGGCAGTCATGTTTTGTTATACCTTAACAACATTTTTTGACAAAATCAAGCACTAGGGGATTCCAAATTTTGCAATTTAAAATTTACATACTGTTCAAGAAGATCTGAGCCAGTCACCATACTGTTCATTCCGGCTTTCCTGAATGTCACTGCAATATATGCAGCTGCAGCTGAAGTGCCTTTATTGCCCAGACACTCTAGTGCTCATCTGAGATGCATTTTTCATGGTGCTCCTTGGTTCCAAGCATTTTCCATTCTCATTTCAAAGCTTCAATGTCTAGCTGTATCTCTAGATAACCGCTTGCCAATTTTTAAGAATCACCTCATCCATCAGCCTCACAAAAATGCGTCGTGACATTCACAAGCCAGTTATGTCCAGTACTACTCTGGGTCAGCTACTTTTGTAATGACTTCCAATAATTCATGGCTGTACCTTCATTTTAAGGGGGTGATATTATTTTAAAAATCAACACATATACTTAAACCAGTTGTCTGATTTACAAAATCAGTTATCCTGATTACAAAAAAAATGTTTTTTCCAACTTTCCATTAAAAATAGATGACTGAATTTGATAGCATTGCCCTGAAAGACAAATATTTCCTTTAGAACATGAATTACAAAAGCCCAGAGACTGATATTGGGGTTCAACCTGAAGATCAGAAAAGCAAAGCAGCTAGTTACTGGCTCTTACCTCTACCTCTGACCAATAATGGGCCATCCTGCCTCCAGGAATCCTGATATGGAGACTGAGAGTGAGACCTGTCTCATCTTGTCTTACAGTCCTCTTTAATGCTGGGATTAAAGTCATGCACCACCACCACTCAGCCTCTATTGCTTACTAGTGTGACTGCTAGGATTAAAGGTGTGTGCCATCACCACCTGGTCTGTATTGCTGACTAGTGTGACTGTTTTATATTCTGATCTTCAAGCAAGATTATTTATTAAAATAAAAATGCAATATCACTACATATCCCCATTAACTTTCTCCCCTTTCTAAGGCTGACATATATATATATATATATATATATATATTTGCGATAACCACTTAACACCTGGCCTTGTCCTGACATTCTCATCATCTAAAATTTTATGCTGTGGCTCTCAAACTAAGGTATAATTTATGAAAAGGAGATATGATATGTATTCTATTTGCTGTAAAAATAAATTTAAAATGATTTAATACTAGTTTTCAAATTCTTAATCCGATTCTTGTGAACTTATTTTGGTGCAGGAAATTTTGAATATCCTTAATGCTAATCTCTCAACTCTGTTTTTTTTTTCTTGTTTCTTTGTATATTTTGTTTTTGTTTTTCTTAATCCTTAACTACTGTAAAGCTACAGTCCATAACTATAACTGCCAGCATAACTAACAGAAATATTTTCCTATAGTTCTCACAATATTTTATGTAAAATATTACCTAATGTCCCTCTTCTGCTATTTTTGCTTGCATCTGCTGTTACAGAACACAGATGGACATTTGATTATTAAAGCGCAGTGGAGATGCACCTTAAAGTTTTTCTTCTGTTTTTCAATATACCCTAAGACGAAATGCTAGAGGTAACAAGATAATTTGAGCAAACAAACTTGGCAATAGTAGGAACTCAGGAGGCATAGAGAGATAGACCACTGCTCGCCATGTTCATTGTCCAGCTGTTTTAGCCCGAGAAGTAAATGGCTCTTACACTTTTACTTTCTGTCTGAAGGCTCGGAAAGAAAGGGAGAAAAGTAAACATGGAATCTTACACAATTATAGTTGTAGTAATTACAGACCTGGATTTAAATTTTAAGTGTTTCTCTTATGTTTTCAATGCAAATAAATCTACAAGATTATATGTACTCTCTTTTGTCAGCCAAGTACACAGAGTAATATTTGGAAACATCTTAAAACATTCTCCCTATGAACTAGGAGGAAAAGGTGGCCACTGTAAAGGGACACTCTTATTTATTTATTTATTTATTTATTTATTTATTTATTTATTTAAGATTTCTGTCTCTTCCCCGCCACTGCCTCCCATTCCCCCCCCTCGCCCAATCAACTCCCCCTCCCTCGTCAGCCCAAAGAGCAATCAGGGATTTCTTCCCTGTGAGAAGTCCAAGGACCACCCACCTCCATCCAGGTCTAGTAAGGTGAGCATCCAAACTGCCTAGGCTCCCACAAAGCCAATAAGTGCAGTGGGATCCAAAACCCATTGCCATTGTTCTTGGGTTCTCAGTAGTCCTCCTTGTCCCCTATGTTCAGTGAGTCCGGTTTTATCTTAGGCTTTTTCAGACCCAGGTCAGCTGGCCTTGGTGAGTTCCCGATAGAACATCTCCATTGTCTCAGTGTGTGGGTGCACCCACACACTAAGGGACACTCTTGAAATTAGTTCTGTACAAAAAAAATTACACATGTGATGATATTTGTTGTATAAATTGATAACTTTTCAACATGGAAAATAAAGTTAACATAACATGGGGATTTTATATGGTAAGACCTATGTTTTTTAAAACAATGCTTTGTCAGGGATTTCTTAATCTTTCTGACCGTATGAGGAAACCACTTCCCTTTTACTCTCTCTCTCTCTCTCTCTCTCTCTCTCTCTCTCTCTCTCTCTCTTCCTCTCTCTCTTCC
>NW_026068070.1:2891335-2955264 GCF_014885135.2 Alexandromys fortis
TTAAAACCGGTCTCGCTGAACATAGTGGACAATGAGGATTACTGAGACCTCAAGAACAATGGCAATGGGTTTTTGATCCTACTGTACCTATTGGTTTCGTAGGAGCCTAGGCAGTTTCGTGGATGCTCACCTTACTAGACCTGGATGGAGGTGGGTGGCCCTTGGACTTCCCACAGGGCAGGGAACCCTGACTGCTCTTTGGGCTGATGAGGGAGGGAGACTTGATTGGGGGAGGGGGAGGGAAAGGGGAGGCGGCGGTGGGGAAGAGACAGAAATCTTTAATAAATAAATAAATAAAAATTTAAAAAAAAAATTACAGGCTTCCATCAGCCCAAGATAAGACACTTCTAGGTAAGGTTAGTTGAAGCAGTTTCAGGAGAGAGTGGGGAAAAATAAGGTCAGTGTTGCAAATTATATAATAGAGCCCAGAACTCAAGCATATGCAGTTTCATATTTAGCACCTCTCCAAAAGAGCATTTTTATAATAGAACTGCTTTATATTTAGATCTGTATCATCCTTGGATGGCTTGTCTTCTTCCAATTCTCTGAGGACATTCTCAAAATAATAGTGACAGAAAAGCCTCAGCCTGCTTTGGAGGTAAAAGTCCTTTGTGTACAAAGCCACTGCCGCAGTTCGCCCATCCACAGGAGACATTCATCATGACTGTTTCTAACGTGCCTTTTCAATCCAACTTTTAAAGTGAAAGCTCAAGTAGATAAGGATAAATGCAATTTCTGTGAATTTGAAACTAGCTCTGCTTACTTATTCTTTTCTGCGTGCTTGCAACATAGTTAATGCTCATTGTATGTATTTGTTGAATAAACAGGAGAATTGTGTACTGACCAAGCTCTGATTTCCTTTTTGCATGTTTTTTTGTTGTCTCTTTCTGAATGGAGGCTCCAAATACAATAACATGGGGGGGTTAGATTTCAATCTGTAAAACAACCTAAAGGAATGACCAGTATAAATAGGCTAGTCATTACCAAGTAGTGATATTAAACTGAAAATTATTTAAGCATCTAAAAAGAATAAATATGACTATTAAGTAGTTGACTACTGTTTTCATTGTGAATTTTATTTACATATCTTATCTATTTATCTGTAGTAGGGATGAATGTGGTAGACTACATGTGGATATGGCAAGACAAGTTAGTACATTCTTTCCCCCATGTGGGTCACAAAGATTGAGCTCTGGCTATTAGGTTTAGTGGTAAGTGCTTTAACCAAATGAGTCATCTTACCAGTCCTTCCTTGTGAGATTCAATATGAAAAAAATGTATGCGTATGTCTATACTTGTGTGAGTCAAATGTATTTACACATTATAACTGTATAAATTTCTTTATCATATTGCTATGAATTGAATAAAAAAGTAGTTTCTGATATGTTTTCAGATGTTAAAAGTAGAGGAATTTTAATCTGTATGCGTGTTGTCAATTCTATTTATTACTGATATTTTCTATATTTGTCCCTTTATTAAAAATATATTTCTTTCTCATATAATATATCCTGGTTATATCTCACCCTCCCTCTAATTCTCAAATCCTCCCCACCTTCCATATCCTCCAGATTCAGTCCCTTTTGTTCCTTAGAAAAGAATGGTTTCTAAGAGATAATAACCAAACATGACAAAATAATTTAAAATATAATAAGATGAAACAAAAGCTATCATGGCAACCCAGCAGAAGTTAAAGAGTTCCCGAAACAAACACAAGAATTAGAGTCCTACTTGTTCTCATAGTCAGGAGTCCCCTACAAGTACTAAGAAAGAGCCTTAATATATACAGTACACGGTGGTCCTTGTGAAGACCCATTTAGGCACTGTGCCTGCTGGTTCAGTGGCTGTTAACTCATACACCTGTTTCTTAGTCAATTCAGAGGGCATTATTTTCTAGGTGCCCTATATTCCCCCTGACTCTGACAATCTCCACTTGATTCCCTAAGCTTTGAGAAAAGGGATTTGAAAGTGAACTTTCATGTAGATTCTCTCTCTCTCCATGTAATGTCTGGCTGTTGGTCTATGATAGGACATCTGTTCCCATTTGCTGCCAGAGGAAGCCTCTCTGAGGATGACTGAACGGAACTGATCTGTGAGTACAGCAGAATATCATTAGTAGTCAGTTTATTGATAGTATACTTTTTTTTAAAGTAGTATTTGACTTTACCCTAGGTCTCTAGGCTATCTAGTCTCTGGTTCCAAGTTATCCTAGCAGTATCTGGTATGGGTCCCTTGTCTTGGGATGAGAACTAAGTCAAATCAGATATTGGTTGGCTACTCCCACAAGTTCTGCGCTGCCATTGCCCTACACACTTTACAAGAGGATATATTCTACGTCCAAGTTTTGTTGTCCACGTATCTCTTTCATTAGCCTGGAAAATAACTTTCCACATCAAAGGCACTAGAAGATAGGGTGAAGGTTCCAGGTAGGTACCAGTTCAACTTCTGACATATCTGTGTTCATTGAGTTGTGTGAGTATTTTCCTCAACAATGGAGACCCAGTGTTAGTTTGTGGAGAGCAAACCTTTGTTTTAGCAACAGCCTAGGTTTTTTGGTGAATATCATGGTACCTCAATGGCCAACAACTCAATAGATTACATCCCAGTTCCACAACTAGCAGTCTTGCCTGGCAACAACAGATAATCAGCTAAGACTCCATATTCCCATTACTAGAAGTCCTCACTAGGACCACTTACATAGATTTCATCAGTTTCCCCCTGTACTAGGTTTCCGTGTCACTCCTCCTAGAGTCCTTCAAGTCCCTCAATTTCAGGTCTCTCTGCCCATGCTCTCTCCTTTCACCTCATCTGTTTCCCCTAGTTAAACTCCCAACTCCTGCCCCCACTTGCTCAAGTTTGCCCATAAAATCTATTCTGTATTCCCCTTCCAGGGAGATCCACAAGCCTCTTTGCACCCCTTCTCTTTCTTTCATCCCACTGGGTCTACAGATTATAGTTTGGTTATCATTTGCTTAACAACTAATATCCACTTTAAAGTGAAAATTCACCATAATTATTTTTCTAAGTCTGGGCTACCTCACTCATAATGATTTTTTTCTAATTTCTGCAAAAAAATAATGCCATTAAAAAAAGAAATCTGAGTATTAATCCATTGTGTAATTGTACCACATTTTGTTTATACATTCTTCTATTGAGAGACATCTAGGTTGTTTCCAGTTTCTGGCTATTATGGATAAAGATACAAAGAACATCATTTATCAAAAGGAATGAAAGCTCATTTCTCAATTTTAGTGCAATGTGTCATTCCACTAATTTATTTTCTGGCATGGCAGGTAGATAATAAAATTATGCCCCATATTTGTTTCACTAAGTGTAGGAAAATAACTTGGAAAAATTTAACATTCATCACAGGAAGTGTTCTCTACCATTGATGGAAAGATGGCTTAGTGGTTAAACACATACATTTCTGTTAGAGCATGCAGGAGACTGATTCTCATCACCTATACCAGATGGCTCACACCCGTCTCTAACTCTCATTCTAGTGGAATCTAATACCTCTGGTCTCTGCTTGCATCTGCACTCATATACATACACACACACATAATTAGAAATTTAAAACAGAATTTGTCACTTAATAAGATTTGTAAGAAAATCAGTTCACCTTTAAAAAAGCTATGAATGAATCCATAGCAGGCAACATAGCATTTGGGAAGACATTCAAAGATCCTCAGGAGCAGAAGGAGAGAGAGCACGAGCAAGGAACTCAGGACCGCAAGGGGTGCACCCACACACTGAGACAATGGGGATGTTCTATCGGGAACTCACCAGGGCCAGCTGGCCTGGGTCTGAAAAAGCCTGGGTTAAAACAGGTCTCTCTGAACATAGCGGACAATGAGGACTACTGAGAACTCAAGAACAATGGCAATGGGTTTTTGATTCTACTGCACGTATTGGCTTTGTGGGAGCCTAGGCAGTTTGGATGCTCACCTTACTAGACCTGGATGGAGGTGGGTGGTCCTTGGACTTCCCACAGGGCAGGGAACCCTGATTGCTCTTTGTGCTGATGAGGGAGGGGGACTTAATTGAGGGAGGAGGAGGGAAATGGGAGGCGGCGGTGGGGAAGAGACAGAAATCTTTAATAAATAAATATATAAATTAATAAAAATAAAAAAAAGATTTGACTAAGAAGAATAGAGGGGTGGCTCTACCACCCTTATTTCTATGGAACATAGTATTTATAAGTCCTAGTCAGAGAAACTGAACACAAAAAGAACAAATAAACATGAAGGCTGGAAGGTAAGAAACTGAAACAATCCTATTTAATATGATAATGCATAAAGGAAATTATAAAACTCCACAAAATTGTTAGAAGTAATAAGTTAGTAGAAAATATAAAATAGGTATACAACACCACATATTTATACAGTTTATAAGAAAGAAAATGAAGATTACACTGATGTGGGAGTGTCATATATCAATCTGTTGATTTCATTGGTTAAGCAATAAAGAAACTGCTTGGCTGGCCCTGATAGGTTAAAACATAGGTGGGAGGAGTAAACAGAATAGGATGCTGGGAGGAAGAGGAAGTGAGGTCAGACCCGACAGCTCTGCTCTCTGGAGCAGAGACACCAGGCTCCACTCTCCCAGGCAGCTTCGACCCAGGATGGATATAGGCTAGAATCTTCCTGGTAAGCGCACCTTGGGGTGCTTACACAGATTATTAGAAATGGGCTAGTCCAGGTGCGAGAGTTAGCCGAGAAGAGGCTGGATATAATGGGCAAGCAGTGTTTAAATGAATACAGTTTGTGTGTTGTTATTTCGGGCATAAGCTAGCTGGCGGCCAGGGTGCTGGGGACGCAGCCCCGCCACTCCTATTTCAACATTACACAAATAATTGGAACAATATTCCAGACTTTCAGGTTGAAGAAATAAATATTATTAAAATGGTGATATTATTTTAAGTGACATACAGAGTCAATACTATGTCACTGAACTTCAATGGAATTATTCACAGAAATGTAAATAATAGTAATCTGAACAATTTTTCAAATCACAAACACCAGAACATACTCTGGAATTTTGCACACAAATAATAAAGCTAGAGGTATCACACTGCCATCCTCAATCTATAAAATAGATATAAAGCAATCAGAACAGCATGGAACAGCAAGATAAATAAATGTCTAGAATAATGGGACAAGAAGGAGAATATAGAAAAAACATCCATGCCTTTAGAGACGTCTAACTTTTGAAAAAGTTTGCAAAACCATAGTGGATAAAAAAAGTTTTCTCCAAAAATTTTTATTGGGGAAATTAGATATTTATATGTTGCTAGATCAGATAAAATTTTACTTGACAATATGAAAATCAACTAAAATGTTTTCGAACTTTAAATATTAATGCCAAAAACTAAAAATCTTGTAGAAGAGGGCAGAAAGCAAAACCCACAACATTAGTCTGGGTAGTGGTCTTTTGAAATGATGATAATAGTACATACACATTTTCAAAATAGAGATTAATTTGTACTACAAACAAAATGGTTTTATCACAGCCAAGGAAAAAATCAAAGCAGTGAAGCAAACAGCAAAAAAAATGAATAAAACTATTTATTAACTATTTAATCATGTGATAAGAGTTTAATTAGCCTAAAGTTACATAGACATTAGATGCTCAAAGGCTAATAAACAAATTTTCCAATGGGGGATAAAGAGGAAAAACAAAAACAAAACGAATGGATGACTAGGAACAAACCACATTCAAGAAACCAAGAATTTATGAAGATACACTCTCCAGACATTAGGGAAATGATCAAAACCATTGAAATAATCACCTCTTTTCTAATAGAAGAGTTGCTCTTTGAAAACAGATAGAACATAATGTTAACATTATGAAGAACAAAGAGTCTTTCTGAGCTGTAGGTAAGCCTGTAAATGAATAAGTTATCAAGGACAATGTGAGATTCAGAACAATTTAAATATTATACAAAGAATGCTCAGTCATACCACAAGGGCACTTGTTCAATAATCTTCATAGCAGCCTTATTTTTACTAGCCCGAACCTGGAATGGACCTATATGTCCCTTAACTGAAGAATGGATAAAGAAAATTTATTTTCTTTTACATTTACATAATGTAAATAATACTCCATTTACATAATGGAGTATTATTTAGCTGTTAAAATCAATGATGTCATGAAATTTTCAGGCAACAGGAACTAGAAAAAAATCATCCTGATTGTGGTACCCCAGACTCAAAAGGACAAGCATGATATGTACTCACTCTTAAGTGGGTATTAGCTTTAAAATAAAGGATAAGTATGCCACAACTCACAGACTCAGAAAGACTAGATAACAAGGAGAATTCACGAGGCTATACCTGGATCTCTCTGATTAGGGAAAATAGATTTCCTGAGTGAACTGTGGACAATTGAGGATGGGAACATGAGCAAACAGCTTGAGGCTGGGGAGAATACTGAAGACTACTCCTGGAGATGGGGGACATTTTGGGGGTAAGGTAAAAACCTGGATAAGAAAATCTCCCAGGGAAGTACAAGGATTATTCCAGCTAAGACTCTAAGCAATACCAGATATGTAGTCTGAACTAGTCATCTCCTGTGACCAGGCGAAACTTCAAGTGGAGAGAATAATATACCAACTCGTCACCATAACCTTTGACCTACAGTCTGTTCAACTGTTGGGATTGGATGGGATGGGATGGGATGCAATGAGATAAGGGTGTTCTAGAGATTGAGGGAGTGGCCAACCAATGACTGGTCTAGCCTAAAACCCATACCAGGAGAGTAAGCACATTCCTGACACTGCCTGGGGGATCAGAACCCACAGGCTGGATGACCCAGAGACCTAGGATAGAACTGAACATGACTAGAAAGGAAAAAGGTCAATGTAAGAATGCCTAATGATATTTTGCTATACTAATTGACTGAGGCCTAGCCCAATTGTCCTCAGAGAGGCTTCATTCAGCAACACAAATGCAGACACACAAACATTAGGGTTAGGAAGAACAGGGGAATCCTGCATAAGAGAGGTAGAAAGAATTTTAGGAGCCAGAGGGGTAAAGGATACCACAAGAAAACCCACGAAGTCAACTAATCTGGATGCATAGCTCAGAGTATGATCTGACAACTGGTAGTCAGCACAGAACTGACTAGACACTCAGCCTATATGTTACACTTGTTTAACTTGGTCCTCTTGTGGGACTCCTAACAGTGGAAGCAGAGGTTGTTTCTGACTCTTTTATGAGATTTCTGGGACTTTAATCCTCATACTAGATCACTTTGTACACTCTTACTACACGAGCAGTTGCTTTGTCTCACTGTAACTTGATATGCCATGTTTTATTGATATCCATGGGAGACCTACTCTGAGGAGTGGATTGGGGGGTGGGGCAAAAGGAGTGTGTGATAAAGACTAGGAGAGGAGGGATAGGGAACTGTGACTGGGATAAAGATAAATAAATAATTACATAATTAAAAATGTATTTATCATATATTCTACTCACAGTACATCTATATCAGCACAATTGAAATTGGCATACAGAACACACAGTAACACTCCTGTTTATCACTTCCCTAGTCACAGAAACTAATATCTGGCATCAACACTAAGAGAACATGATGGATGAGGAAAATGTGTGTACATGTGAAATAGAGTACTATTCAGTGACACACAATAAAAGAGGAAATGTTTTCATTCATGATTAGTTTCATTTCTTGTATTTTTGAGCTTAAATCTCAAAATTAGATGCTGTTTAAACAATGGTCTCCTGTGCTTCTTATGGAATTCTTTATTAGCCACTTTGTATTCCATTTCAAAGATCACAGGGCAAAAAACATTAACCCTTGAACTTTCTGTCCAGTGCTTGGTCACATTATTAGTTAAAATTCAGTGAATGGAGTATTTACTAACACTGGGAAATGGACCCCTTCTTAGTGATAGTGTACAGATGTTACTGATTAGACATAGAAGGTCTTACTGAATTTCATGTGTTAGGGCATGGCTATTAGCTGGTTGGTCTTACAGTGTTTATGTATCAAGCTTTAAAGGATTTATAGTTGATGGCACTCAGGGGAGTGGGCAAAATGTGTGCTATAAGTAACTGAAGGGATGTTGGTCACTGGAGGCTTATACTTGGCCAAGTTTATCTTTTCTGTGTTTATTCTGTTGATGGTTTCTCAATTTTCTGTCCACCATGCTGTTGCCTGAACTGTTCCTCTGTCCTCTTCTGGCTGTGATGGACCGAGAGCTCCAAATCCATGAAAAAAATAACTACTTTATCTCTTAAGTTGTTCTGATCAATTATTTGGTCACAGAACTAAAAAAAGTAACTAGTAAAACTATACAAAGCAGAGTTGCATATTTTAATTTTCTATATTCCTTCCTATTTATGTCTAATAGGTCTTTTAAAATTCTAGACGAAATGTTCAAAGCAATATAAAAATGATGTATGTATTTGTACATCTTAAATGATTTCTTCACATAAGAAAAACTGTGTTTATTTCTGTTTTGCCTTTCTGATAATATGATTTGATTTAGAATGCTACTAATGAATGTTTGTTCAATAAATAGCAAATAGGAACCTGTTGATTATCCTTTCAGATATATTTTGAAATATGTGATAGTTTATTTAATAGTTCAATAAAAATGTTTGAAATTATCCTGATAAAATTGCAATATTTGATCTGAGAGCAAAATGAATGACAAAAGTCAGATTTATCCCAAGTGGGAAAACTATTATTTTCTTTGCATCTAGAAGACTCTTTCACTGTAAAAGAAATCTATAACTAATGATCACCAAGGTTTAATTCATTTTTATTCATTAGTAATAACCATAGAGTATATTTCTCATAGTTTATCACTTACTGCATCTGGGATGCTTCTAGTGGATGCTTTATTATCATATTATTCAATGGGAAATCATTTATTCCATTGAGCATTTTTTCAATTACTAAATTGCTCATGAATCTTCCTAATAGGAAACAAAAACTGTTCCTAACCTTAGCCTCAGGGCTCAGGTTTCTCTGGCAAACACAAATTAGAGTGATTGTTGTTAAGACTTAATCATCATTTTCCAAGAAAAATGACCTGTGGTTGGGCAAGTCCTTGATTGCACTCTATTATGGATTTTGGAATCATTTCTTCAATTACTTTTATGTTAGGTAATGTTGAACCTTGCTTTTATTAGCAAAGCCTTTGCACATTGTTACACACACGTATAAATCATTGTGTTATTTTCACAGTCCCTGATGAAGCTTTCAACACATTTTGAATTCCATGTGTTTGAATTATTGTCAAGAACTTTATCCACAAAGCATTCTGTTATCAAAGTAGCAAGTGGGAAAATATCCCCCAATGTGTCATTTTGCATTGCATCTAGTTTAGTCATAAGGATGTTCTTGAACAGTCTTCAAGTCACATTCAACATCCTAATAATTAAATTTTAGCATTACTTCACAGTGTAAGAGGACTATTTATGTTGTTTAATTGTCTACCAATATTTAATATTATACTCCAGAAATTGTTGGGTAAATAGTACAAAAGATTTAAGATTAAGATGATCACATTTTCTGCCCTGTGGAAAGTCCAAAGTCCTCCCCACTCCATCCTGGACTGGAGAGGGAGGGAGAGAGGAGTGGGGGGAGGGGGAGAGGAGTGGGAGGAGGGGGAGGGAAAAGGGAGATGGGGAGGAAAATGGGAGGCAGGGAGGAGGCGGAAAATTTTTTTTCAATAAAAAATTATATTACAAAAAAAAGAAAATAAAAAGTGTATTCAGAAAAAAAGATGACCACATTTTCACAATATAAAAAATTCTGTATATTAACATTCATTATCTGAATGTTATGTGAGAATTATTCATTTGAATCTAAATTATTTGGCTGTAAAGGTCATTTTTTTATCCAAAGACATTTTGAAACTAACAGACAATTCCAACATTAGGTATGATACTTTCCAGTAATATTCAACTGGTGTCCCATGGCTTTGTATGAGTAGGGTCAATTTTCAATATAGCTCAGTATGTGATAATAAACATACTTAAATAAATATGATATTTTCTTTAGGGGATAAAATAGTGCATGTATAAAGCCTGACTTTTGTAGAGGACATATCTTACTGCAATGTCAAAAGACTGGAGTTATGTAAGACATAACTGTATACATCATAGGAGGGAGTTGGGAATGAATTAAATACCTGCCATTCCACATCCCCAAATCTCTTAGTTTATCCATTTAAAATCAGTTGTTTTATATAAACAGTTTAATTAACTATACATCATTTAAAATTATGAAGTGTGAAGTTATTTAAAATACATAGGATAATGTGAACGTAAAATAAAAAAAAATAAAATTTTCAATCGTTCTAGGGCCAAGGATTTTGGGGAAAACACAAAGATTTTTTAAATGCTTTTTAATGTATTTATTTCAATGTAGTTAACTTAAGGCAAGCATATGTCTATTTTTGCCTATAACTTTATAATATATTACCTCATTCTTTTTGTTTTTGTTTCTTCTGGTTCTCTAATATGAAATTATCAGTCTTCATAGCGTAGAAAGCTAATCTGAATAGTGAATACTTGTATTCCAGATAATTGGTTTAAAGAATCCCATAGGAATTTAAATTAAAAAAAAAAAGGATCAACAAAGAGTTTTCAGTTGTTAATACAAGACTTTCTTAGAAACTTGTGATGGAGAGTTGAAGTAAAATCATGGTTATATAATTGTACATGTCGGATAAGGAACAGTGAAAAGAGGAATAACTCCAGAAAGAATGTGGTTTAAGCACAACCTAGACACTAGGAAAGTGAAGAAAATCTTTGGCATATTTAACTAATTAATTATAAATTAATTTCACCATAAATAATAGAGTTTTTAAAACATTTGGATTGACTTATTCCTGTGAGTAACACCTTTGAATTCTAATGATAATAGTTAGTTACTTATCTAAGGAGGGGGACTTATCAAATGACTAAAGAGAAAAATAGAATCCAAGAGGGGCTTACTAAAAACTCACTATGAACTTTATTAAGAGGTCTCTTGTTCCTGGGTTGTTCAATCCGGAAATAATCACATAGAAACCATATTATCTGCAATACTGTTTAGTGAATAGCTTAAGCATATTTCTGGATAACTCATGTCTTAAATTAACCCATCTCCATTCATCTGTGTATAGCCACGAGGCTGTGGTTTGTTGTCGGGGGAGGGTGAAGACATGGCTTCTCTCTGACTCTGCCTCCTTTCTCCCAGCACTTTGTTTAGTTTTCCCCGCCTAGCTCTGTTCTCCCCTATTCTGCTATAGGCTCAATGCAGTTTCTTTATTCACCAATGGTATTCACAGCATACAGAGGGGAATCCCACATTAATGGACAAGGTATCTTGGGTGGGAAATATGCTGGAAAATTAATCATGAATGCAATTTTAATACTTGTTTCTGACTAGAAAATCTTAAAGTAAGGCATTGTTTGTATAGAATGTTTCTACAAGAAATATCTGGCTGAATAGATCTCTAAGATGAGAATTTTAAGAACATTAGCATCAGTGTCTTCAATCAATATCTCAAAGATCAGGGAAAAAAGATAAGAATGCTTCTGTTGTCCAAGCCAGACATCTTCTCTAATACTATTTTGATTTTTACTGAAAATAAAGACTACTCCAAAATTCAAGAGTTACACAGAGAAATAATTTAAATAGCTATCCTAAGACATGCATAACATATTCATTTTATTGGTGAACAACTGTTTCTCACCTTAGGTGCCTGAAGCATTTGTGTACAGTTTTTCAATAATTTCTTTTATACTTTATGAA
Source organism: Alexandromys fortis (assembly GCF_014885135.2). Classification (NCBI taxonomy): domain Eukaryota; kingdom Metazoa; phylum Chordata; class Mammalia; order Rodentia; family Cricetidae; genus Alexandromys; species Alexandromys fortis. Next base: position 2,903,108 of record NW_026068070.1, read on the forward strand.
CATAGAAGACATGTTTTTAAGAATTTCACCTTTGAGTACTCTATGAGTACACACACACACACACACACACACACACACACACACACATATATATATATATATATATATATATATATATATGCCTGGAATAACAATTAGTGAAAAAAGAGACCACTAATTTGAAGATGATCAGGAAAGTCTGGATATGGAGTAGTGGCTAGAAGTAAAAGGGATGGGAAAACTGAATAATTAAATAATCTCAAATCTCAAAATTTACAATGTCATTGGAATAGACACATGCATGACTCATTGTTCAAAGTATTAAACAAAACCAAATAGTTACAGGGACTTTCCTTTTGAATTATTATTTTAATATTTCATATATAAGAAGAAAGAGTACATTCGAGGTCCATTTTTATTGAGATCTAAATGTCAGGATAAGACCTAGCCCTTCTTATTCACTTAAATTAGTTAAAACTGTGTTATGAATTTGAATTATTGAATAATTAAACCTACTTAGAGTTCTGAAGAAGGCAATGCTGAAGAGTTAATTGCTGTGTATTCCTACTTACAGCTTTGTGGAGCTTTCTCTTTAAATACCTACATTAAGATGGCTCTAATGCTATAATAAACCTTGCTACTGTTTTAATAACTTGAGAAAACTCTTGTTGGAGTCCAACTTGGAAAATAAATTCTAATAACTGTGATATGAACCATTTCATAAACACAGTTATTTGCTAGTTTCCATCTGTATGGTTTTGGGTTGGAAGTTTAATCAATGTCCCTAAGTATTTGAAAGCTGGCAATCAAGATCTCTTGTCATCTAAGTTTGAGTTACAAAGGACCAGTATTGAGGATGTAGGATAACTGTTCCCAATGTCTTCAGGAAAACTATAATAGAAACCTGATTTATGTATTTATTTATAGGTTAGTAAATGCAGCAGGCATTCCCCCATTTATATATGCTTCATAGTATTTGATATTCAGCTAAATACTTTTCATTATCCCTTATAATTATTATTTCATTATATATAGGCAATAGTCTAGCATTTCTGTATAAATTGTGTAAACAATAAATCTGATTTTCTCCTTGTTATTTTCTACAATAGTTAGCCTATTTACAGTTTAGTTTATAAAGCTTAAACTACCAATTATGTATATTTTTACAATAACCAGCACAAATAAAACTTTAAGTTCAAAAGTGAAATTCATGGGTGTCATTGTAAGACATATTTTTAAGATGAATGTACTTGTACTAGAAAAAATAATTTTATAAAATGTTTTTTAAAACAACACAACTACAGACACGTATCTTATTTGCAGGCTAAGAGACACGTCCAAACTTAATGGTTAATTACAGTCTTTAGTCTTTAAAATGTGTTGCTTTCTTTGCAGAGATCAAGGAAAACTTTGCAGAGCAGAACCCACAGTGCAATACCTAAAAAAGAACATATGGCTCAGCATCTCCATATATATTCAAGCTGTAACTATAGTGTGATGAGTTATAGGCATCCTCTAAACTTTGTCATAATCTAAGGTTTCAAATTCAGAGTTATTTCTAATTTATATTTTTCTGGAGGAGTGCAATTTGGGCATACTCACACTGTTGCAAGGTTCTTGCGAATTTTTTAAAAAGACAGAGTTCCATTATTAAGGCACTACTGGCTTGAAACTATCTAAGTACTGCAGGATGGCCCATAGTCACAGAGATCTATCTGCCTCTGCCTCTTGCTTTCTGGGATTATAGATGAGGTGCCACATCTGGCCTTCATGCCATTTTTTTTGTCCTTGAAGAGGAAAGAAATGACTCTAAATCATGCAACATATGCATCAGTATGTGATTTTGACAATGTTATGGAAACAGTAGTTATGATATCAAACCAGAAACTGTGCAACCTGCATTAGTTCCTTTCAATATTGTTTATATATGTTAAATAATATTTTGAGGAGTGTCTGATTTCTGGGTTGACCTGCAGATATGATTTACACATACAGTGAAAGAGTACTTTTTGGAATACGGCTGGGGTTCAGTTGGCTGCTTCAGTGATAACACAAATTAAATCAACAGTCTTTGTTCAAATACACACGCCTAAATTTGCATGTTTCTTTTCCTTAAAAAGAACACTTACAATACTGCTTTAAATGCTCTGAGAAGTTCTTGTACAGAAATCAGAAAGTTCTCTTAGAAGCTGCTGAAGGAAAGTTTTTGTAAGGAGTAGGTGTTAAAATTTGAAGATGATTTTTCCTAGCATACCCTGAGCATTGTTCCCTCAGAACTATTTAAACTGAGAAACAAAGCTTTAGATAGAATCCATAGAATATTTTCTAAACTATAACCTTTCTTCAGCATCATTTATTTTACCTTATGGTCTGACTTTTCAGCACAAAATAAATGATACATTATCTCCAAAATCTATTTTCGTGACCTTGATCAACTGACATTTAAGTTTTTGGATGCAGTCAGTATGACAGTAAGGAGGAGGTCTGTGAAGTGGAATGATATCCATGTGACAGATGCCACCAATAAAGTCTCCTCTTCTATCTGCCTGTAATAACAGTAAACATCGCTGTGTTTGTCAAGCTTTACTGCATCAAATATAATGAGGGAAAAAGTTCCGTATGTTCATAAGAGTTTATATTCTAGTTAAAAATGTGATCCAATGAGATAGTGATGTGATTACATGTGACCACTGATTTTGGTGAGGACTGGATGAGTGAAAAAGAGAAACTAATAATTATGAACTCAAGACTCTGTTGAAAGTAGAAGCCATTATCTATTTACCAGCTTCTCTCTCTCTCTCTCTCTCTCTCTCTCTCTCTCTCTCTCTCTCTCTCTCTCTCTCATCTTCTAAAAATATCTTTTGAACTGAGATCAAAAGAATAGCTTCTTATCTATTTATAGTAACTACTGGAGAATTAAACAATTAAGACAAAATTAATTTCCTGAGAAGCTGCCACACTGATTTCCAAAGTGGTTGCACAAGTTTTCATTCCCACCAGCAATAGATGAGTGTTCCCGTTACTCCACATCCTCTCCAGCACAGGCTATCATTGGTGTTTTGGATTTTAACCATTCTGACAGGTGTAAGATGGTATCTCAAAGTTGTTTTGATTTGCATTTCCCTGATCGCTAAGGAGGTTGAACATGACCGTAAGTGTCTTTTGGCCATTTGAACTTGGTCTTATGAGAATTCTCTTTTCAGTTCAGTACTCCATTCTTTAGTTGGGTTAATTAGAATTTTCTAGAAGGGATCCCAGGTGTCCACGGGGATGTCACTAGCTAGGTCCTTGGGCAGCAGAGTAGAGGGTGCCTGAACTGGCCTTGCCCCACTACCACACTAATGATTATCTCAAATATCACCATAACGGATATAGATAGAGACAGAGACCCTCATCAGAGCAAGATCTTGGCCACCCCTTGGTCATGTAATTCCTTCTCCCTCTTGTTAACTGGAATTTTGGAGCTCAGCCCAGTGCGTGGGTGTGGATCTCTATATCTGTTTCCCTCAGTTACAGGAAGAAGGCCCTATGATAACAATTTGGGTAGTCACCAATCTGAACAGAGGAAGGCCAGTTCAGGCATTCTCTACACCATTGCTAGTAGTCTTATTTGGTGTCATCCTATGGGTTTTGGGGAGTTGCATTAGTACCAGGTTTCTCCCAAATCCCATATCGTTCCCCTCTATCAAGACAGCTGTTTCATTACTCTCACCCCTGTCCTGACCTGATCACATCTACCGATCCCTCATTGTCCCATCCTCCCATCCCATTGTCTCGATTCCCCCTTCCCCAAGATTACCCAGGTTTCTCATTTATTTCCTCTTTCTAGGGAGATCCATGCATCCCTCTTAGGGTCCTCCCTGTTACCTAGATTCTCTGGGGCTGAGGATTGTAGACTGGTTAATCTTTGCTTTATATCTAATATGCACTTATTAGTGAGTACATACCAAGTTTATCTTTCTGGGTCTGGGTTACTTCACTCAGGATGATTTTTTTCTGGGTCCATCAATTTGCCTTCAAATTTCATGATGACATTGTCTTTTTTTTTCTCTACTGTGAGGATGTAAAATATTTTCTTTATCCATTCTTTAGTTGAAAGGTATCTAGGCTGTTTTCAGGTAGTGGCTTTTACAAATAATGCTGCTATGAACATAGTTGAGAAAGTGTCCTTGAGTTACGATTGAGTATCCATTAGTTATATGCCTAAGATCTGTATTGCTGGGGATTGGGATAGATTTATTTCCAATCTTCTGAGAAACCACCACACTGATTTCCAAAGTGGTGAACAAGTTTACACTTCCACCTGTAGTGGAGGAATAATCCACTTACTTCATATTCTCTGTAACAACGGCTATCATTAGTGTTTTTGTTCTTAGTCATTTTGATCTGTGAAAGATGGTATCTCAGAGTCTCTTTTATTTGCATTTCCCTGATACCTCAGGATATTGGCCATTCAAGATTCTTCTGTTAAGAATTCTGTTTAAATCTATACCCAATTTTAATGGGATAATTAGGTATTTTGATGTATAGTTTCTTGAGTTCTTTATATTTGTTGGGTATCAGTCCTCTGTCAGATGTGGGGTTAGTAAAGATCTTTCCCTCTCCTGTAGACTGCTGTTTTATCTCATTGACAGTGTGCCCTTTGCCCTGTGTAAGCTTTTCGGTTTAAGGAGGTGCCATTAATTAATTATTTATTATTCTCAGTGTCTGTGCTGCCGGTGTTATTTTCAGGAAGTAGTCTCTTGTGCCAATGCATATAAGGGTGCTTCCCACTTTCTCTCCCTTCACATTCAGTGTAACTGGGTTGATGTTGAGGTGTTTGATTCACTTGGACTTGAGTTTTGTACATAGTAATAGATATGGATCTATTTGCATTCTTCTACACGCCACCATCCATTATATCAGCACCATTTTTCGATTATGCTTTTTTTCCTTTGTATATTTTTGACTTCTTTGTCAAAAATCAGATGTTCATAGGGGTATGAATATTTTTTAGGGTCTTTGATTCACTTCCATTAACCCATGTATCTATTTTTATGCCAAACTGAACTATTTTTTATAACTATAGCTCTATATTAGAGCTTGAAATCAGAGCTGGTGATACCCCCAGAAGTTCTTTTATTGTACAGGATTGTTCAAGCCATACTGTTTTTTTTTTATTTTTGCATGTGATGTTGGGGGTTTCTCTTAAAGGTCTGTGAGGAATTGTATTGGGATTTGATGGGAACTGCACTGAATCTGTAGATTGTTTTTTGTAAGATTGCCATTTTTTACTATGTTAATCCTACTGATCATGAGCATGGGAGACCTTTCCAGTTTCTAACATCTTTAATTTATTTCTTCAAAAATTTAAAATTATTAACATGTAGGTTCTTCATTTTTTTGTAAAGGGTGTTCTTCCTCTGATTTCTTTCTCAGTGTGTTTGCCATTTGTACATAGGAGGCCTACTGATGTTTTGAGTTAATTTTGTATCCAGCCATATTATTAAAGGTCACTTATGTGCACTTATCATCTGCAAACAGTGAAAATTTGACTTTCTCCTTTTGAGTTTGTATCTTCTTGATTTCATTTTGTTGCCTTATTATTCTAGCTAGAACCTCAAAGACTAAATAGAATAGATAGGGAGAAAGTAGACAGCCTTGTCATATCCCTGGTTGTAGAGGAATAACTTTGACTTTATCTCCATTTAGTTTGATGTTGGATGTCGAATTACTGTATGTTGCCTTTATTATGCTTAGGTATGTTCATTGCATCCCTGTTTTCTCCAGAACCTTTATCACGAAGGGGTGCTGGAATTTGTCAAAGACATTTTTAGAATCTAATGAGATAATCATATGTTTATTTCTTGCAGTTTGTTTATATAGTGGATTACACTGACAGATTTTCTTTTTAAAATTTTTATTAATACTTTAATACATTCTTTTCTGATTTTACATTTGCATAACTATCCCTGTTTCCATTCCCACCCCTGCTTTTGGTTCCCCCATCTTCCCCACACCACACTCCCCAATCCACTCCTCAGAAAGGGTAAAGTTTCCCATGTGGAGCCAACAAGTTATACACTTCACGGCATGACCAAGACTTTCCCCCTATATCTAGGCTGAAAAAAAGTACCCCTCCAAAAAGAATGTGCTCCTACATGCCAGTTCAACCACTAGGGATAAATCCTAGTCCCACTGCCTGTGGCCCCACAGACTTTCCAAGCCTCACAACTGTCTCCCACATTCAATGGGCCTGATTTGGTTCTAGGCAGGTACCCCTGCTCTCAGTCCAGAGTTAGTGAGCTCCCACTAGCTCAGATCAGTTTTTTTCCCCCTGTGGATATCACAATCATGGTCTTGACCCCTTTGCTCATTTTATTTCTCCTCTTTCTCTTGGGCTAGTCTCAGGTAGCTCCACAAACTGCTTCAGTGTTTGCTTCCTTCAGTTCCTGGTTGAAGGTTCTTTGATGACAATTAAGGTAGTCATTAATCTGATTACAGGGGAAGGCCAGTTTAGGTATTCTCTCCCTTGTTGCTTAGAGTCTTAACTGGGGGTCACCATTGTAGATGTGTGATTTAAGCTTTAGTATTGTTTTACATTATGCCCTGTATTTGGGGCATAGGTGTTTAGAATTGAGATTTTATCTTTGAGAAATAGTTTTCCTTTGATGAGTGTAAAATGTCCTTCTCCATCTCTTTTGATTATTTTAGTTTGAAGTCTGTTTTGTTATATATCAGGATAGCACCAATGGCATGCTTCTTAGGTCTATTTGATTGGGAAATCTTCCCCAACCCTTTACTCTGAGGTAAAGTCTGTCTGAAGTTAAGGCGTGTTTCCTGTATGCAGCAGAAGGATGGGGAATATGTCTTTTTATTGACAGAATAATGGAAGCCTTCCAGCTTCAGCCTGATAGTGACAGAACCATCATAGGACCAAACTTGGCCTCTGAATGTGGGTGACAGTTGTATGGCTGGGGAAGACCTTGGGGCCACTGGCAGTAGGCCAGGATTTATTCCTATGGTTGTTCTATCTTTTTGGAACCCATTTTCTCTGGAGGGACACCTTGTTCAGCGTAGGTATAGTGGGAGTGCCTTGGTTCTGCCTCAAAAATGTGTGGTGGACTTTGCTGACTCCCCACAGGAAGCTTTATCCTCTCTGGGAAGATAATGGGGGATAAATAACAGGTGGGAGGAGGGAAGGAGCAGAGAGAGATGGGAGTGAGATGTGGCTTTGACATGTAAAAGAAGAACAATAGTTTTTCAAAAACAAAATGAAAAAAGTGTTGTCATTGACCAGTAATTGCTAGTTTCTGTGGGTTTTTTTCCCCCTTTGGGGTTTTGCTGTTATTAGATTATCTATTGCCTGTGTTTTTGTCTATGTAACTGAATTCCTTGAGTTGGAATTTTCTTTCTGTAGTTTGTAAATATGTATTGCTTAAATCTGGTTTTGTCATGGGAAAAAATCTTTTCTCCAATTATTTTGATTAAAAATGTTGCTGGATATAGTAGTCTGTGTTGGCATCCATCGTCCAGGACCTTCTACTTTTTAGAGTCTCCATTGAGAAGTTGGGTATAATTCTGATAGATCTTCCTTTATATGTTACTTGGCCTACTTGGCCTTTTGACTTGGCAGCTCTTAAACTTCTTTCTTTATTCTGTATTTCAGTATGTAGTGTGGAATTTTTTTTTTTTTTGATTTGCTTTTTTCCCCAGTTTATTTGGTGTTTTGTGTGCTTCTTATACCTTTATAGGCATGTCCTTCTTTAGATTGGGAAAGTTTTCTTGTATGATTTTGTTGAATACAGTTTTGTGCCTTTGAGCTAGGATTCTTCTCCTTCTATCCCTACTATTCTTAGGTTTGGTCTTTTCATAGTGTCCCAGATTTCCTGGGTGTTTTGTGTTAGTAAGTTTTTAACTTAACAGATGAATCTATTTCCTCTATGGTATCATCTCATTTACACCTGAACTTATCTCTTCCAGCTCTTTTAGTCTGTCGGTGATGGTAGCCTGTGTTTCTCTTGTTTGCTTCCCCAGATTTTCCATTTTCAAAATTTCATTGAGTTTTTTTTTTTGATTTTAATTTTCTTTATTGCTTGTATTTCAGTTTTCAAGTCTATAATCATTTCATTCATCTGTTTGATCGTTTTTCTTGGCTTTCCTTGCTTCCTTTAATGGGTTTATTGATTTTTTTCCAAACTTTTGCTTATCTTATCCTTTACTTCATAAAAGGAATTTTTAATTTCCTCTCTAAAAGTGTCTATCATCTTCATAAACTAATTTTTAAGTTTGTTTTCTTGTGTTTTAGCTGCATTGGAATATTCAGGTCTTGCTGTTGTAAGGTCACTGGGTTCTGGTGGTGCCATATTGCTCTTTGGGTTGTTGAATGTATTCTTACACCGTTGTTTACTCATTTTTTCTTCCCACTGCTGTGGGTTATGCCTGTGTCTGTGCCTGTTCTTCCAAAAATACTGGTTGACACCTGTGCCTATGTGGTCCGTTGCCTTTCCAGCTGGTGTGGTTTGCACCTGTGCTTACGTCTTGTACTGGAGTTGTGGTAGAGGGTTGGCTAAAGGGTGTTCAGGTGCATGGGATTGGGCAGCAGAGTAGGTCTTGGAGGCACAGAGTCCAGTGTGTGCCAAGGATGGACCCACCCTGGAGGAAGGTCTCACACTTGCTTGCAGACTGGTGGGGATTGCACCAGGGTAGTGGATTTCCACCAGAGGTCGAGACATGGCCCAGCTTCATTGTTGGTCCTGCTTTTTTTTTTAATAGCTATTGTTAAATATCTGGATTTTTTTCTTGTATCGGTATTCCCTCATTTAGGCCATATACTTTAAATTTACTTGATTGGTTTGTAGACATTATCTCCTAGATTTACCTCCTCCACCTCTGAGAGGTGGACTCATTAAGAGCATTGTTCTAGAGTTTAATAATACTTCTTTTCTAATGCAGTTACCCTAACAGATCTATAGGAGGGATGTTATTATTCCTATGACAGAAGTCATAAGACAGCTAACATTATATAACTGTGACAAATACCAAACAGACCACTTTAAGCACATTGCAAGGGCTGCCAACTTCTTTGAAATTTGCTATCTGAGTTACTTCTAAATTTATTAATAAGATATAGAGATTAAAAAACATTCTCTGTGGAGCCATCAACATTCAAAATCTGTTAAATAACACATTCATTAAGAAACATCAGACTCAAACTAAATCTCAAACGTCTCTGAAAAACAGAAATAAATGCATGAGTCAAAAATGTAATCACATTTTTTTCATTTTAATTTTTTGTTCAAACACTTTTTTTTACGTTTTTTAAAAAAAGTTATTTTATTTAATGTGTTTGAGTGTTTGACTGAATGTGTTTGTTAACCACATGTGAGCAGTACCCATGGAGTCCAGGAGAGGGCATAGAATGTCAAGGGATTAAAATTACAGGGGTTATTTTCAAGTTTCCTTCCTTCAGCCTTCCCTGAAGTGGTGGTAATTTGGTTTTGAAAAAAAATGAAAAGCCTGTGAAGATGATACATTAAAATTTGGGGCTCCATAACAAGTCATGGGCTTCAAGTTGGACCAGTCATTCATTAGTAAATTTTACAAATTCTGCAAGGCCATTACGTCATCTGATTATGCATACAGGACAAACTGTAGATCAAAGGTTTTATGACTGAGTTCATGTCCTTGTCCCACCAGTGAATGCCTTGTCTGGCTACAGAATATAGGCAGTTTCGGTCTTGGATACCCCATTAATAGGAGTTTTCCCAAGGTTACCCCTGTAGATGCCAGAGAGTTTCCACTGTGCTCAGTTTTCACATCTCAGGAGCAACATGGGATAATTAGTCTGTAGTAAATACTGTATACATCTCTATTCTTAGAGTATTTTTCTCAGAGGTCATTCATAGGAGCAGACATTGTTAGAAACATTGTTATTTTGAAAACATCAATTGTTTAATCTGTATGAATTTACATCTGTGTTAATGATAGTCATCAATAAGGTTGGTAATTGTTATTCTGTTTGGATAGTTTTAATCATGAACACCAAATGGATAAATTCTAAACAGATATTCTAAAACTGATTATCTACTTTTTATAATACTTATGTAACCAGTCTGTATGCAAGGTGATTTCTGAAGTGCAATCTTGTTTATATAAATTGTAGACAGAAATGAAATTTCATTTTTATTGAAAAATACTCTGGCTGAATGAAACACTCTGGGTTTATTATCCCTAATATGATCCTATTTCTTATAAATTTGAGTGAAATATATAACTATACAGATATTTTCTGGTTATAAATCAACAGATATGCACTGTGCACATTTTAAATGAAGTTTCATTTTTTTGTTGTATTTACTTTGTTCTGGACCAAGTGAAATAAAAAACTATAAACTGTCAAGAAAAAAGACATTTTCTATTGAATATATAACACAAACAGTAAACCTGGTGTGAGACATATCACAGATGGAAACAGTTCTTATTTAGCCCTGGTGAACTTCTGAATATTGGACCGTTTTCCCCCAGTACTTACAGGAAGACAGTTTTTTTGACATTCCTGCCAAGTGGCTCAACAACAAAATGAGAAGCAAGTGTAGAGAGAAGGTGAACATGTCAACCGTTTCCTTACTTCTGGGAGACCAAACTACTTGTGCATCGTTTGTGTGTATTCCATATTTTATACCTTAATTTCATTTTAATGATGAAAACTGACAAAAACAAGTGACTACATAAACAATGTTTTCAGAGAAATTTACTAAAAGTTTGAGGATACACATTGCATCCTCAACTCTACCTGACACAGGAATTCTAACCGAGATAAGGGTGCCATGAGCATTTGGCATCTTCAAAGGTGAAGACGAAAGCAATCGGAGAGTAGGAAGACCTTAAATACTTAATGTATATTTGTAGAGCCAAATGACTAGTCCCCAGACTAGCTATTTCTGTAATTCCTTAACATGAAATAATACGTAAATTAATTTACAGAACTGAATGCTTTAATAATTTACCATTTTAAGTAACTGGAAGAAAATATTATGTCATAAATTTGTTCTGTGGTACACATGAGAACCTGGGCTTTTTAATGTCTATTTTTCCCCATTGATATTCAAATCATCACTTCAACAAAAATAAAATTAATTGTTGATCTTGAGTTCTATTGTATATACTTTCCTTGGAGTATTTTTTTTTTTTTTTGCTAATGTGAATTACACAATATAAATTGCTTGTCTCAGGGAACTGAGATGTGCCAAGTAATTGCTATTTCTGGTGGCGTTATGTTACAAATGTTCAGGTGTCTCAAAAAGACTTGTAACATAGCATACCAAATTTTACATCTATTTAGTGTATGAAATGTGAGTTATAACTGGTATTTTTTAAACAAATGTGTGAAATGCTTACAGCTGGATAAGCAGGTGAAATGACGACCAGCTCCTGTCAGCTCTGCTCCCCGCAGCACTGTCTCAGTTGTGCGATACCCACAGTTCTTCAAAAACAGTTTTGATGCTGAGAAAAAGAATTCATTAATACTTTAAGATTCTAAACCTAAGGCTTATAAAACCTTTTCTTCTAACTGTGATATGGGATGGTTTTACTCATGTAGGAATATTCCTGAAATATCTACACTAACCGCTCTCTTTCAGGCATTTTGAAATTCTAGCATTAGAGTGAAAAGAAATTCAGTTTTCTGCAGAAAGACCTAGTCAATATAACACAATTAAGGAAAAAGAATCATATGGTGAGCAAGTAGTTTTTGAATTCACATTCATGGATATGTTATTTCTATATTCTCCCCAAAACATCTATATTATCTCCTCTCCTTTAGTTTTGCCTAAAACTAAGAGCAAACCCAATGTCACAATTGTCATAGGAAACGTTACACAGGTCTTCGTCCCAATGAATTTAAAGATCTTTCCCATTTTAGAACACAGCAAGAAGAGCTACAAACAACAAAAGGATTCCCTTTGCATGTTTACTATAATGCCATCCAATTTTTGATTTAAAAATCCAGCATAGTACTCAAATATATTAATGATAAGGATATATCCTGAGATATGTGTCACTAGGAGATATCATTATTGTACAAACATTGTAGAGTGTATTATTCAGACTAATATTCCTGTGACATATAGTCATATGAGGCACTTTGTACATTTACAGTATTTTTATATTACTCTGAAAATATTAAGGCACAGTCTCATTTTAACTACCTCATTATTTTGTATGGTTAGTTTCCTTTTTAAATCTTAGGTTTAACAATTGTGGGATTTACTTTATTCTTCTTTCCAGTCCTTGGATTTTATCTTTCTGTTGTAGCTGTACAGTTAATATATTTGATCCAGTATAAATGACAAGAAAAGAAATCAATCCTCTATTCCCAGTGCATGCAGAAATAAGCATCAATTCACTGTATATGCGGTTGAAAGGGGTCAAAAAGTTCCCAAACACAGTGATTGTTAATATGTGTATCTCAGTCATCTTGGAAATTACCCTTAATTTGTACGTTCTCCTCCCAAGGTACTTGACCAATACACAGTCTGTTTTTCGAATTTGTTCCTTGTTTTAGCTTGTGAAAATAAATACTTAAAATTGATAATACTGGATATGTATCACCCAAATCTAATTCAACAATATGGGTTAAACATACTGTATCTGAATTCTTACAGACAATTTAGGCCACATTGATGTAGACAATTCAGATGCTTCTTATGCTAGCATATTTTATTTCCTTTTCTCACTACAGTTAATTGTTATCTTTCAAACATATTGGAAGTTGTCCCCTTGACCTTTAGGGAAAAGAAATCAAACCAGAGATTGATTCTGATAATACTTGAAATTGTGTTGTTGGTAGCATACACTATTCAAAAATACAAAATAACTTATTTTCATTCTACATGTAAATAAGTTCCATCTATGAGAATACTAGGAAAACTTATTGATAACATCATTTAAACAGTATTAAAGGGTAAATTAGAAAAAGTTGAATCCTAACTAATTTGTAATAATTAGTGACAGTCACAGGCAATGTTTACTCACAAGTGTACAATGGACATAACCAAGTTACAGTGTAGTAAAATAATGAGTCAATAATGCAGATCAATGAACTTGGATTGAAATTCCTCACATGAACCAATGAAAATATAACAGTAATGCTATGCACACAATTAAAAGGAGGATTTTTAAAATCATAGTTGAAAATGTGTCTCAATTATTATTTTTCTGTGATGAATACTGTTTATATGTGTCTAAAACATATTTCGAACTTTACAGTAAGTGTTTCATTTTCATTGCACAGGTGAGAATTGTAAAACTAGAGTAAAGTAATATACTTTACAAAACAAAATTAAATGACAAAATTAAAAAATAAATTGAACTTTGTAGGTGGATGTTTCCTCTCTCAGAGCTGCTTGCTTCTAAATACCTTGCAGCTACCAACCAGATTGTCACACATAGGCTTGACATTTCTAATAAATTCTCAAACAATAGTTCAGGCTTATTATTAACTAGATCTTATGTTTTGAGTCAACCCATATTCCTTAGTTACTCTCTGCCAGGTAGTGATACCTTTTCTTAGTATGGTATGCCCATCTTGGTCTCTCTTTGTCTTAGTGATTTCTCCTGATTCCCCCCTTCTCCTCATCCTTAGTTTGGCCACCCTGCCTATACTTCATTCGTGGATACTGGCCAATAAGCATTACATTAAACAAATTTGAGTGACAAATCTTTACTGCGTATAAGAGGATTATTTCCCACCATATTTATTAATAAAATATTTTTAGGAATTGACTTATTTTAAACATTGTATAATTTTCACAAAACAAAACAATGAGAGAACATCCAAAGTTCAGACTTTCATTTACTATTTTATAAATTCAATTAATAATTGGAGCAAATTGAAAAACGCTAAATTGTCATATACGCTTCAGGTTACCAAAAATAACAAAAATTCCAGACTGAAATATTTTCCCCTTGATCTAGATATTTATGTTTTCTGTAATATCATCCAAGGTTATGGCACAAAACATCTAAGAAAGCTGGGACTGTATGAAAAGAAAAAAATTGAAGAAAAGGGTAGGGGAAGGAATTCATGTCAAAGGCACAGAAAATATTTTCAGCAAAATAATAGAAGAAACTATTGCTAACTCAAAGAAGACATTGCCTATTAAGTTACAAGAGGCATACAAAGCACCAAACACACTGAAACATAAAAGAAATTGTTCTCCATGTAAAATAATCTAAACATTAAATATATAGACTAAAAATGGATTTTAAAAGCTGTAAGATGAGCAAGTAATGTATGAACATATAACTATTTGAATAACACGTAATTTTTCAGTTGATACTTTAAAAGTCAGGAGGACTGGAAAGATGTTTGAAACTCTAAGAGACCAGAGATGCTATCCCAGACTATCAGAACCAGCAAAACCTTCATTCACAATAGAGAAAATTATCAAGTGACTTCATTCCAGACATGTAGGGAAGTTTCAATATATGTAATTTGATAAATGCAATGAAACATATCAATAAAAAGACAAAAACCACATGATCATTTCTTTAGATGTAAAAAAGTTCTTTGTCAAAATCCAGCAGTCCATCATGATAAAATTTCGGAAGAAATTAGGAATATTTAAAACACATACCCCTAAACATAATAAAAACTATTTACAGCTCTCTTTTCCATCTTCCTCTAGGAGAGGCAGCTTCGCTTCTGTCTCTCTCCCCACTTCTCTGCTTCCCCCTTCTCTGTCTCTTTCTCCTCTTCTCTCTCTCTCTCTCTCTCTCTCTCTCTCTCTCTCTCTCTCTCCCCCTCTCTCTCTGTCCCCCTTAACCTTTCCTCCTCCATAACCCCCTGAATAAACATTCAACCTCAAAAAAACTATTTACAGCAATCTCACAGCAAATAAAAACTTAAATTTAAATAAATTAAAGTAATTTCATCAAAATCAGGAACAGAGCAAGCTTGTCAACTCTCTCCATACCTATCCAACTTGCTAGAACAATAACACAACTGATGTAGATCAAGGTAATACAAATTGTAAATAAAAAAATCCAAGTATCTTTATTTGTAGGTGATATGATGTTATTCATAAGTGACCTAAAAAGTTCCACCAGGAAACTCCGACAACTGATAAACACT
Organism: Alexandromys fortis; assembly: GCF_014885135.2. Classification (NCBI taxonomy): domain Eukaryota; kingdom Metazoa; phylum Chordata; class Mammalia; order Rodentia; family Cricetidae; genus Alexandromys; species Alexandromys fortis. The sequence goes on from NW_026068070.1 coordinate 2,918,202, forward strand.
GTCAAATAAATAACAGGATACATAATTAATTGACAAAACACAGTAGCTCTTCTATATACTAATTACACCTTTCAAAATAGCATCAAATAATATAAAACTGTGGGGAAACACTAACCAAGCATTTAACAGGCTTATATGACAAAACCTGATGATATGAAGGAAACAATTTTAATAAAATATAGGAATATTGAAAGGTCTCCACTGCTCATAGATTGGCAGGACTAATGTAAGAAAAATGTCCATCCCACCAAAAGCAATCTACAATTTTAATTTAATTCCTATCAAAATTCCAACAGACTACTTTAAAAAATTGAAAATATGATTTTTGTATTTAAACAAGCCCAGATAAAACAAACTTTAATTATAAAAGAAATCTAGAAGTTGTCACTATCCTGATTTCAATATGTCCTACAGAGCTATAGAAATGAAAACAACATAGTATTGGCACAAAAAAAGCCTGACAGACTGATAAGTGAAATCAGGCTGAATACCCACATAGAAATCTATAAATGCCTAAGATTTGTAAGGAAACCTTAAATAAGCTGAAAGAAAGACAACATCTTCAACAAATGATACTGGTCCAACTATGGCTGCATATAGAAGATTCCAAATAGATCCAATCTTATCACCCTATTCAAAATTCAGCAATAAATAAAACTATCTTCAACATAAAATCAGATAAATTAAACACAATAGAAGACAAAATGGAGACCAACCCTGAAGTCATCGGATGGCATAAGAAAAGACTTTTCAGGAATAAACACTGATAGCACAGACATCAGATCAACAACTAAGAAATGGAGCCTTTTTAAATGCATAAATTAAATCAAGTTGACTACCATCCTTTGGAGAAAGTTGCAACCTATAGAATGGGAATATTTTTTATCAACTTCACATCTGATAGAGGGCTAGTATCATTATATATATATGTATATGTATTTATATATATATGTGTGTGTTATACAATATATAATATATCAATATTCATACATATCATATATCAATATACATACATATATATGCAACTAAAAAACCTAGCTATCAAGAAAACAAATAAACCATTTTAAAATCCCATACAGATTCAACACAATTTTCAATAGGGAAAACACAAACAGAAAAGAAACAACTTAAAATTTTTCCAAGATCTTTAATCTTCAGGGAAATGTAAATCAAAATTCCTCTGAGATCATTTAAAACCGATCAGAATTGCTAAGATCAAGAAAAAAATTGCAGCTCATTCTTGCAAGAATTTGGAATAAGGGGACCACTCATCAATACTGGTGGCACAGCAAATGAATGCAGTCATTATGGAAATTACTGTGGCTCTTCTTCAGGATGATCAAAACCAATCTATTTCATGATTCAGCTATTGAATATATATCCAAAGGATGCTTCACCTTACTGCAGAGACATTTACTCAACCATGTTCATTACTTCTCTATTCATAATATTCTGAAATTGGAAACAACCTAAGTGTCCTTCAAAATAATGGCTACTAAATAAATGTTATCTAAAGTAAAATTAAAAGCACCACATAAGTTAAATATAAAATAAGGGACTGAGGTAGGACAGATAGATATCCCTATAGAAGTGACATAGTTTCGGTGGATGAGGGGGACTAGAACAGGGGAATCAATTGCAGAGAGATGTACAAAAGAGGGATAATGGAGACCACACATGGAAAGACAGCTAAAATAAAGGCTTATTTAGGTGGCAGTATAGAAACTTTATATATGTACATATATGAAGGTAATCTAAATAAACTTGCTAAAATAGGCGGAGGGGGCGCAAACTGACATCTCATTTCATCAAATCAAGCTTTTATTACCAGAGCTGGGTAAAATCTAATTGAGTTGTTGGTCAAAGGAGTTCCACTGAAACTTCCAAGAGTTTCTTCCCACAAACTGATGGCAAGACCCCATTGCTAAAGATAACACCTACATAAATCGTTAGATATAGACACATCAAGTTGGTGCCTACATACACCCTTTACCCTTTTAGTTAGGATCTTTGATACAAGAAGGTTCTCTGCAGCCTTCCTAAAGAGAAATGTCAACACATAGGCATCCACAAAACCTGAGATCCCAATGGTATGGTGCCTGGAAGATATGCTAGGGCAAAGGTGGCACAGAGCTTGTGGGGTAACTAACGAATATCTGATTTGACATAAGCCCAATACACAGGAAGATATCCATGCCCATACTGAACCCAATAGACCTACGGTGACCAAGAGCTTATACTAGACAGACAACCCAGGGCCCTAGAGTAAAGCAAATAAAATGATTCCTAAGGCTAGCCATTGATACTCAAAGTTTCTCATAGTTAAGTACCTTGCTTAGCCATTATCAGAAAAGTTTCTTCCTGCATCAGATGGGAATAAATCCTGAGTCCCACAGCTGGAAAATATGCAGAGAATAAGAGATCAATGAACCATCAGCCCTACATTAAATGTCTCCATTAAATACCTTCCCTCAGAGTTCAGGAAAGCCTGCGAATAAGGTCTAAAGATCATAAGTTCCAGAGAGGATGGAAACACCAAGGAAATAAATTCCTCAATAGCAGCAGGATGAATGCATATATAAATGTATAGTGACTGAGGTAACTTTCACAAGGTCTGCATGGATTTGCACCAAATGCCATTCTCCTAATCCAGAAGTGCTTATTTGATAGCTTTCAAATTAAAATGAGGTTTCCTCCAAGGAAGTTTCACTGGTAAGAAAAATGCTCTTAAAAGTAGCTACATGCCCAGAAGTAGGTGGACAAAAGAAAATGAATTTAAAGGCAACTTTGGAGGTTTTTTGTGTCATAATGTTGTGTCATGGATCCACCGCTCCTTTTAAAAGAAACATATTTATCAAATGTTATTAATTTATTTATATATTTTATTTTTTCTTCTCTATTTTAATCCTACAGATCCTTTCCATACATATTATGCCTACCAATTTTTGTTTTATTGGTTTTCTGATGACACATCTGAGTTGATCTCTGTTTCTTTAGTTATTTCTTGGTCTATTTTGGTTTGTTTTACATATTCCAGACTGTTAATTTTTGTCTTATTATATACTTTCTTTTCTTTTATTATTATCTCCTAGATGCCTACAAATTTTACAATGAGAGAAAGACATAAGGTGGTTGATTCTAATGGGAGGGAAAGTGGCGACAAACTGGGAGGAGGGGAGAGAGAGGTAAAACTGTGGTCATAATATATTATGTGAAAAAAATTTAATAAAAGGGAAAAAAAGAAATTTTATTTTGATTTATTTTAAGATGCCCGTATTCCAAAATCAGAAATGAAATTCTTGTGTTAAGTAATCTATGATCAAAGTGGTTAAAGTTATTTTAAAAATGAGACTCAAATGAAGATATTGTACACTTTTCATTTGTATATTATTATGTACCACTTTCAGTTAATTATATTATTTTAAGTTTACAGTAGTATGCTTCAGAGTTCCCATTGTAATTAGAACATTATCTGTGTTTCTACTTCCACCATTAAAAATTTGCAGTTGTGTTCTTTAGCTATGAATTAAAATAATAACACCATTAAGCATAAAGACCAAGATGACCAAATATAATGCTAATTAGTTTAGTGAACAAAATGATCATTGGCAAACCCAAATTAAAGTTTCTCTCATTTATTGGGTTTGGGAACAATGTTCAAAGGATAATTTACAAAGCTCACGAACTTAGGTGAATTCATGACTTTCTTTGCTCCAGGTAAATGCCAAGAAATGGCAAAATGGCCTCACAAAATTAAGGTAAGAACATATATTAGGTAATAGGAATACAGATACTAGCCTTCTATAGCTACATTTTCTATTGGCAAAGCATTTTAAGGTACCCATAACTGAGGCTATTAGCAATTGGGGAGAGCCTCCTCTTAGGAGGAATAATCATTATATANAGAATATATATATATACAAAAACATTCTATATTTGTCTTTCTGCATCTGAGTTACCTCACTCTGGATGATATTTTCCTAGTTCCATCCATTACCTACAAATTTTTATGATTCCAGTTTTTAACAGGTGGGTTATACTCCACTGTGTAAATGGTCCACATTTCCTTCATCCATTCTTCAGGTGAGGGTTACTTAAGCTTTTTTTCCAGTTCTAGCTATTGTGCATAGAACATCAAATGCCTCTGTGGTGTGATGAAGTATCTTTAGGTAATTGTCAAACAATGGTATAGTGGATCTTGAGGTATATTGATTTGTTTTTCTGAACAACTGCCAAACAAATTTCCGTAGTGTCTGTTTAAATTTGTACACCTACCTGTAATGGATAAATGTTCCCTTTACTTCACATCCTTGCAAACTAGAGACAATAAACTTGCTAAAAGAGAAAGTGGGGCAAATTCTTGTTCTCATTTTCACAGGAGAAAACTTTCTGAACAGAACACGTTAAGCACAGGCACTAAGATCAGCTATTAATAAGTGGTACCTCATGAAACTTAAAAGCTTCTGCAATTCAAAATCTACTATAATTTTGACAACGTGTTAGCCTATAGAATAGGAAAAGCTTTATACCAACTACACATTTGAGAGAGTACAAATTTTCAAAATATAAGAAGAATGCAAAAATCTAGATAACAAGAAAACAATTCAGTAAAAGAAAATGAGTAAAGATCTGCACAGAAAATTCCCAAAAGTGGAAACTCAAATGACTGAGAAACAACTAAAAAAATATTCAATATCACTAGTCATCATGGAAATACAAATCCAAAATACTTTGTGATTTCATATTAAACCTACCAGAATGTCTAATATCAATAAAGCAAATGACAGCTCATGCTAGTGAGAAGACATACTTGTATTCTCTGTATTTATAGTTAATACAAACACAGTGCTATTATAGAAGAATTAAAAACATTTTACTCTATTTTCATTTTGGAAGAAAACACGCTAAGTAACTTGTGTGGAGGTCAAAGGACACTTGGTTAGGGGATTGGTTTTCTCCTTCAGCCTGTAGGTCATGGGATCAAATTCAGTTTATCAGGCTTTCTAGCAAATGACTCAACACATTGACTCATTTCACCAGTTACAGATCTATTTTTCATGTTGAATTCTACTTGTCGTTACGATAGTCATTTTATTAGAGACTTGACATCTTTTTTGCATTATTTCCATTTATTCAGATATCTCATGTGCATTTTTCTCCCGTTTTCGTCCTTTTCCTATATACTCCTAAAACTTTCATCTGTGTAGAATGTCTGCATTAGCCAGCAGTCAACTTTCTTTATTTGTATCTGTATACTCCATATCTGCAGATTTAATAAATCTTGAACAAGTAAGCATGTGTAGTGTCAATTCATGTAGTCCTTTCTGTACACTTCTTAGCCTGCTAAGGTAGAACACAAAGGCTTTCATATCCCAATAGTTCTCCGTAGTTTCTCATAAATAGACAGTGTGGTATCTGTGACTTAACAACAGCTATGTTGTTATTATTTTGGTTTGGTTATTGAATAATTGATAGTAAATTCTTTTATTTCATGAAGAATCTTAAATTTGATAAAGTAGTATAGCGAAACTTTCAGGACTCCATACAATTCAATGAACTTTTGTATAATATAATTTCATGTTATCTGTGTCCTGGGAATCCTGTAAGTACATAGAAAAGGTGGTCCTTAATACTGAAACTTTTACCACTTAGATCCATGATTTCATCTGCGTCATTTTTATTGTGGGTCTTGGGGGTATGGTAGTGTGTGTGTTTAATTTAAGCACAAATGTTTCACATGCTGTGTTATGAAATAATAAGCAGGAGCATATTAGTTTTTATATTTTATATTTTCACAGACACAGAACAAATTTTAAGATACTAATAAGTTTTCATTAAAGTAAGTAACTTGAAAATTATGTTATTACACAGTTAAAATTAAGGCAATAATTTTAGCACATCTCTGTAAACTGGAAGTCTTGTGAAAAAATAATGCAGCCGGGCGGTGGTGGCACATCCCTTTAATCCCAGCACTCGGGAGGCAGAGGCAGGTGGATCTCTGTGAATTCGAGGCCAGCCTGGTCTACAAGAGCTAGTTCCAGGACAGGAATCAAAAAGCTATGGAGAAACCCTGTCTCGAAAAATCCAAAAAAATGCAATATATTGCTAATAGTATCTGTTATTTTATATATTTGATCAAACTTATGAAATAAAACACTAACATCTATCTATCTATCTATCTATCTATCTATCTATCTATCTACCTAATATCTAGCTAAAGAAAGGGTCTTGCACAGTCCAAATTGTTTCAATCTTGCTGTTAGCCAAGGATAACCTTGAGCTTTTACCTTCGTGCTTCCAAATGTGAAGCCCCACTATTAAAGGTGTAAGACCCTAAACCTAACTTTTATTTATAGAGACAAAATCCTGAATCTCTACTAACTGGAATACTTTTTTGGCTCATAAATGTTATGAATCAGTGAAGAGTACTTTATCAAGATCTTAAATATATATATATATATATAACATACACAAATAACACACACACATATATACAGACACATTTCCCTTTGATGTGTACATTTTCAATAAAATTTTCACAGTTTACTTTATTTTGTAATTATCCATGCAATCATGATATTTCATTATTTTGAACTAAGTTTGAAAATTAATTATTTAAGTTGAGAAAAATATGGATCATGGCACTAATACAAAACAAAGCTATCTTCTGTGAAATCTTCATGTTATCTGATGGAGAACTTAAAATTTGGGTTATAGATTTCAATTATTTATCCTAGCCATTGGTTTTCTTTTAGATTTAGGAATAAAAGTCTTTGATAATATATAGGAAAATATTTCTGTCTGTGACAAAATATTGATTAAAATCTAGTTATATTTATGTAATGATATTATCAGAACAATTAAAATGAAATTATCAAAGCTTATAAACTATTTCACATTGTGTTTCCCTAAGTGAACAATCTGGAACTTCTCAGAATAGCCATACATTTACCTATAATTCCTCACCAACAAAACATAACCCATAATGCTATGTGCCTTTAGACTTTTCTCTCCACTTGCCCAACTCCTTCTCTGTATCACAAGATTTGGGCAAACTACATCTCTTCATTTCACTTATTTTCCTTCTTCAACAATTTCGTGTCTGATCAGCCCAAACATACTCTTTCCTTTGTCCCTCTTAAGTTTAAAAAAAAATCAAAGGAGTCCATTTTTACAGCTGAAGGAATAGTTTCACTGTGGGCTACTTTGACTACTGATATGGAATTGTATGTGTCTTCTTATAGAAGATGTACATACTTCCAACTTAGTTTTGCATTCTTTGATTTTGAGAGAATGTTCTTTAAAACTCTGACAAAAGGCCAACAAAATAGTTGATATATGCAGAAAATTTAACATTTTTCTGCCAGTGCTCAGTATGGATGTAAAGCCTGAGAAAAGTATTTGAAGCTGTCGGGTTACCAAACTCACTGCTGTACTCTCGCATATTCCTTCGATTAAATATTAACCATGCCCACATAGAAAGGGCATATATGCAGCAGAAATGGTTTGCAACCAATGACTATAATTTCTCTAAGAATTTGAAATAAGAAAAACTAACAGGTGATATTTTTGAGGTGCTGTGTATGCTTTTCATTTTTTTCTCTTAAGTGTCTAACGAGTGTAAGTTTGAATAAATGTAAAATTAAGAGGAGACCCAGCATTTTGGATTCTCATTTACAGAACTCTACCTTTTGGTAAGGAAATTATCTGAAAGGTAAGAGTGTTTCTCATGTTGGTCCTCTACTCCATTATGTCAAGCATATATAGTAAATGTTGGCCGCACACAATATTAATATTCTGTTTTAAAGTCACTAAAGCAAATGGAGCATAGTGGTACAAGCCTTTATTCCGAGCAATTCAGGAGATGGAGCTAGGTTGATGTCTGTGAGTTTGAAGCCATCCTGGTCTACAAAGTCAGTTCCTGGACAGCTAAGTTTGTTACCCAGAGAAACCCTGCCTCAAAAATCCCTGAAGTGTATATATTACACTATTGCTATTAAGATATTTGCAAGGTAAATTTTGAAAGAAAAAGTAAATTTTTTGGAAGATAAATTATAATCATTTTACATTATATTATAAAGGTATATTGAGATACTATCACGCTTATTTTTTTTAAAGGAATCATCACATGGACAGAAAGTAAACTCTTGGCCTATCAATTTTGAGATGGCATCCTGTAGCATCAAGGCTTTCTTTCTTAGTTGTCCTACTGCAGCAGGCAGGACATCTAACTGAATACATTGCTTTGCTGCAGCAGCCTGGACTTTAATTCCACAGCAGTCCCGTTGCATTACCATCCTTCAAGAGGCCTGTCACTGAGCCATGGCAGGAAGAGAGAGGTGCGGGAAAGGAGCGCTGATGAAGGCAGCAGCCTCCTTGTGATTTCCCAGGAGAAGACAAACACCAATCTACTGAATTACTTTTGCTGCCAGCAGGTAAAATCAGGACATTGCCTTTATTTCCAGTGTATTAGGAATGTTTCATTTCTGCTTTTCTCAGCTGGATAGAGAACACGCTGACAGACCCTGACCTGACTTCAGTGGAATCAGGGACTCTGAAGGTTAAATTACACCCACCTGGCAACAAACTCATAAGCTTTAAAGTTTCTAAAACTAAGTATGTGGTCTCATCTTGTAGGAACCATGCTAGTCCTGCTATTTCATAGAATTTAATATTGTGTTCTATTTAGGATTGAGCATTCTGAAGTCTCTTATTTTCTCTATTTTGGCCAATTTGGCTCTATGAGTTGGCTCATGATATACCTTTTGGGTGAGGATGGAAATAGACTGATCTATGAGTAGAAAAGAAAGTGATTAGGAAACAGATTGATATTGTATACATTTACTAGGATAACAGCAATAGGTTAATCCCTAGGGCCTATGACTTGTCTACCACAGAGGAACTATAACTATAAGGAAATAGTGTAGTTGGATGCAGCAGGGTAGGAGCATATATTTGTTGTAAAACCATGCGCATGACCTGTTTAAGCCTAAATCACACAAATCCCTCCACAGCAATGGTAATTGAACACACAACTCAACTCATATCTATGGAGCTATGACAATTTTCAGGGTCTAGGGGAGGGAAAGTCAGTTTTCTCTAAGAGTGAAGACTTTTGAAAGTCAACCACAATCTAAAGAACCCTGAGAAATCCAGAAATGGCTCTTCATTTTTTCCTGTTTATTTAAAGGAGACTGGGTTATTAGACAGAATTGCCATGATTAATCTCAAAGAATTTTTAGCACTAATAATGAAATAGTTCACAAAATATCACTTTCAAATAATTATTAAGTCTAAGTGTACCTGTAAGTTAGCTCATGTGACTTTGTGTGTGTAAATTTTCTGTGTATAGTAGGAAATACATAGAATAAGTATGAATGCGTCTTTGTTTCAAGTGTTTATAACATACTATGAGATATGAAACTCAGTCACTATAATTGAATTAAAAAATAATGATATCTCTGAACAGCCAATGCAGATACATTCCTTCTCATTTTTTATACATAGAATACAAGGCATATATCATATATTCTCTTAATTTATTTACTTTGCATGTCTGCCTACTGTGTGAGTTATCTTTAAAATGCCTTGAGAATATATAGAACATATTATTTTCTAATTTATCCAAAATTTTATTTAGTAAGATTTGAACAAGAAACTTTATTTTCCCAAGAAATCCAACTCACTTTTAAACTAGATTTAGAAACATACTCAACTACCTCAGTACACTGATTCATAAAAGAGCACATAAGCAAAATGGGGGCAGAGTAGGGCACAAGGTTATTTTTATGTCCCCACTTAATCAGTATGGTAGTACAAGAATGTCATTTCATCATATATTTATTTTACAATATTATTGCATATTTTTACATCCACACATATAATTTGTAAAGATAACACTAAGTAAGACAAAAATTAGTGTCTTTATGGTATGAATTAGCTGATTAAACTGAATAATATATGTAGAGAAAGATGTTGACCCCTCACACACATGATATCGAGTATTTAAAATTTCTTATGAGGTAGAGAATAATTTTAATTAAACTTAAGTTTAAAGTAGAAATCAAATAAGAATATCAGTTTTTAATTATTGTTTCTCCAATATATAATAACTAAATGGTTTGGTTCAAAATGAAAATTACTATAAACCTAATATGCTGTTTTCTTGTGATAGCAGAAATAACAACTACATATATTTTCAAGGAAAATTGTTTTGTTTAATCTATGAAGAAGAATGTTTCCTTTTGAATTTGAACTTTTCCTAAAATGAAACTTTGCAACATCTAACCTTTGTACTTACTCTCAGGTTCTGTCTTCTATGCACACAGGCATAACACCTTCTATGTTGAGCCATGGGTTTATTTTATTGTGTTGTTTCTCTCTCTCTCTCTCTCTCTCTCTCTCTCTCTCTCTCTCTCGCTCTCGCTCTCGCTCTCTCTCGCTCTCTCTCTCTGGTGTTATTGTTTTTCTTGAAAGAGAATATGTAAACTGACATCAAAAATCACTTCAAAGGCACACAGAAAATGAAGTCCATTTTATTAAATCATTTTCAATTCTTTTATCATTTTGGAACTTTATCTTGGTATGGATAGATTATTCTAACATTTTACCCCATTTTATTGACTCTTCATTTTCTACATGCTTCTTTGATTACATATTTCTTGGAATTTTGTACTGTTTCTATCACTAATTTTACTTTTTTAACTCACTACTTCTTAAATTTAATGAAATTTACCAATCCCATGTCCTTTTTCTCCTTTGTGTTTATTAATCCCGGAAATAAAGGACTTTAGTCTATCCACATAGGCCCCAACAGAGAAGACAATTTTGAATGACTGTTTTCAGGCTTTATTGGACTCTCCATGGGCGTGAGCGATGGGGCCGGGAGAGTCGTCGAGAAGCAGATCTGCATCATTAGAGGCTGCTCAGTCACTGTCCTAGCATCACTTCCTGGGTTACCCTGAAGTCCTTTAGGTTGTTTAGCCGCGTCGATGTTCTACGAAGATAATAAAGAGGAATTCATTATGCGTTCAAGGCAGCTCATTGTGCTAACGTGGTTACAGGTCAAGAGTTTTTCCATTATTCTTGGGAGCTCTTAATTGCACACACTATTAGTATTGTTTCTTTCCAGGCAACAGAAAAATGAGTCTTCACAAATCCTAAGCATATCTGTCCATAAAGGTGCAAATTGTATATCCTGCTTAATGTAGTGTTGCAGATGAGGCCCGAATGTGTTTATGGCATGCATAATCCTTCCTTGCTAAGGAGGCGTGCAGATATCAGGGTTCATTTATGAATCTTCTGCCTGCTCCCTTATAGAATTTATAAAGTCATCGACTGGGATGGGCTGATTTCTTCAAGAGAAAATTCTGTTTAATCCTCTAAAGGGTAATAGGGTAAAATGAGGGATAGACCTACATAAAATATTTTGCTGAGATTTAAATTTATTAATCTTTTCATTGGAAAGTTAAATATCATTTTGAAAAAAAAAGGATTCAAAAACTTTTAGCACACATTTATCACTAAGCATCTAGCTATCTATTTTGCTATGGTGTTCATGAGACCTGACTTACTGGTAAAATTTAGAAAGAATGGCATCAACTTCAGAATTAAAAAAAAATAACACTTTTCCCACATCACTATTATCATCAATCTTGTTAAATGTGTGGTCCTGTGCATCTATAATAGTATTGTTAATAATATTTCTAAGTCATTTAAGGCAGAGAAATGTGCCATCTTAATAAGTAATTTAAGCATGCTTTTAATATATAAATTGTCCTATGAAGCCAAAGCCTGGAGAGCTCTATTTATATCTCTGGGACTCAGTAAGTATATGATCTCATGGTGACTGACCATAGCACTTAGAATAAATCTTAAACATTTCTTGAAGCCGTTTGTCCTAAAATATAGGTAAATTATTGGAATGTCTAATGGTTAAACTCATTTTCTAAGGAGACAGTAGGAGCTCATATCAAACCTCAGATAATCAATAGTTTAAAGACATTTATTTATTTATTTACGTTCCAAGAACTATGGACTGTCAATGAAAGAAATGGGAGAAGTACTTCAGGTGGAAAATTGAGAACACTCCCGGGGTTTTCAAAAAGAATTACTCTTTAGCAAATCCTTCCCTATCATCAGAGGGAAGATATTTATCTATTTTAGCTATAAAGGACATATCTACCATCCTTAAAATATATCGAACACCTTCAGTTTTCGCATTATAGAACTTTGACTGTGGGGACTCATTATTGGCATGGAAGTGATTGAATATTATTTTTCTTTTTGTCAGCAAACACCTTACCGAGCACATGCCTTGATTATTAATGTGGGCCACAGCTTCTTCACAGACATGAAGTGGCTTCATAAACAGAGGAAATGTGTGTTTTTATCCCAAAGCAATAATATGTTCTAATGTCCACAATAGCTAGTGAAAAGAAATGAAAAGTCCATATACATGCAACATTGTTGAAATAGACATTAATATACAATATCCAGATAGTAGTCTGATAATCAGCATGACATTACCAGTATCGATGAATATCTCAGCATTATAATTTGTAGTCAGAGGCGGCTTGTTTATCCCTGGCTGCCCAGACCCTAAATAATCTCACAGATACTGCGGGAGATCCTTCCGATCCTCCAGCCTATAGCCACTGAGATACCAGCCCATTGGGGCGTGGTCTCTCCCCCTTTAAAAAAGTGGCTACTTCCCTTCTTGCTCTCTTCACTTCCTGCTCCGTTTCCAGCAACTAGACTACTTCCTGATTGCCCAGAGGGCTGTTGTCTGGGATGGTTATCTGTAAGTTTTTTCCCCTTTAAATAAATACCACCCTATTAATCATAATTCCAAACTGGTGTGCCTTGTTTGTAACTTACGCCTTCACAGATACTATATTAATTAAAACACTGCTCTGCCTATTACCTTGGGCTTCTTATTAACTAACTATTACATCTTTAATTAACCCATTCCTATTATTTTATAATTGACCATGAGATTTGTGGTTTACCTATAAGGTTCTCCAGTTTCTACCTCCTTCAGCAGCTACAGGGCATCTCCTTGACTCCACCTACCCTCTTATTCTCTCTCTCTCTCTCTCTCTCTCTCTCTCTCTCTCTCTCTCTCTCAGATTCCCACCTGGCTATCTTCTACACTGCAATGGGCCTAAAGCAGATTCTTTATTAACCAATGTTAATAAGACATAACAAACATAGGGGAATCACACATCAGTAATTTATTTATTTTTATTTTTTTATGATTTATTTATTAAAAATTTCAGCCTTCTACCATCCCCCCATTTCCCTCTCACTCCCTCCACTCTCCCCCCCTCTCTAGTCCTAAGAGAAATCAGGGTGCCCTGCCCTGTAAGAAGTCCAAGGCCCTCCCCACTCCATCCAGGTCTAGGAAGGTGTGCATCCAAACAAACTTGGCTTCCAAAAAGCCAGTACATGCAGTAGAATCTATGTATAATGAAAAGTACATTTTGTTTCCTTTAAAATAAATAAATAAATTGATGAATAAATAATAAAATTCTGCAGTAAACAAGTATATCCCTATTTTTATCCCCTTAATATAAGTGAAATGGGCAACCATAGATCCTTTGAATGTATCTAGATATTAACTTCCCACAAAGAATGAAAGGAATAGTTATTTACTAATATATACCACTGTGAGGATATTGTGTTAGCCCAGGCATCTTTCTTGAATGGTTACAGTGGAGACATCTCCATATTAGTTTATAACCATATGCAATGGTATTTTGAGGAACAACATGTTATATACAATTCCACTTTTAATAAGAGTGCAAAAATGATGATTTATTTCCAAATTTTCTAGAACATCATTCAAATAACTAACTACATAAGAACATATAATTAATTTAAGCATTTATTTAAACTTATATTTAATAAATAAAGTAATCAGTTTGCAATGGGAAAGAACCGAAATGCACAAATGTATGATAATTAGTCGTGTCACTTTCTACAATAGCTAAATACTTTAAGGTGTTTAGGATTGTACATCATATGTAGTTTGCAGAGGAGAATTTGTTTGATAACTCCTAAAAAAATAAACTGCAGGTGAAAACAGAATGTGAAAGTTAAAATGTTTATTCCCTTGGTAAATATGTGGTATTTATTATTTTTTAGTCTCATAAGACAAATTCATATTTAGCATACTAATTAACACAAATTAATGAGCTCTCATTTTAATAACAGTGTAGGTTTCCCATGATCATTTTCACATCATTTTAATCATTAGATTATAGGAAAAGTAGTTGATGTTATAGTCAAACAAGTGGGAAGTAAAAATTCCTGGAACTCCATGAAGGCTTTAAAGACATTATTACTGTGGAAAGCTTACTTGTTTGTTCTTTCTTAGTTTGTTTCAATGAAGACATAAATGATACATACTTGTTTTTTATAACTAACTATTTAAAAGTGAATTTATATATAATTTTCATTTTACTCAGGGTGGATATTTCATTATCAGGGTGATTTAGAATACATCTTATCTCTGATATGTTGCTTCCTTATATTTGTTTAGTACTAAATGAGTACTGAATTCTTCCTATATACTAGTTTTCCTAACAGAATTCATGATCTTTAAAAAAGTATAAATTACCACTAGGTGGTGGTGGCACACGCCTTTAACCCCAGCACTCAGGAGGCAGAGGCAGGCGATCTCTGTGAGTTCAAGACCAGCCAGATCTAAAAAAGCCAGTTCCAGGACAGGAACCAAAAAAAGCTACGGAAAAACCCTGTCTCGAAAAATCCAAAAAAAAAAAAAAAAAAAAAAAAAAAAAAAAAAAAAAAAAAAACAAGAAAAAAAAGTATAAATTTCAAATTTCATTATAAAATACTAAGATTCTTAACCAATAATCTATGTTCTTGAATTTATCCTAAACTCACAATCTAGTAGGTCGAAAGCAGGATACTCTTGAATGGATTTAAAGTTTGATAAGAAAATAAATATAAAAAAAGAAGAGAGTCTGATCTCAAACTGAAAGCATATGTGGTGAACAAAGCAATACTTACTGAAACCGTTCTTCAAAAAACATTTTTTTTTTGTATAAGGGAAAGGAGGCCAAATTGATGTGAGGTAACATAAGGCAAATAAAAATTTTAAACATTAATGTAAACCTGTATTTGCATAAATAACTTTTGGAAAACATTGATTTCAGAGAATCTTCCTGTATTTCATTTAAATATTTTCTAAAGTGTGAATTGCAGCTAGGCTGTTTGGAGCAGTCACTGGAAAATAACATGTCCCACAGAAAGGTTTTAGCCTGAAAAATATAAGATAAGCAATGCTCAGTCACCATGTGAAATTGGTTTCAAACTTTGCTCTGTTCGACTTCCGTGAAAGATACATAGTGCACGCTTTATCTAATGGACCTAAGCTACATACTCACAAGTACCAAATACAATGTTCATTTGTCCTATTGTAAAACAATGGCAGGGACTAAATTTCTGATAAACAACTGTTCTCAAGTTCTCAAATTGTTGTAGGTGGAGGAGGCGAACATGCAGAGACAGCTATTACATTTGGTTTGGGTCTCTTTTCCCTGAATGTTGATGGCACATTTATACAGAGTAAGCAAAATGTAGACGTTCAAATCCAGCAGCTTATAGCAACTTGTACAATGAAGACCAACGGCAGTGCTTGAAGGAACCTGGAATACACTCACTTATCAATTAGACAATTAGACAAGATCTTGCAATACTATTTCTCTCAAACACTATTTGAAATCAATAAAGTGTAGAAGGACTTAAATTAAGAAATCTACACACAAATAACTCTCTTCATCATTGTGTGTCTGTTTTTGGGGTTTGCTGCCTTTCCTTCCTTAGTAGCTTTGTGCATAGAAAAAAAATCACATATTAATATAACGTAATTTAATATTGATAGGTTTATTGAAAGCATGTTTTATGTTAAACCACTTGTGAGGTATATTACCTTTGATAAGAGACAGCATAATTTAAGTGTGCTTTTTCTGATAGTTTAATTTTTATGTAGTTTAATAAAACATGGACCAAATTGTTATTCCTGTTCATTTATTTTCAGTATGATTATCACCTACAATTATCAAATTCTGGCAGCAGAAGGTATTTAAAACATAATGGACTGTTGAACATTAAAGAATGCTTGTTGAACAGAAGCACCTGAATAGTAATCTTGCTTTACTCAACTTTTAACTTCCATAAGATCATTTGCCATGTATCTGAAAGTTATTGGTACAATCTCTGTTCTCATATAATGAGATTAACATATAAATTTCTAAAATTGACACAATACCACTTTGTTTACTTGGGTCATTTCATTTCACTCAGCAGGTTTAGCTAGAGATACTTAAACTTTCTTAATTATATGATTATCTACTTATATTAATATCACAAACACAGAAAAGTTTTCAGGTTATTAAAAAATGATACAAGGTTTTATGTTCAGCATCCTGTTATGAAGAGCATAAACTGACCAACCAACCCACACCCCAGTTTTCCTACTTAATAATTGCTTTATCAGAGAGTTTAAATAACTTGACTATTATATACTCATTTAATTTTAAAATTATTCAGTTATTCAAAAATATTTATTTAATGACTTTTGTGTTAGGCTCTGGCTGTGAAAAGGAAAGAGAGGAACAGTATATCTCATTTTCTCAAGTTCTCTTCAACCCTCTGCTTTTCTCCTCCTTTTCCCTTTCTCTCCTCCCTTCTCCCTGCACCCCAATGCACTCCCAATTTTATCAGTCAATCTTGCCTGCTTCCAATTTCCAGGTAGATCTATATATGTTTTTCTATATGTTACCTTATTTCTTGGCTTCTCTAGGATCATGATTTATAGACTCAATGTCTTTGTTTACAGCTAATTTCTACATAGGAGTGAATCCATATGATATTCATCTTTTTGGGTACCTTACTCAGGATAGTGTTTTCTAATTCCATCCATTTACATGCAAAATGCAAGATGTTATTGTCTTATACTGCTGAGTAGTACTCTAATGTGTAAATGTGCAACCCTTTTTTAAAAATACATTCTTTGGTTGAGGGGCATCTAGGTTGTTTCCAGGTTCTGGCTATTAAAAATAATGCTGCTATGAGCATAGTTGAAAAAATACCTATGTAGTATGATTAAGCATCTTCTGGGTATATGCCCAAGAGTGGTATTGCTGGATCCCGAGATAGGTTGATTTTCAATTTTCTGAGAAACTGCCATACTGATTTCCAAAGTGGTTGTACAAGTTTGCATTCCCACCAGCGATGGATGAGAGTTCTTTTTACTCCACATCCTCTCCAACATAAGCTATCATTGATGTTTTTGATTTTAGTCATTCTGACAGGTGTAAGATGGTATCTCAGAGTTGTTTTGTTTTGCATTTCCGTGATGGCTAATGGTTCTGAAAATTTCCTTAAGTATCTTTTGGCCATTTGAGATTCTTCTGTTGAGAATTCTCTGTTTAGTCCTGTATCCCATTTTTTAATTGGGTTATTTAGAATTTTAATGTCTAATTTCTTGAGTTCTTTATATATTTTGAAGATCAGTCCTTTTTCTGATGTGGGATTGCTGAAGATCTTTTCCCATTCAGCATGCTGCCTTTTTGCTTTATTAAATGTGTCCTTTGCTTTACAGAAGCTTCTCAGTTTCGGGAGGTCCCATTTATTTATTGTTGCTCTCAGTGTCTATGCTACTGGGGTTATATTAAGGAAGTGGTCTCCTTTGCTCAAGCATTGAAGACTACGCCGCACTTTTTCTTCTATCAGGTTCAGTGTGTTTGGATTTATATTGAGGTATTTAATCCCTTTGGACTTGAGTTTTTTTTGGTGATAAATATATATCTATTGGGGGAATGTGATAATCAATATGGAGGAAGGACAAAGATGAGAAAGAGATATCTTGATTGAGGGAGCCATTGTAAGTTTAGCAGAAATCTGGCTTTAGAGAAATTCCCAGGAATCCACAAGGATGACCCAGGCTAAGATCATAAGCAATAGAGAGGGGGCCAGATCTTGACTTTCCATGTAGTCAGACTAATGAAAATCTTAAATACAACCTTATCCAGCAACTGATGGAAACAGGGGCAGAGACCAACAATGGAGCACTGTTCTGAGCTCCCAAAGTATAGTTGAAGAATGGAAGGAATGCAAATCTGAGCAAAGATGTCAAGATCATGATAGGTTCATCAACTGAAACAGTTTACCTTAGTTAATACGAGTGCACCAACTCCAGCTCGACTGGGAAGGAACAAGCATATGACCAAACTAGTTTCTCTTAATGTGGTTGACATTTGAATGGCTGGGGCAGACTGAGGGGCCACTGATAGTGGCACCAGGATTTATCTCTACCACACACATTTGCTGGCTTTTTGGGATCCTATTCTCTTTGGATGAGTATGCCTTTCTCAGCCTAGATTTGGTAGGGAGAACCTTGGACTTTCCACAAAGCAATATGTGATTATCCTGTAAATTAATTCAGTATATCCTTGAAAACAATCAAAGAATAAATTACTTGTATCATACATTTATCTTTTTTTTACACAATATGTTCCTAAGTGTAAACAGGTATAGGAAGCACACGATACATACATATTTCTTATTTCTTAAGCATCTACTTGAGAAATCTTCTGGACTCAGGTATGAAATTGGTGGATTATTGAATTTTTTGTGTGTATTGTGGAAACTGAAGACTCCATATAGCGTTCTAATATGAGGGACATTGAGAAGCACAAATGGCAGCAATTAAGTTTCATCAACATTTCAGCTGGCCTTGGTGAGCTCCTAATAGATCAGCCCCACTGTCTCAGTGGGTGGGTGCACCCCTCGTGGTCCTGACATCCTTGCTCGTGTTCTCCCTCCATCTGCTCCTCATTGGGACCTTGGGAGCTCAGTCCAGTGCTCCAGTGTGGGTCTCTGTCTCTATCTATATCCATCACCAGATGAAGGTTCTATGGTGATATGCAAGATATTCGTCAATATTGCTATAGGCCAGCTGGACTGTGACTGAAAAAGCATGGGATAAAACCGGTCTCTCTGATCATGGCGAACAATGAGGGCTGATGAGAAGCCAAGGACAATGGCACGGGGTTTTGATCCTACTTCATGTTCTGGCTTGGTGGGAGCCTAGCCAGTTTGGATGTTCACCTTCCTAGACATGGGCGGAGGGGGGAGGACCTTGGACTTTCACAGGGCAGGGAACCATGACTGATCTTTGGACTGGAGAGGAAGGGGGAGAGGAGTGGGGGGAGGGGGAGAAAGGTGGGAGGAGGAGGAGGGAAATGGGAGGCTGGGAGGAGGCTGAAACTTATTTTTTCCTTTTCTCAATAAAAAAAAAAAAGAAGCACAAAAAAAAGTTTCATCAACATAAGATGTGTACACTATGTCTTAGTAGACCCAGGTATCCATCGCCTGTGAATGTTTTTAAACTTACACTCTTCCTGTGAAGTTAGAGAACTCTATTAAAGAGTATCCTTCCCAAAGGTCAGCAACAAGGAACTCCCTTGAAGACCGACTTCATATAGGTTAAACAACTCATCATCATTCTTCATGTTTGACTTCCTGTGGTCAGTAGCAGATTACTTTTTCTCCTTTCACACTTTTCCAAATATTTGGAAGAGAATTTTTTAAAAAATGTTGTTGTGGCCAATTTTCAAAGAATATTCCATCTATATTTTGAACAAAAAAATTGAAAGTGGAGAAAGCATCGGAATATAGAGGGTATTTTTCAGTTTATAACTAGGTTTCATTACATTCTAGCTGAAAAAGCACTGTTATAATAGCCATATTAATCTTTCATTGTATTTAGACTGCTATAAATTATTACAGAATAATCAGTTTCCTTGCAAAGGAAACAAGGCACTCTATCATTGCTTTGTTTTGTTTTGTGTTTGGCTTTTTGTTGTTTTGTTCCTGGGTGCTCACCTATAGTATGGGTATTGGCAAGGATAGATGGCCAAGCTATTAATCTTCTAATGGGAGGCTCTGTGCTTAGGGACTATATGACATATCAATTGGAAGGATGGCCCGTATGCAGAATGAAAGCCATAGTGATGATTACTTTTTCTTTAATTAAAAAGCTTGTATTAATCAAAATCATACCCCCTCCAAAACAACTTATTATGCATCCTAAATATAGTCCCATTGCACTGTATGTGGAGGCTTAGGAACACTAGCATGTGTATTGAATGGACCAGAATTAGTGTGTAAGATCTTAGGGGAAATATATCTTTTATAAAACTAACGAGAACATTGTTCATAAAATGGAATTTAGAATGAAGACTATATATGTGTGTGTGTGTGTGTGCTAAATTTATTTCAATAGAAATAAAAATAGAATTTAAGTTTATAGCTAATGGAAAGTTCACATTCATTTGAAAAAGCACAAATATAATATCTTTTAATTTTTAAAGGTAATGCTGAAATTTAAAAGGTATTTACTTGTATATACTTTTTCTTAAAAAAATGAATAGTTTTAAAAAAGATTTTTCATTTAGAGTCATGTTAAGCAAATTGTTTCAAGCAGGTTTCTTTTTTATATTTATGAAGAAATGGTTATATAAAAGTAGTTGACATAAGAACAGTGGTGTCCACAGTAGGGTTGCTCTTGTATAATACCGGGAGAGTCTAATGTATTGTGTTTTCAGATAAACCCACAAATCATGACCCCAATTCCAGTCATGCCTCCTTCCCATATTCTCTCTTCCACCTCCCCAACATGATACCTTCTGTTCTCCCTCCCACCAACCTCCCAGTCCTCCCACAAAATCTTTTCTAATTCTCCTTCTAGAGAGTTCCATTTGTCCCCCTTTTAGCCTTCCTTTTTCCTTACCTATTTTGGGTCTTTGTATTGGAGCAAGATTACCACTTAATGAACATCTAATATCCACTTATTGAGTACATATCATATTAATATTTTGGGGTCTGCGTTAACTGACTCAGGATGATTGTTTCTAGTTCCATTCACTTGCATGTGAATTCCAGGATTCATTGTAAAAAAGGATATGGAGCTGGAACTGGCCATCTTCTGTAACCAGGCAACTTCCAGTGGCGAAACTGAAATACCAACCCAGTCATGAAACCTTTGACCTATAAGATGTGGTGGGGCAATTAGGGCAGAGAAATTCTGGCAGTGGTCAACCAATGCCTGGTTTTATTTTATTGAGGCTGATGTCACGAGAGGGAGTCCTGGCCTGATGCAGCCTATATGAGCCAGAAGTTGGATAGCCCAGATACCTAGGAAAATTGTTTTTTTTAAAAAACAACAAAAAGATTATTAATGATATTCAGTTACACTCATAGATTTGTGTAAGCAAACTGTCATCTGAAAGGCTTCCTCTGTCAGCTAATGGGAACAGATGCAGAGACCCACAGTCAAACATAAGGTGGAGAGACCAAATTAGAGATCTCAATTGATTCTCTGCTCCCCGAGATTGGGAAATAGAACAATTGGGAGTAAGAAAAATTGTAGGAGCCAGAGGGATCAAGGGCATCAGGAAAACAAGGCACAAATAATAAACTAAGCAGAGCTCATAGGGACTCACAGATACTGAAGAAACATCCTCAGAGCTTATATGTGCCCATATTAGGTCTTCTGCATATATGTGATGGTTGTTAGCTTGGTGTTTTTAACAGTGTGAGTGGGGTTGTCTTTGACTATTTTGCCTCCTCTTGTGAACTTCCTACAGTTTTCCTCCTACTGGGTTTCTATGCACAGCCTCGATATTTTGGGTTGTGCCTAGTTTTACTGTAATTTTTTTATGCGGTGTACAGTTGATATCCTTTGAAGGCACTCTCTTTTCCCAAATGAAACAGAGGGAGAGTGGATCTATGGGAAAAAAGGGTAGGAGGGAGTACTGGAGAAATGGAGGGAGAAGAAACTCTGTTTGGGATGTTTGTTATAAGAGAGGAATAAAAGCAGTATTAGTTGGTTTTCTCTTCGGTCCATGGCCTGTCTATTCTCAGACTTTCAAATACCTAGCAGTGTTAGCCATTTGTTCCAACTCATAGGGTAAGACTTAAATCAGGCAGTTATTGGTACTCCTAGAATTTATGTCACTATGCACCAACATATCATGTAGGCCAATCACTATTGTGGATGAAAGATTTTACAACTGAGTTGGTAGTTATCTTTATCCTCTGGTAGTCTGGAGAGTACTTTCCATACTGTGATTACTAGTCAGTGAGGGCTAAGGCTCTAGGTAGGCAACAGCTCAATTTTTCTGTATTCCATGATACTCATGGGACACCTGCCCGTTCCAAACAGAAACAAAGGAGTGATTTGCTGGGTGGAAACAGAGTGGGAATCACTGGGAGGGACTAAGAAGAGAGGAGAGAAGGGAAACTGCAGCCAGGATGTAAAACAAACAAACAATTTTTAAAAAGCTTTAAAATTACATATGCTTGTATAGAGGAGTTGATTTGGAAAGTCATGGTGGGGGAGGTAAATATGATGAAAACACATTACTTGAAACTTTCAGAGAAATAATTTTTAAAAAAGTATCTTATATCCTATGAGGCATTAAATATTTAACTCATTTTTTCTTACTTTTTAAGTTTTAATAAAATTCATAAATAAACACAGTGTATGTTGGTCATAGTAACCCCCTTGCTTTTTTTCCAACACTTTCTCCAAATCACCCAACACTTGTCCTTTTATGTTCAAATAACTTTGTCCCTACGTGCCTTAATTCTCTTATTAAATTTGATTTTGTCTCTTTGACTTTTTTTTCAAATTTTAAAGCTGTATTGTATATAAAGTACTTTGTGGATTTACCTGAATCTCTATTGGCAGAGTCACCATTACTCTATAATTCAGGTATCCATTTAATTCCATAAACAATAAAATCTTGTAAAATTTTTCCTTCTATAATATATGAAGTAAAATTAAAAAACAATTTACTTTTAAAGAATCTGTCATATAGAGGACTCTGCCTAAATAATTTGAATAGTATTAGAATCAGTTAACATAACCTGAAATACACATTATTTATATTGATTAATTAATTAGATGACTAAATACATCTCATATATATATTAATTAAAATTCATATCCTCTGGTCATTGTTAATAATTATAAGAATTAAATCTAACCATGGTTAGAAAAAAATTTAAATAACAGAATAGTAAACATAACTTAATTAATAAGTAATATATGCAAAAACACAATCTAGGAGAATATAGGGCTCACAGTCTAGAATTTTGATCATGAAATGATTCTGGGGTCATAGTAGGCTACCACATTGTCATGTTTCAATGCTAAAAAAGAATGAAGATCTAAATATTTCATGATACATCATAACATTAACTAAAATAATAGAAAATTGATTTCCTAGCTTCTTTTATTCACAGTGTCTTGTTTTTCGGTTGCTGGAGGATCAACATGTGAATATTGAAGCATGTGAAAGGCAGTTAAGTGCAATGAAAATGTTGTACAATTACTAGTTATAAAAAATCTAATTTCATTACTTAATGTGCCAGAAATTAGCTGTATAAACTTGGGCAGGGCTTTTGGTTTCTCTTTCACTTGTGCATCCAACTTTCACTTGTTCATGCCTAAGAGAAAATGATATCCATGCTGTAGAACTAGGCCCATGTAATTCAATTTGGAAAGAAATGTAAATTATAAAGTATTAAACTCATTCAATTTGTGATTATATTCCTTAAATTTTCTTGTACAGGAATTCATTATAATTTTGCAATAACTAATATTTTATGGTAGTTCAATATAGTTAGGCACTGTTCGCATTAAATATACACAAAACTCTAGGTCAATTTTACTATTATTTAATATTATAATTCAAGAAACTAATTTCAGGAAAGGTCATTTTTTTCCCTGGTTCACAGTGGTAGTAATTAGCCAGACTAAGATTTCAATCCAGTCAACTTCTAAAACCTATGTTTTAATTATTACCTACCCACAATTTCTTACATGTGTTCTTTTAACTCAACTGAACTTAATTTAGGATGCAGCTATCGGCACTGTGCAGAAACACTGTGGATGACGGAAAGTTTATTCTAAATTCCCAAGTGAAGAGTGATATGCCTGATGACTGTCCGTATCACAAAGATTTCTTGCACTCACAGAAAATCTTTGAAGAGTCACAATGGACATGCCAAAGACATTAACTTTTGTAAACGCTATTCTGGAAACATAGCAGACATTACAGGTGTGTCTGTGTTAAAGAAGATATTTACATAGTATTTAAGTATTTGAGGTGATTGTTGTTAAATTTGAAAACACACATGAAATTTGCTTTCTCAAATTTTTCTTCTAATTATTTATTTTCATTTTTTTTCTCCTAAGAATAGTTTTATGCAACAAATTTTACCTGAGCACTAAAAACGTGCTTCCTATATTTATGGTTATGAGCCTAGCTTTTAACAGCTGAGCCATCTGCTATGAGGCCATGCTGAGCCTTAACACAGTGGGGAAGGGCTAATTCCTGACTCTACTTAAAGGGCCAGACTTTGTTGACTCGCCATGGGAGCCCTTACCAGTTGTGGGGATTGGATGGGGGTGGGCTAGAGGGAAATGGGGGGGATTGGGAGGAGGGTTGACAGTGAGAACTGTAGTTGAAATGTTAAATGCAATTATATATATTTTTTAAATGTGCTTCCTGAAGGAAAATTAGCTCCAGTACTAAAATGTAAGCCAGTGGTCAATGGAAGTGTTTTATTTTTTTTCTCCAAAACGATTTTCTAGTAGATTTTTGCATAAGATATTCTCCATTGACAATACTATTTTTTTATTACCTCCAAACTAGTGCAATCATATTAATTGTTTGAACAATATGCTCTTGGGGGCTCAAAGATGGCCCAAAGATCAGTTGCTTTATTAAGAGGATCCAGTTCGGATCCTAGCGCCTACTTCAATCATAACTATAAACATAGTTTCAAGGAATCTGTTGGCTACCTGCATAAAGCAATGCACCTGCACACACCCACAAAAAATGAGATAAATAAAATAAAAAACAAAATATTTTATACTAGCTTATAAAAACTAAAAGCAACTAATTTTGCTTTGAAAGTTTCTACATATACCATTTGATATTTACAAAATAAGCAAGTTTTAATAAGATAAAAGTACACAAGTTCTAAAGGAGAAATTTTCTTATATGTTTAGCCATATAATGTTTTAAAGACTGCTTATGGATTGGTTACTGCTTTGTAGAGTAGGGAACCAACTCCACCATAATCTGTAGAAGAGGAAGCTACAGATTTTAGGAATCCCCATATAATGATTACCTTACTAAAGGGTTTCTATTAGTCGGGATTTCAGAGATTTCACGTTCTTCAGCAATGAACTCTAAATTACTAGCTTGGAGGAATATCAAATAACTCATTCATGCTTAATCAGAACTACCAAAGTGATACTCTTATCTGTCTTATTTTGTTCCTGGTGACGAAGGATGGGATGACCTCTCTCTGTCACCACACTATGTGAACTAAATATTCTGCCAAGTGCACTCATTATTCCCCAGGATATACACCTGGCTAATAAATCATTTTTTAATATAAATTTTTTCTTCGATTAAATATTTCTACAAAAAATCACAAAAGATAAACATTATTATTAGCTAAAATATCAACATTAGAAGTACATGGAACAGATATACCAGTGTATAATATATCTCATATAAATGTTTATTTTATAGAATGAATAAAATGTAATATAAAATGAATCAAATTAGAATAGATGGATAAACATAAAATGAACTTTATTGATTTGTCTATTTACTAAAGTATATTAAAAATCCCAAAGGCAGTAATCATGACTCTTCTATATTTTTCTTGCTTTTTTAAGACAGGGTTTCTCTGTAGCTTTGGAGCCTTTTGTGGAACTTGCTCTGTAGACCATGCTGGCCTTGAACCCACAGAGATTCATTCACCTGCCTCTGGCTCCAGAGTGCTGGGATTAAAGTATGTGCCATGACCGCACAGCTCATGACTCTTTTGGAATCATTCTCAGGCAAGAATGCAACGGAAAGATTGTAAACCTAATTTATAGGATGAATGTCACAATCTCTGTTTGTGTTTCATCATTCATTATAAGAATGCATTCTTTCTAGGTTCTACTTATTCCTATATCTTTTATTCTTGAGGTAGCTTTTTGCTTGTTCTTTTATTGTTTAAAATGGTTGAAGTGTCTTTAGACTATCTAAGCTCAATGTGTGTACTTTTTCAGACAGAATGTATGAGTTGTTGGAGTGTTGCTCAGGCATGATTGTAACATTGCTTGGCTGTGAGTGCAATGTTAATGAAACAAGGGAAAATAGAAAACTCATAGATTTTTATGTGAGGTTATCTCCGACAGTTGCAGTGCAACAGGATAGTACATAAAATATTAAATTGGTTAAAATTGGGATGCATAAGCCAGGCGGTGGTGGCGCATGCCTTTAATCCCAGCAGTCGGGAGGCAGAGGCAGGCGGATCTCTGTGAGTTCAAAGCCAGCCTGGTCTACAAGAGCTAGTTCCAGGACAGGAAACAAAAGCTACGGAGAAACCCTGTCTCGAAAAAAAAAAAAAAGGATGCATAAAAACTTCTATTTAAGGCCAGGTGGTAGAGGCACATGGCTTTAATCCTAGGGCTAGAGGGCAGAAGCAGGTGGATCTCTGTGAGTTTGAAGCCAAATTGGTCTACAAGCTAGTTCTAGGAGAGCTAAAGCTACACCAGAGATAAATCTTATAAGAAAAGAGAAAAAAATAAAAAGAGTGAATGAACGAAACTGATATTTAAAGCAATATAACAGAATTGTTTGGGCTAGAGGTCAAACAAATTAACTACAATGCTTATTCTTCCATGACATGTTCTGGTTTGGCTCTGCCTCAAATCTACTAAGGTTTGAAATTCAATATTTAGCAGATTTCCACAGCTATGTTAAGCATTCAGCCAAATTATATAAAATATTTTATTTATATTTTACTTAAAATAACAGATAAATCGGAGACAGCACAATCATAATGGACAAGTGGCTAAGGTCAGCACAGACTCTCATCACGAAGTCTATTATAATGCAATCTCTTCTACACCAGGCTTAAACTTTTCAGTTATAACTTGTCTGTGCCTTAATGTACTGTAACTACCATATATTAGGATATAGTTGCCAAGGGATTGACTTGTACATCCAAGAGGAACAATGACCACCACAAAGCAACATTATTTTATTAAATTTTTATGTTTAAATTATTAACTTATGAAAGATATTCGTCAGTATTGCTATAGGATAGGGTCATTTCAGGTTCCCTATCCTCAGCTTCCCAAGGGACTAAGTGGGGACATCGCCTTGGGCTCCTGGGAGCCACTCTAGGTTCAAGTCTCTTGCCAACACTAATACTGACGAATATCTTTCATATCACCATAGAACCTTCATCTGGTGATGGATGGAGATAGAGACAGAGACCCACACTGGAGCACTGGACTGAGCTCCCAAGGTCCCAATGAGGAGCAGATGGAGGGAGAACACGAGCAAGGATGTCAGGACCACGGGGAGTGCACACACCCACTGAGACAGTGGGGCTGATCTATTGGGAGCACACCAAGGCCAGCTAGACTGTGACTGAAAAAGCATGAGATAAAACCGGACTCTCTGATCATGGCGAACAATGAGGGCTGATGAGAAGCCAAGGTCAATGGCAAAGGGTTTTGATCCTACTTCATGTTCAGGCTTGGTGGGAGCCTAGACAGTTTGAATATTCACCTTCCTAGACATGGACGGAGGGGGGAGGACCTTGGACTTTCCACAGGGCAGGGAACCCTGACTGCTCTTTGGATTGGAGAGGGAGAGGGAGAAGAGTGGGGGGAGGGGGAGGGAAATGGGAGGCTGGGAGGAGGCGGAAACTTTTTTTTGTCCTATTCTCAATAAAAAAAATTATTAACTTATTTGTTGTTTCTGTGTGTGTATAATACTGTATGAATTGATATCCCAGACATGGCTTAACAGATTAAAGCCAGGCAGAAAATCTGAAGAGATGTAGAGAGAGAGAGTAGGCAGAGTCAAGCGACACCATGTAGCCACTGGAGGAAAAAAGACTCCTTTGTGTTGGTACTGGTAAACCACAAGCATTGTGGTAAAATATAAAATAATAGAAATGGGATAATTTAAGATGTCAGAGCTAGCTAGAAATACACATAAACTGCTAGACAAAAGTACTGCAACTAATATAGTTCCTGTGTGATTATTTTGGATTATTGTGTGGCTACTCTGGATGCTGAGATTTGTTTTGGGTTGCATTTGCACAAGTCTCATACCTGCTGTCAAAACGGCTGCTTGTGTCTAGACAACACTGTTTCCTTGTAGACAGTTAATATTCCTGGCTCTCTTGATATTCCCACTTCCCTCTTTGGCAAAGATTCCTGAGAACTGGGATGAAGGAATGCAAAATAGAAGTCCCGTTTAGGACTGAGGACTCTGTACTATTTTAATTCTCCTCAGATTCATCATTTGTGTGTCTCCATGTTTATTATCACCTCTTGTGAAAAGATGCTTCTCCATGAAACTGAGACGTGGGATGAGAAGATAAGTCAGTTTTCTTTAAGGGTATACCCTGCATTATGTTAAATATGCTCCATTTGAAGGCTCTACATCCAATGATATATGGGTCCTATAGATTGGAATTGATTTGTTTTAAAAATGGAAAGTTGACACAAAGTTGGATGGCTAGTGGAGATACAGGTATGTGTAAATATTGAAGGAAACAAGGGAGAGGTGTGCATAATCAGAATACCTTGTACAAACTTATCAATGAACTATTGAAATAAAAAACAAAAAAATTAAAAAGTATTCTATAATCTATGAATGTAAATAGGTTTGTGTGTAGGCGTGTTATTTTTGTGTTGCACATATACATTTGTTTATGTGTGGAGAAAAGAGATCAGGGAATATCCATTGTCACACACATGAGAGATCCCTGGTTTCAGTGATGTTACCTCAATGTGTTAGTGTAGGGCAGCAGGAAGGAATTTATTTTATCCATGTTTCGACTTTGATTTCCTTGCTTGCTAACTACCTGGTCAAGTAGATACTTAACACAGACTCTTTTTTTTTCATAAACACGAGTATTTAATGAAACTTTTATGCTAAACATGAAGTTAAGCTTAGGATATTTTGATAACATGTCACGGTGAACATTAATTGGATCAAGTAAATGTACTGTTATTTGTAATGTAGGCAGGCATTAATGAATGCTTCCTCGCTTAACACAGACTCTTAAGTGTCATCAGTGTTTGTTTAGGGCTTCAAAGTGCTGAGAGGCTTGCATCTTTGCCTGTCCTAAGGAGATCTAGCTGAATATTTCACATCCAGAGTCCTCCTTACTTCTCACTCTCATGTACATCATTACTTCAGCAATGATGTGATATGATCTTTCCTTCTAGTCGCGTGTCTTGATGTTCAAACCACTAAGATAAATGCAGATTGGGTTTATATTTCCTACTTTGAGAGTGTGTGGCCTTACCTTTAAGCAAACATAAATCAATCTATCTTGTAGCTCTTTATTTGTTTTTCTCTATAACTTGAGGGATATGTGACTAAAGAATTTTATTTATTTATAACTTTGTTTCGATAAGGCTGTTATGGCTCCTACATTAAATATACCTGGTATATTTCTGTTTGATTAAATGAGCCTCTTAACACATTTTGTTTACTTAAAACTTTTCAGGAATCTAATTTTTAAAGAAAAATACTTCAAACAAGACTAAAATAGCTTTTTCTTTGATCCTTCAGGGCTCATGTATGTAATAGTAAGGTGAGCAGGTGTTTAATTATAAGGATGCCCTTAGGTCAATCACTGATATATTTAAAGTAGACTATTTTCACCATAAACCATCTGTGAATCCATGCTTTCATCATATTAATACAAGTCTTTCTAT
This sequence comes from Alexandromys fortis, assembly GCF_014885135.2. Taxonomy (NCBI): domain Eukaryota; kingdom Metazoa; phylum Chordata; class Mammalia; order Rodentia; family Cricetidae; genus Alexandromys; species Alexandromys fortis. The sequence goes on from NW_026068070.1 coordinate 2,948,065, forward strand.
TTGATTACAGTTGAGAATTAATGGTACATTGGTTGTATCATTATATAAGCCTTAATCTATTTTAATACCTGCTGCTATACTTATGGCCATGACTATGTTTTCAAAGGATAATTATTCCACTGTGCATTCACATTCTAGTTTAAACACTGCTACTCTCTTGCTTTGAGCAGCATGTACCCTCTCCAGATCAATAAGGGAACATATCTATGGCATGAGAGCATTATTGTAAGCAATTAAATGTTTGTATACAAAAGGAACTAACAGAGTCTTCAGCACATAAAATTTGTGAAAATTTAATATCCACTATTATTATAGACACTGTTCAAAGAAAACTGAGAGCAATGGCACCATAATTTCTGAATGTATATATAATAGCTTAGCTTGATTCAGTACTGTTAGATATACTGGGATATATGAAAAACACCCATCGCTCATCTAAAAATATGGAATTTTATAGCTTCTGACAGGTTCTTCTAAATCAACACATCATTTCTGAATAGAAGTTGAACATGCTTTTTTTTTTTTAAATAAAAACCAAACTCTTATTCTTCCATTGCTAACCAGCATATCTGGAATAGAGTAAATTCCAGAGCCTGAAGCTCCCAACATGTATAATTTATAAGATTATGGGGAAACCTTCTACAGTAGAAGATTTATGAACTATATAAATATACATAAATAAAATATGTAGACTGAGTTATCCATTAGAAGATATTCAGTGCCAGAAATGGGTTGTCTTTTTTGAAGTTGTTAACCAATGCAGCTCAATAGATCCCATAGACACTACATGTCATAATGCTCTTGGTTACTATCTTAGTTTCTATTCTACTCCTATGAAGAGATAGCATGATAAAGACAACTATTATAAAAGAAATCATGTAATTAGGGAAGCACTTACCTTTTAGAGGATTAGCCCATGATTATTATTGTGGGAAGCAGATGTCCATGGTATTAGAGAAGCATTTGAGAGTTTCATATTCTGATCCACAAACAGCAGGAAGACGTAGAGAGTCTTGATCTGCCATGGGATTTTTAACCTCAAAACCCAGTACTCTTGTGATATCTCTTCTAACATGGCAACCTTCACTCCAAAAAGGTCACACTTCTAATCTTTCCCAAGGAATTCTACTGCCTGACGATTAAACATTCAAACATAAGAGCCTATGGCGATCTTCTCATTAAAACCAGTACAATTACCCATTTGATGTAATACCCTATTGATTAAGACATCCTTAATTGAAGTATAGAAAATGGAAAAGTTACAATAACACTGAGTTGAAAGTTTCAACCCCAGCATCTTGTTTTTACCCTTCTGAACGTGGCATGTACGTTACTGGAGGAGAGAAGAAAACAATAATCTTATCCCAATTCAAATCCTATGAGCAACAACAATGACCAAACTGGCAAGATATAACTAGTGGTTTAATAGTGGTATGGTTCACAGGAGTAACCTTTTTTTTTCCTTTATGTATTTATTTTAAATTTATTTCTTTAGTTTGTATCCTGATTGCAGCTTCCTTTCCCTCCTCTCCTCCCATTCCCTCTACCTTCCTCCCCCATCCACTCCCCCAATTTCTCTTCAAAAAAGAGAGGCTTCAATTGTATATTGACAAAGTATGGCATGTCAACTGTAGTAAGAATAAGCACTTCATCTTGTAACAAGGCTGGGCAAAGCAACCCAGCATAAGAAACAGGGTCCCAAAAGCCAGTAAAAGAGTCAGAGACAGCCCCTGCTCCCACTGTTAAAAGTCCCACAAGTAGGCCAAACTACACAGCTGTCTCATATATACAGAGGGCCCAGGTCAGTCCCATGCAAGCTCCCTGGTTGGCTGTTCAGGATCTGTGAGCTTCTATGAGCCCAGGTTTGTTGATTCTGTGAATTTTCTTGTGATGTCTGTGACCCCTCTGGCTCCTACCCTTTTCCCCCCTCTTTAGGAGGATTTCCTGAGCTCAGTCTAATGTTTGGCTGTGGGTCTGCACCATTTTCCACCAGTTTCCGATTGAAGTCGTTCTGATGACTATTGGGCTAGGCGCCAATCTATCAGTATGGCTGAATAACATTAAGCCTCATTAGATTGAATGTTTCTTCACCAATCATGTTTGGATTTATCCTAGGTCTTTGTGCCACCCAGCCTCTGGGTCCAAGCATTGCACATAGTGTCAGGGGTGGAATCATTCTCAAGACCTGGGTCTTAGGCTCGGCCATTCATTGACTGACCACTCCCACAATCTCTAAAATGACCTGACCCTGAAATGATTCCCTTTCAGTTGGCTCTTTCAGTACTCCCCTTTCCACACCAGTCCTACCCATGATCCCTTATGATCCAATACCTATCTACCCCCAGTCTACCCAGAAAATCTCTTCTGAATTCCCTTTCTAGGGAGATCAGTGTCTTCTTTTAGCCCTGCTTGTTAACTAGCCCTTCTGGGTCTGTGGTTTGTAGCATGATAATCCTTTATCTTACAGCTAAAATCACCTTATAAGTGAGTACATACCATGTTTATCTTTCTGTATCTCTGTTACCTCACTTAGGATGATCTTTTCTAATTCCCAATACTTGCCTTATTGTTTTTAACATCTGCGTAATACTCCATTGTATAAATGGACCACATTTTATTTATCCATTCTTCAGTTGAGGGGCATCTAGGTGGTTTATAGATTTTGTCCAACATAAATAAAGCTGCTATGAACATGGTTGGTCAAGTGTAGCACAGACAATAAGATCAAAAATTAGTAAATGAGACTTCACAAAACTGAAAAGCTTTGGTAAAGATTAGGACACTGTTAATAAGGCAAAATGGCAGCTTTCAGAATGGGGAAAGATCCTCACTATCCCCACATCTGAGAGAGGGTGGATTTCCAAAACATAAAAAAGACATCAAGAAACTAGATATCAACAAATAAAATATTTCTATTAAAAGTGGTGTACAGATCTAAACAGAATTTTTAACAAAAGAAACTCAAATGGCTGAGAAACACTTAAAGAAATATTCATTATTTTTCATCATGGAAATGCAAATCAGAGTGATTCTGTGATTCTTGTGCATGTCAGAATGACTAAGATCTAAAATGACATGATCACATGATAACTTATGATGGAGAGGATGTGGAGCAAAGGAAACACTTCTCCCTTACTGGTGGGAGTGCAGCAACTTTGGAAATCAAAATGGCAGTTTTCAGAAAATTGGGAATCAATCTACTTCAGAACCATCTCTACCACTCTTGAACAAATACTCAAAGAATGTTCAGTCAAGGAGTAAGAAATTTTAAAGTAACAAGACATTTACTTCTTTGCTTATTTTTAAATTAAAAACTTTTAGTAGGAATTTAAAAACAATAATTCTCATGAGTAGGTATGCAATATCTACTTTCTTATTTTTTAGTTTGCATAAATTTTGGTTCATAGTAGAACAGTTGAGTGAATACAAAATTGTCCAAGTACAAAAAGTTACAGAGATTGCACATTCAGCTTTCCAGTGTTTTAATTTGCAGTCTTCCTTCCTCTTTCCTCTCATCACAGCTCTCTTTTCTGCACCTGTTTGAACTCCTTTGTATAAAGAAGTACTCTATTGGCCATAGAATAATTCATGTTCCTAGTGGCAAGTATAAGGAATAGTCTATAGGGATTTGATGGATCTGTTTCTTTAAATACTGAAGGAAAAAGTAATTAATAAAAATAACTCTTTCAGAGTTTTGTATAAGAATTATTGTTAAGAACCTGGCTTCCACTTTCAAATCTCATCATGTTCCTGCTATTACTTGTAGAGGGATATGTTGAGATACAGAGTTCTGTTTTCTTTTTTTGTCTTTACATTTTCTTCCCTCTTATTGAAAATGGATTCATTTCTTACAAAATATATCCTGATTTTAGTTTCCCTTCCCTCTACTCCTCACAGTTCTTTCCCACCTCCTTTCCCCTCAGAATCTGTCTGTCATTCAAAAAGAGCAGACTTCAAGGAGACACCAAAGAAACATGAAAAAATAAAATATAGTAAGATAAAACAAAAGCTAGCATATCAAAGTTGAATAAGACAATCCAATGAAATGAAAAAGTTCTCAAGAGCAGACAACAGTGCCACACACCCTCTTGTTCTCACAGTCAAAAGTCCCATAAAAATACTAAGCTCAGCATAACATACATGGAGAGATCCTGACGCAGAACTGTGGGTAGTCCCTGTGCTGGCTGCTTCACTTTATCTGAGTTCCTGTGCACCCTGTTTAGTTGATTCAGAGGATCTTGTTTTATTGGTGTTCTCTGTTTCCTCTGAAGATGGAGAACACATACACTCTTTCTGTCTCCTCTTCCTTGGGGTTACCTGAGCTCTGAGTAGAGATCTTTAATGGAGACATCTCTTTTAGATTATCTCTCAGCATAATATCTGATGTGTTTCTTTGCATCTATTCCCATCTGCTGCCAGAGGAAGCTTCTCTGATGATGACTGAATAAGGTACTGATCTATGATAGAGAAGAATATCTTGAAATTGTCAGTAGTCAAATATTCACAATATAGTATATAATTAAATATGTGTGCTAATAGTTATATTAAATCATTATGTTTATGTATATATAAATAGGTATGTGTGTGTGTGTGTGTGTGTGACCAGTAGTGTTTTGATTAATCCTATTCTCTTGGCTATCAAATCTCTGGTTCTTGCTTGCCAAAGCAGTTTTTGGAATGGGTTCTTTCTTCTGTAGTAGACCTAAAGTCAAATCAAACATTTGTTGGCTACTTGCACAAGTTCTGTGTAACCACTTTCCCTGGCATAAGTTGCAGGCATGACAAATTGTAGAAAAAAGTTTTTGTGGCTGGATTGGTGGGTTACCTTTTTTTTATTTTATTTTTACTTTATTTTATTATTATTTTTTTGAGAACCTGAGGAGTACCTTCCTACATCATAAAATTAGACTGTATAGGTGTAGGCTTCACGAAGGCACCGCTGGACTTTTCCATGTTCAATGAGTCCTATGAGTGTTTTCATTGAAAGAGGTCTCTGCTGTCAGTATGAAGGGAGCAACACATTGTCTTTGCAGCACACTGGATTGTTTGGGAATTTTCTTGTGACCACCTTGGCTAATAACTCAATTGAAAGCAACCCAGTCCTACTGCTGTAAGCCTCATTTGGTCACCAAGAGATGACCAGTTGAGACTCTCTATCCCCTGTTATTAGGGAACCAATGCAGGAACAATGTCATATATTTTAGAAAGTTTATAATGTACTGTGTTGCCATATCATTCCCCCAGAGATCCCTCAGTTCCCGCTGTATCTCTCCACATTCTCTCCCTCATCCCCATATCCTCTCTTTCTCCCCTCCTAATTCTTCCAGTCCAGCCCTCACTACCCCAACTCATGCATAAAAACTGTTCTATTTTTCTCTCCTAGAATCATGTTTCCATCCTAGAAACTTCCACTATACATAAGCTTTCTGAGTGTACAGATTGCAGCTTGGTTATCATTTACTTAACAACTAGTATCAACATATAAGTAAATATATAATATATTTTTCTGGGTCTGGATTACCTCATTCAGAATGACATTTTAAAGTTCTATATATGTGCCTGCAAATTTATGATGTCATTTTTCACAGCTGAGTAATAGTTCATTGTATAAATGTACCATATTTTCTTTATCTGGTCTTCTGTTGAGGGACATCTAGGTTGTACATTTCTTTATTAAATACAAAACTAAAAAATTCTTTGTCATATCCCTATGCATTACAAACTAAATGAAGGAAGATTGTGTCAGAAAGCCTTGTGTGTCCTAGAGTAAATACTAAGTTATCAAGAAACAATAAAGCATATTATAAATAGCAGCCTATGAAATTTCTATATATATTTCTATATGTGTCATAACAGTAAATTTCCAGTGATAAACGCTTCAATATTGATCATATATTTTGGTATATGTTTCTGTGATTAACTAAACTTAGTGTTTTACTCTTGGTAAGATGGAAAATATTTTTGGAATCTGTTTTAGACAGACTCAACAGGTTAAAGTTAAAAACAGTTCCAAATTACAAGTAAGTTTCCTCACAAAAAATAAGGTTAAGAATCTAGAATGCCCCACTGAAAAAGGTACTGAGCCATGTGGCTAACATAGATAAGAATAATGGGCTATTATAAGTTATAAGAGCTAATATGAAGCCTGAGCTAATGGGTCAATCAGTTTATAACTTAAAAAAAAGTATCTAGAATGCTCATAAAATTTGCTGATTTGGGGACGAAGATTGTGAATATTTTTCTTTATTTAATTAATATTTAGCAAGAGCTTTTGGGATCCAGGCCCAAGACTCTCTTCAGGGTTCTTACTAAAAGCCAAAGGACTTTTTATTTGGGTATCCGAGAGTATAGGAACTCTTTTGCACATTCTTTATTGTTCTGTTTCTATTCCACTTCTCCTTTCCTCCTTCTAATTCCCCTTAGCTTTTTCTCCTCTTCTTTATCCTAAAATCTCTTCTTAAAGGAGCCTTTGATGTGATAAAAAATATGAGAGTTACATCTCATTAGTCAAAAGCACATTACTAAAGTAAGTATTAGGGAGATGAGCTTTTGCCATGGCAACTCAAGGTGTCAAGGTTATAAGAGTGACAAGAAGGGAGGAACTGTGCCCAGCAACAAACTTTGAAACATAGGTCTATTGTTAGCAAACTGGCAAGTGAAGAATTAGCATCTTTTATTCAGGTGCTTTGTGTAGCAACCTGGTGAGACATCTGTAACTGTGACCTTGTGTATACCTGCAACATTTAAAAAGAGCTTTTAGTCTAGTTTGAACTGTCTCTGAGGTAAAAGTGAGGTAATTATGTATAGTTAGTCAGAGAAAAAAGAAAAAAGCAATATTTTAAGTGTCCATATTCCTCGAGGAACAAATAGATCTAGTTGCAGCACATATTCTATACAAAAACATATAGGCATCCTCTGGAATATTAACCTTCATCAGGCGATGAAAGGAGACAGAGACAGAGACCCACATTGGAGCACCGGACTGAAATCTCAAGGTCCAAATCAGGAGCAGAAGGAGAGAGAGCACGAACAAGGAACTCAGGACCGCGAGGGGTGCACCCATGCACTGAGACAATGGGGATGTTCTATCGGGAACTCACCAAGGCCAGCTGGCCTGGGTCTGAAAAAGCCTGGGTTAAAACAGGTCTCACTGAACATAGCAGACAATGAGGACTACTGAGAACTCAAGAACAATGGCAA
>NW_026068070.1:2955451-2961279 GCF_014885135.2 Alexandromys fortis
GAAGAATCAGAAATCTTTAATAAATAAATAAAAATTTAAAAAAAATTATATAACTAAATTAAAAGCCATCTTCCTAACCACCCATCGATATATGCGCCCATAAGATTGAGATGTAATCATGAGATTACATATACAATCCCAAGAGATTACACACTACTCCATCAGAGTCACTCTTTGGGTGGATTAACATCTAAATTATCAATTGTCATATGCTGTATATTTCCATAGCCTCTGGCAAATACTAAAGAAGCATTATTAGCATATAGGAAGAGTGGAGAGAGAAAAAAATAATAAGGAATGAGATTTCTGTACATTACTTCATCTTCTCTGTGGGTGGGCCATAATTTAAATTAAGATTATTGCTTAAAATATCCAGTATCAAATAGTCTATTGACTTAAAAATTTCCCAAATAATTCAATAGTTTCCTATTGAACTTTCAAAGTTCAGCTTTTACATTGAAATTTTCGATATCACCCCAAGAATACAGAATGACTTTTTCCTCACATATGTGAATTCCAAATTTATGTCATTCATTGACACTGTAATTTTAAATAATCTTTTGACTTTAATTAAAGTAACTATATTAGGGATATGTTTGAGGCAACAGACATGATTTATCACAAATGTCAAGTGCCCTTATCTTACTTTTGGAGTTGTACTGCATCTGAAATGCCCATGTTTGTGTGGCAGAAACTTGACAGGTTTCTTGTAACTGCTCTGTGGTCGGGGGCATTAGCTATCAATTTTTTTCTTTACTCCTGTAAAGTGTGTCCTTTGCATTTCATCACATGGCTGTGTTTACATGTAGATTCTTCAAATGTAAGTATTATTCAGCTCAAATGTAGTTTTCTCAAGGAGATATCATATGATAGGCAATTGACAAGACACGTTTACAACGGCGTCTTTACTGCACCTTCTGACACAACAATTGCTGCTTTTATTATGGTAATTTGAGTGCTTCTTATAAAATAATATAGTGAAAAATGATTTCAGAGGCAGGAAAGAATTTTTCCCAAGAGGCATATTTAAAAAAATAAAAATACTAAAGGTAGCAATTCTGAAATATCGTGGGCATTGTGCTGAGCTTGAAATTTACTCTATTAAGTTATTAACGAAGATCCAAACCGGAAGAAATTTAAGTTGGGCATCAAAATACACAGCTCTCCTCTGATGCTATTCTCACATATACTTATCTTCTAAGGCTTACCCGGAAAACTTGACCCTGTTTTTATCGATGAATCTTTTATTCTTCTCTTATGAATTATTCAATAATCTGCATCAAGCTCACTTATTCCCAGACAGGGAGTGGGGAGGGAAAAAGATTCACAAATCTTAAAAATATCACTTTTTCATTAGAATACAAATCATCATTTTGTCTTGTTGTTGTCGTCTTTCATAATTTTGGATTCTACGATTATACGTGTTTTCAAGATTTACCTATTTGGAATAAATGCCAGCATTGAGGAAGCAGTTTCTTAGCACAGTCTGACATGAAATACTTCTCTGATGCTGACGGTCAGGCTCAGAGTCAGAGAAGATCCTTGTCCTCCCAGAGATGTGCTGCCTTCCCCATGGATGTGCCCACATCAGTGCTGTTCTCTGAAGAGAGAGAAATGAAACCACTAACGACTGTGCAAATTGTATGATAAGGCAGAGACAGAAAGATGCTCACAGATGATAAGGCTGAGAATGGCCAGAACTAAGTCAGCGATGTCTAGCAGACTGCCAGTGCATTAAATTAAGAGATAAAAGTTGTCAGATAGGTTACATTTTAAAAGCTAAATTAGCATTAGAGAGATTAAAGAGAACCTTATTAAGCATTTGACTTCAGCTACAGAGAAGTATCTAGTACTAAGTTAAATGAATGTGACTATTTTGCCTTGAAACATGGATATGAAATACTAGAAACATTAAAAGAGGAAAATTATGTAATTACTTTTATATATTTGGTTTTGACTTCTACCATTTTAAACTGTCGAATATAGAAGGTAATTTTAAAGATACATTCACATTTACAGATTAAAAAGTACTTGATACAATATCCAGTAGACTTACTGCTATTTATAAGTCCATTTGTGTTATCCATACATATGTTTATATAGATGAGAACTATGTGCTTACAATATGTGATAAATACAATATTTGCTATTAGTAAAATTGAAAATTAAATTATGCTAAACATAAAAATGAAAGGAGGAAGTTTCCAAGCTAAATCTATGTTAAATATCCATCCCTGTTGTTTTTCTTCAGATATAATTCATGCCTCAAAAATTTTGCTATGCATTAATGTAAATGTAATATGAAATATGCACATATATAGCATTATGTATATATGAAGATACATTTTTCTATTATAGTAACTACATATTTACTGCCTATATAGCGTTGAGAGGGGCCTTGTGAATCTTATTTCCTTTCTTCTGTATCTGAAAAGTGGTTTAGTTTCCTTAATTTAAGAACTCATCTCTTTGTTACCTAGCTTCCTTGGGGAGGTGGACTATAGGCTCGTTATCCTTCTCTTTACATCTAATATTTACTTATGAGTGAATGCATACTGAGTTTGTCTTTCTGGGTTTAACAAGGAGAACCCTAAGAGAGACACACATGGATCCTCTTGGGAAGGGACAATAGACAAGAACAGAGAAAACTGGGAATATTGGGGGATGGACAGAAGGAAGGGTAGAAGGGGAGATGGCGAGGAAGGAAAGGCAGGGAAAGAGCATAAGGGAACTGGATGGTCGAGATCAGGAAAGGGCAGAGATGGAGAATAAGGAAAGAGATATCTGGATTGTGGGGGCCATTATGTGGCTAGCTTACAACCTGGTACCAGGGAAGTTCCTGATTATCTACAAAGATGACCCCAGCTAACACTGTGAGCAATCGTGGAGAGGGGAGTGAACTGGCCTTCCCCTGTAATCATATTGATGACTGCCTTAATTGTAAACACAGAAACTTCATCCAGCAGCTAATGGAAGTAGATGCTCACACAAGCTTCCAGAGACAAGTCCACGAGAGGGAGGAGCAATAATATGAACAAAGGGGTCAAGACCATGACAGGGATACCCACAGAAACAGTTGATCTGAGCTAGTTGGAGCTCACTAACTCTAGACTGATAGTGAGGACCCTGCATATGACCAAACTAGGTCCTCTGAATGTGGGTGACAGTTCTGTGGCTTAGGCAATTGTTGTGTTGTGGGGCCACACACCTAGTGCTTGAACCGGTTTTTTGAAGCCCATTTTCTTTGGAGGTACCCCATGCTCAGATATAGGGGGGAGGGATTTGGTCCTGCCTCAAGGTGATGTGTCTGATTTTTTGACTCCGCATGGGAAGCCTTATGCTCTCTGAGGAGTGGATGGGGGTAGGGTGGGGAGAAGCTGCAGGGAGTAGGAGAAGGGGAGAAAGTGGGAACTGTGATAAATATGTAAAATGAGAAAAGATAATTTTAATAAATATAAAAAAGAAAGAAATCATCTCCTCCCTCCAAGAGGTAATGTTTTAGTTAGTGGGAGATTTTCATGAAACAAAATATTTACCCATGATATATACTCCAGATTTGTCACATTCCAAAACTTTCTATGTAGGAAAGCTTAGGCTCCTTCCTCTTTACACAAAGCCTAGTACCTCATTGTCAGATTGAAGAACAATACGTTTCACACAGATGTCTGTATGATTAACAGTAACTCATCTCTTAATTGCAACAACAACAACAACAACAAGAACGAACTCTTAAATTCCATGTAGTAGAATCACTTCATATCAGTCCCATTACTTACTGGCTACTGTTAAGGAATTAGTTATATTTACATAAATGAACAATGAAGCAGAACATACCTCTTCAAACAACTAAAAGATATTCCTTTTCCCCAAAAAAACTATTTCCCGGCAGAATGATATTGAGTGAACCCCAGTCAGGAAGTTATAGAATTTAAAAAGAACACTTTATTATCCCAATAATTTGAGAGACCTTGCCTTCAAGTAGAGATAAGAGAGAAATCTTGAAATTAAACTGAATGCTCACCACATCAGTTGAGCAGTAAATGATTTAATTAGGCGTATTAGCTATGAGGAAAACAAACTTGGAGGAAAGGATTGAGACCAATTATTCCAAAGATATATGAAACATATTCAGGATATAGTATTAAGGTTTTGTAGATTTACATGCAATAGAAAAAATGTTGTTAGAATATTATGGTGCAGGCTCTCATATTCTTTGTGTGTGGCCAGTTGTTTTGACCAAGAAGGCTTATTAGTAGTAGAACGAACATGGTGAGTTGGATTATTGAGAAGAATTGACCCAAACACAAAGGGTATTTACTGTGGGTAGATAAGTGTATTAGGTATAAGTAATGGATTTGCCATAGCCCGGTGATCTCAGAAGCAATTTATATGTATTGCTCTGTGTCCTTCGTTGTAGCATCAGATGACAGGTTAATTGACTAGTGTCAGGATAAGTAGAGAGCCATGCAAGATGAGTAGGGTGTTAGGCAGTTAAAGACAGTGCTCAGTATGAAAAGCTTTTATATAAAGGTATAATCCCAATCACATCTTGTATAAAGGCATGTATTTGCAAATCTTCAGATATGCAGAGCGTTTTAGGTACAGCTTAAAGTAGTTTTAATATCAAATCAGTTTTGTAGATTAGACAATTGATTTGCAACCTTGAAAAATTATATACTTACTAACTACCAGTGCAGAAACATTATAGCCCTTTTATTCTACTTTGAGTTCTCTGACTTAGTTAGCCTAGGCAAGAGTTCTTTTCTCAAGAAAATAAAGTAATTTCAATTATATTCATACTATTGTGTCAGTGTAGGCATAATTATATAGAGATATGTGTTAGAATTCTAAGAAAATTTAAAATAGAAAGCTGTCCAATACTCTCAAAATGCAACCAATGTTGCATCCTTTATAACCTTGTCTTAAAATTATCTTTTCACCACTTCAAAGCACTAATCATGACATTCAAAAGCCATCCTATGTTTCATTATATATTGATATAATTGTAATGTTTTAATATTCAGAAAAATATAACATTAATTTTACACTTCACATAGATGCTTTTTTGGTTACGATGCCTTATATTATTTTTGGAAAGGAGGATAAGTTTATCCCCAATTCCACAGCACAATAAATTGTAAAAAAACTATTTTCTCATCAAGTCATGAGTATCAGCTATTGTATAGCACTGAATATTAATTAAAATTCGGTTTTTATCTGAGGACCATTTATTTAAGGAATCTGATTGACTTTTAACGATGACCTCAAATATTCTGGCATATTTACTTGTCCTGTTACCATCATCTCAGCTTCAGGAGATGCTTAGAAGGTACTAGTAACTGATTGTTTTCCAATATTAAATGTAGCAAGTATGTTATTTTCTGAAACTTTGTACATCATCTACCTTTTAGGGTAAATTTTCTTAAACAAACTGATTAAGTCATTTGGATGTTTTTGTACTATTTAAAGAAATGTACAAAATGATAGTAAGAGAATGAGAGTGTTGGGGATGAAATGTCTTACTAGAGTAATTTTTTTTACATAGAATAGAAACTATGCTCTATTAACTCACGATCTTTTATAGGATGGCAATAAGAAAACATCATGAGCTAAGTGGATTGAAATAAAGAAATCGGCTTTGAATAGTTATAAGACCATGAGGTCTCAGCAATATACAATATACTCTAAGGACTCTTCTCTTACAGGCATTTAGGCTGCTACAATCCCGACTTTTCATTTGATCCTTGATGTCACCATGGAGACATCCAACATTGATCTTTAAGCCATTTTGGAAAATAACATATATATATATATATACATATATATAT
>NW_026068070.1:2962317-2968299 GCF_014885135.2 Alexandromys fortis
TACATCCCATGTTCATCTTTTTGGGTCTGGGTTACCTCGCTCAGGATAGTGTTTTCTATTTCCATCCATTTACATGCAAAATTCGAGAAGTCATTGTTTTTTTACCGCAGCATAGTACTCTAATGTGTATATATTCCACACTTTCTTCATCTGTTCTTCCATTGAAGGGCATCTAGGAGAATTCTCAAAAGAAGTTCAAATGGTCAAAAGACACTTAAGGTCATGCTCAACTTCCTTAGCGATCAGGGAAATGCAAATCAAAACAACTTTGAGATATCATCTTACACCTGTCAGAATGGCTAAAATCAAAAACACCGATGATAGCCTTTGCTGGAGAGGCTGCGGAGGAAGGGGTACCCTCATCCACTGCTGGTGGGAATGCAATCTTGTGCAACTACTTTGGAAATCAGTGTTTCAGTTTCTCAGGAAATTCGGGATCAACCTACCCCTGGACACAACAATACCACTCTTGGGAATATACCCAAGAGATGCCCTATCATATGACAAAAGCATTTGTTCAACTATGTTCATAGCAGTATTATTTGTAATAGCCAGAACCTGAAGGCAATGTTTTTAAAGTACTGAATGTACAAGTACATTTTGGGCATCGTCTTTGTTATTGAAGACAAGAAGCCATATAAAATCTATGTCTTTTGTATAGTGGAATGTCTCAATGTCATTTGAAAAATAAGAATACTATTATAAGGTCTAATTTCTTGTTCACTAGTGATTGTGAAAGGAAGAGGTGTTGCCAGTGGCATGAAGACACAAGCTTTTCATAAATTTGTGTAAATGTCCTGTAACTTGGACACTATATAATCTCTTCCTGATACAACAATGTACCAAGAAAATAATGTAAACTAGATTTACAGAAATCAGAAGCAAGAGTTTTGTACTTCATGAACCTCATTACTTTTTGTAAAGGCAAATGCTAGGGACCTCTCCAGGATAGTGTTTATTAATATCTAAAGGTGAGTCTTCATGGGAAGAATACTGAGATTATGGGAATTATTGTGCTTTTACATCTTAATGTTTTTTTTTATTTCAAACCATAACAGAGAATGAATTCTCATAATTAGAATCTCCTTCTAATTCAGAAGAAACTTAAATAGATATCCCTGACGTTGCTGATATATTCTGAAATTACTGTCATCTTTGATCACTTTAAGAGTGTTTTTATATAACAAACACTGTACATGTAGTAGAAGTGGTTGGGGAAGAATACACAAATTAATTTTATGACCTAAGACTGTCTATAGAATGGGGAAATCTAAGTCAACTCATCATTAGAGCTGTTCATTTTAGAGAGATCAAGGTGATTTAGAATTGATGCAGAAGATTTCTTGTGCCTGGAATTCCTTGGATTCTGATACTTTTCTGTGACACATATGTGTGTTACATTTTCTATTGTTTTTAATAATGATTTGATGCAAGTCTGTCTGCACCTGTTACAAAGTGATGTATATACTTCCTTCTACTACATTGATTTGTAGAAAATTGTCCTTTGTATTTAATGATTTGTATTTTTATAATATTTTTGAATTTAAATAAACATATTTCCATAAAATATTTTATCTATCTATCTATTTATCTATCTATCTAATTTAAAGTCTGTATTTGTGTAGGTCTCTGAGTCCATAGAAGTTGTACTGGCTATATGCATCTCGACAACTGGTCCATTGTCTGAAGACTCTCTATTATTGATAACTATGGCATCACTAGACGGTGATATAAAAATGAGGTTGTAGAGCTGATGTACAAACTTTGTATATTTTGTAATTCAATTTGTAATTCAAAAACCCACACAAGCTGAACAGCCATGGAATATAGAATTCTAAAAAAAGATAAGAAAAATAACTTTATTTTCTTTAACTCAAATAGTGTTTATCTAAAATTTTTACCTGCCACTTATTGCCTTGTTAGATTGATGCTAAATTTAATTATCACGAGAGATAAAATCCTTAGAAAGTTAATGAAAAACTGATGAGAGTTTATTTTGAGAATAACTTATTGACTCAATTTTTACATATCCTATTATTTTATATTTCATTCTCATTGTGTGTTTAACAGTCCTCATAGCTGTCTTGATAATTAACCTACCTAATCCTACATCCTCACACACTCCCAGTTCATACCACCTTCAGAATCTTCTATGTCTTTACCTATATCTATTCCTAAAGCCAATCCTCGTTGCATCATTCTTACTATTTCCTTATCTATATATTTAAATGTTGATTTAACACACCTATTAGTGTTGAAAATAGCCTTGGCTTTTGTCTCTACTTTATGGTCCATCTAAGACCTGGCCTTGCAGTAAAATCCACCATAGCACTAAAAGATATTTTCTTCCTACAAGTGTAAACAAAGACATCAAAGGAAACTAGGCTTACAGTTTTTATAGGAATTGATAATAAGTGAAGACGATCTTGATCCAACTTTATTCTGTAATGTTACTCATTTATTTATTTTGCATAATGCTTGTTGGAATCTAAAGGAACATTGGAAACAGCTACTAAGTTGCTATCTATGCTATAATATGTAAAGTATTCTAGAAAATCAGGGATAAAGCATGAGCTGAAGGTCCTAAACAAAGACTGTTACAAGAAACATGTGCTGGATGGCATTAAATAGGAAGTTTCCTGATTTGGGAATGTTTCTTCTCTCTGTTGTGTGCGTAATGTTGGCCACTGTGCCTGTGGTTCTGTCACAGTGGGCAGTATTAATTCACTGTAATTTTATTTTCCATTCTTCAGACCTTCCTTACGTTTCTCACCTCCCAGTAGTAAAACTAAAATGGATAGAGTTGCACTATCAGAGGCAGTTTAATGAACAGCTAGCCTATAAAACTTAATTAATTTGGGTGCATGATAAGCATTTTCCCCTTCTTTGAGGCACCATTACTGAACTAAAGAATGAGGGGCATGCACATCATTTTTAATCAGGCCCCCGGTGAGCAATTTAGAAATAATAAACTTTGCATAAGCAAAGGTGATTATAATTACAATGAAAGCCAGGAGAGAAGTCGGCATGTTTCTCATTTGTACAAACTTTGAAACCTGCACATATTAAAATTCAGTTCATTTGTTGTCACTATATTTGACTTGAATTTAACTTTTGCAAACTCTAAATGATGATTTTAAGATATATTGATGAATTTCCCAAAATTCTTAGTCATTTTCATTTTATTTATAATTTTGAGGTGAGTATTTTGTCTAACTACATGAACAGTATCACATGTACAATTTGATTAATGTGACCCTTGTTTTCTTTGCTGAGAAGACTCTAATGTCACTAAAAGACGGGACATTTCTAAACCATTTTGTACTCCTTCCTGTGAAATTCACCACCATCTTTACTCTTGCCCAGACAAGAGAAATACATTTTTCTACTTTCTTCCAAGTTTATCTTTACTGTTTGTATTTCCGATAATTTAAATCATGCATACATGTGCCAGTGCATCACTTCTTTATAGCACAATATTTGTGAGATTCATGTGTCAAAACCTGGCTACCTGTACAATGGTCTACCCTGATATTCATGCTCAAAGTTAACAAGGCAATGGTAGAAAAAGGCCGAAAGGCGTCCCTTGCTTCCAAATGCCACCTAGTATATTATTACTAAAAGAGGATACAGCAATGGAAGATGGGATGAAGAATCTGTTGCTACAAATGTAAAAATATTATTACTAACATCCCAATAGCTAAAATTAGGTTAATAATAGAAGCATATTATAATTCTGAATTATCACACATTTTTTTGTGACATTCAGATGGATGACTGAAAGATCAGCGATGGATCATCCATTTTATAGTTCAGTTCAATTAAATAAAAGCACCCATATGTCTCACATAGTACTTGCCAGGATTTCATGTTATGATGTAACAGGCAGTTTGAAGGAAAAATCATAAAGGCCTTTTATTCATAATCTTCTTGAATAGTGTATAGTATTTCTTTCCCAATGGAGTAAGGGTCTTTTAAACTGTAATAAAACAAGACAAATAGAATATTTTAATGGTCAGCTTTATACAGACAGATTTGGGAAAGCTTTGGAAAAATCTCAAGGTTTATTACCAGCTTTGGGGGAATGACATTTTAAATCTACAGTACAACTTGGGGAGAAAATTCCAATTTCTGTAGCTGCTCTCAGAGAGAAAGAAATAAAGAATGAGAAGAAAGAATTAGAGAGGTGTATATATAGCCCGGTTCTAGGCCTTCACCTCGACCTGTTGTTCTCGGGGCATCAAGATTCATATGGGTCAACACAGTGGAAGTAATTATCATACACCCCATATTGAAAATCCATGAAGAATGCCTCTTGATTATTTATTTCCATTATGTTTACCAGGGCATATTTGTAGGGGTAATGGAAAGAAAGCTAAATTTTTTTGGCTTCTCAATCAAGGTATCGCTAAGGATACCTCTGGAAATACAGATATGAAGTGAAGATGGATGACCCAGGTGTATGCAACTCATTGAAAATCATTCATCCCAGAAAACTCTACTGTGTGTGTAGAAAGCTGTGGCCATGTATGCTGTGAAGATAACTTTTCTCTAAGAAGCAGTCTATGCAAAAGTTTATTCTTACCTTTGCTTGTGCTTGGAAGATCACAAACACATTTAGTCCTGGAGCAAAACTCTTGACATCAGTATCTTCATTGTTGCTGCATTTATCAGAACATTGTTCCATGAAGTCCAGAAAAATTCCCCTTCATGCATGTTGCTCTATTTTGGTACAACCAAGTGTACATCATTGTTGGTTTACAACATCATGCAGACATTGTGCTACTATGAAGTTTTTGTGCACTTCATCCAATATATGTATATAAATTAATTACTGGATTATGAGTAAGGATATGACTAACTTACTTGGAAATATTTGATATAAACTTAGTGTTCTATGATATGTATTGCCCTTAGTCTTAAGGTTTCCACCATGTCATTCAGTGCACAGTGCTATGTCATGATGGTTTAAATTGCTACTCAAAAGACTATATGCAGACTAGAGCATTTTACATTTGATAAGGACCATCCCTTAATTTTGAATAATATATTAAGTTCTTCTTTATTTGACTCCTTTTTGATGATTTATATTCATTTTGCTAATTGTGTCAATTTATTCCCTCCATTTATTTAATCTATTTATCCATCCATATATCTATCAGTGTCTATATGTCATCTATCTATCTATCTATCTATCTATCTATCTATCTATCTATCTATCATCTATCTATGTATCTATCTGTCTGTCTGTCAGTCGGTCTGTCTGTCTTGGTAGTATGCCTAGTCTTTAATGGTTTAGTCAATGTTTAAATCCTACCCAACCACAATTTATGAAGGAGCAGAGAGTAGAGTTCTGCAATCTCAAGATATGACTAGGTTGCTTTATTTTAACTAGTCAAACATAAAATCTTTAGTTTTCAGTAAGTATGCATGCCACCCATTGATTCCATGTCTGCAATGGAATCATAACACCTAGGACAGTAATATTTCCTCTGATTATTTTCTGCATTTACTCTAGTGCCTCAGAGATTCTGGTCAGCTGTGTTCTCTGTCCTTGATGAGTCCTCAAAGATTATCCTGATATAGCACAGTATACGGTGCCTTATTGCTCTAATAAATCTTATTTAAGAATTATCTACTTTTGAGAATTCTCTGTTCAGTTCAGTGCCCCATTTTTTAGTTGGGTTAATTAGCATTTTAGAGTCTAGTTTCTTGAGTTCTCTATATATTTTGGAGATCAGACCTTTGTCTGTTACGGGGTTGGTGAAGATCTTCTCCCAGTCAGTAGGTTGCCTTTTTGTCTTAGTGACAGTGTCCTTTGCTTTACAGAAGCTTCTCAGCTTTAGTAGGTCCCATTTATTCAATGTTGTCCTTAGTGTCTGTGCTGCTGGGGTTATACTTAAGAAGCGATCTCCTGTGCCCATCTGTTGTAGGGTACTTCCCACTTTCTCTTCTATCAGGTTCAGTGTGTTCGGACTGATA
>NW_026068070.1:2968792-2990297 GCF_014885135.2 Alexandromys fortis
TGGGGCTGATCTATTGGGAACTCACCAAAGCCAGCTGGACTGTGACTGAAACAGCATGGGATAAAACCGGACTCTCTGATCACGGCGAACAATGAGGACTGATGAGAAGCCAAGGTCAATGACAAGGGGTTTTGATCCTACTTCATGTTCTGGCTTGGTGGGAGCCTAGCCAGTTTGGACGTTCACCTTCCTAGACATGGACGGAGGGGGGAGGACCTTGGACTTTCCACAGGGCAGGGAACCATGACTGCTCTTTGGATAGGAGAGGGAGGGTGAGAGGAGTGGGGGGAGGGGGAGAAGAGAGGGGGGAGGAGGAGAAGATTGGGGGGAGGGGGAGGGAAATGGGAGGCTGGGAGGAGGCGGAAACTTTTTTTCTTATTCTCAATAAAAAAAAAAAAGAAAAAGAAAGAAATGAGCTAAAAAAAAAAAAAAAAGAATTATCTATAATAGCAATAACACACTTTTCTGTAAAGCCCAGACTTGACTCCAGAGCATCTAGCAGCTATGTATAATTGTTGAGTATGAGAATTTGTTTTCTTCTTTAGTCACTGTGTTTAGGGTTATTCTGATGTTCACTGAAAGTCTTGTGTTTGGGGAATCAGTTCACAAGGAAAACATTTAAAAAAAATCTCATTGTGACAAAACAAGCAAATAAAGATTTTGTGATTGTATAAATACCTAGTATAAAATTTGACATAAATCATCTTTGTATAACTTAACTTATTTTCTTTTACTTTTGGAATAACATTGTAATGAATTAATGCATGTTTAAATGTGAAGTTATATTTTAAAAAATATTCTTTACTACCAAAATCATCTTGCATATAATAAGGCATACATTTTCAGATATTCAAAATATAAAGACCCATTTTAACAACTTGTATTAATAAACCATAGTCACTGCATATTTTGTTAAACATAATAGTGAAATTATTGTCTATATGTTTTCTATTATTGAAAATAATATTATATGTACTTTTTAATGTAGAAACCATATGATGTGTAAATCTCTGAAGAAAACCCCATTTCTATTTAAATCATTATGGGAACAAAAACATTTTAGGTAAGATTACCAAAATGATGAAATTTTTCTCTTTAGTATCTGTGATTATTAAACCAACATATCAATATCATTATACTACGTGGTCCCACTTATTCAATGAAAACTTATTCTAAATTGTATGTTTGGGGATGAGGTTGACATTTGAACCAACAGACTTAGTGAATTTCTCAAATTCTTCAACATGACTGAGTCACATCAATACCACTAAGTCATAATTAGGACAAGTACACTAAGAGAAAACTCCTTCTCTGAACAAGACAGTCTTTGAACTGAGACTTTGTCCTCTCATATCTTAAAGCCCAGAGACAGACCTTGACTAAAGTTTAATATCATTGGTTTCCTGAATTTCAGGCTTTGGCTTTGATCTGCAACCATACCATTACCTCTACTTGACATATAATTTCACAGTCTCATAAATTATTTATGTACATTTTTAATGAGGATGTTCAGTCTTAAATAAAAACTTGCACAAAGGAAAAAAAGAAAATCAAAATGTGTCAAATAAGTTAACAAGGATCTCAATGAACAAGCCTGTACTGAATAGGAAAAAGTAAATATTAGAACTACATCCTGAAAGAAGTACTAGTGAAACTGGTGTTTGGAGACCAGAGGAAACACTGTTTTGCAAAGAAGAGAAAGGTGAAGCATCACAGATTCTGGTTTATTTTGAAAGTGCTTTAATAAGTCATATTTACATTATATGAAAAATAAACCCTATAATGGATAATTTCCTCTAAGGAATAGTTTCATTAAAATTATGGTTTCAGAGGTCTCAGTCCTTGGTGTTGCCCCTATCACTTTGGGCCTAAGTTCATGTTTCACACATTGATTATAACATAATACTGATGAACACTTTGTGACCAGAAAACAGAGCGAAAGAGGAAAAAAAAAAACCCAGATTTTTAATGTGTTAGTCACCACTCCCCCATTGGGGCTACTCCCTTCAAGCCTCCCTTCTCAAGTTTCCATCAACTCTGAAGAATACTAGGAGCCAGAAACCAATCCTACAGAATACAAACATTCAGGAGACTTTCAGTTTCAGGTTCTAACACTTACCTTCTCCTGCTCCAGAGTTAGTGGCTCTTACAAAGCCTTTTTCTGTTTTTTTTTTTTTTTCCTTAACAGATTCATTGGCATAATATTTGTTTTCTCCATGGTGTTTGGCTATATAAATTATGTAAGCATATGAACCACTACAATATTCTTCTTCCAGATCCATACACTATATCCAGTGAATAAATTTTTGTCTACATTTATAAACAAAATTCAAATAAAGCATGTAAATGCATACTAAAACTAAATTTCTTATTGTAACTTACCTACGATTAATTTGACACCAGAATTAACTACTTTTTTGTTGTACTTGGCTGTATGTCTTTATAGGTGTGTCATAATTGATTATTATGTTGTTTTCTATTAAGTGTCTGTCATAAAGATGGGAACATAAATACCTGACAAAGCTGGCTAGCTTATAAATTCAAAGAAACCTGATTTTTGTATGTGTGTGTGTGTTCACATTCCTATATAAATTGAGTTCTTTTTGCTTACATTCATTGTAAGCTCATTAATAAATGCATCATCCCCCAAGACACCCAGCCTTTGTTTTAACCTATTCTCTACCCAAAGCAGAAATAGTAGGGGGAGCTTCCAAATGGTTTGGTATTCATTGTTAAAAAATCATAATCACAGACTTGAGCTTCCATTTTTGTCTATGCCACATGTAGGTATGTGAAAATATCTTTTTTGAACAACTGAAATCTAATGAATTACAACATTCAAAAACCCGGTGTAATTATATAAAATCTAAAAATGCAAATTACACAATTTGTTTTGTGCATACCTTTGATGAAGTTAGATGTTGTTACTTCACTGTAAAAGGCAAAACCTCACTCCAGATGTCTTTTTGAATGAATGTTTGACTCACAATGAAAGTTGTTCACAGCAGAAATGAAATGTTTGCTGTGTTCTTTATAGTCATTTCTCTGACATTCAGATTTCTGTAAATAAGGACAGAAAGTGAAAAACAATATTGTGTACTCATATAGTCTTGCAGTCAATCCTAACTGTTAAATGTTGGGTTGCTGAATTTGTATTTTTATGATTCAAGGATTCTACAACCCATTTATTATCTCATTGTAGCAAATATCACCTACTATTACACATGATACAGATCACAGTGTAATGGAACATAATTCCATACTGAATCTTCCGGTATTAACTCACCTATGGCTGTGCCTAACAGACAGAAGAAATAGGAAAACAAGATATTTAAACAAAAGATGTTTTCAAGATAATATTAAAAATAATCCTGAAATATTTTCATACATGTTATATGTCTCCCATATGTAATCAAGGAATATTAGTAGAATTTCAAGATTCTCCCTTGAAATTTCAGGGAATAACTGATGAAGAGGCAATACAAAGCCAAAGTTATTTTACAGTTAGACTTTGTAGCTCTTCTTAACTACCCAGTCATCTTGCCATCCATATGCTATAAAGCATGCACACACAGAATTTATTCATAGGCCTTAATCACGTGATCAAGATGATGCACATCAAATCCTTTTGAAATCTAAAAAAAAGAGCTACCAAAAAAACAGTTCTTGATACTCAAAATTCAAATCAATTACACTAACATTATTTATCCACAACAAAATTTAAAGATAAAAGCATGAAAAATATTTATATTGATTTGAGAAAAATTGAGATGTGTTGTTCATTTGTCAACATTATTTGTTCTTCTAAATATATATTTAAATCAAGAAGGCATATTATATTTTAATGATGTTTCTTCAATGTTCATTTTATTAAGTTAAAGTTAACCTCTAATTACATTTTCTCCACTATTGACTTCCTTACACCAAACTCTGAAAATTTTTATCTGCAGAAATCATATGAGACAATTTAGTAATCATGCAATTAATTGCTGCAAATCATTAAATGATGAAAATAGAATCATATAACCAAAGTGGTTCACATAAAGCCAACACTACCAGCTCTGGTAGATTCTTAATCATCCCCGAAATAGCCATGTGTTAAAGACTTGGCCTCCAGTGTGAGGCTAGAATCTTCCCGGTAAGCACACCTCGGTGCTACACACTTTATTAGAAATGGGCTAGACCAGGTGCGAGAGTTAGCCAAGAAGAGGCTAGATATAATAGGCCAAGGAGTGTTTAAAAGAATACAATTTGTGTGTTGTTATTTCGGGTAAAGCTAGCTGGTGGCGGGAGCTGGGTGGCGGAATGCAACCGCAGCACCAAACATCAGAATGACAAAAATGACTAATGCTATAATATATTTATTAATTGTTTCTTAAAAATTAAGGATATGAGTCTATTCTGCATATTTATACAGAGAAAAAAAATAGTTTCCTAGATGTGACTACAGGGAATATAGAGACAAGATTTGATGAAGCCTTCTTTTAAGTTTGAAATTTTCTTTCAGTTAATATTCATAAATTAATATTAAAAGCTTGCATTCTGGTCTTCAATCGATTTTTAAATAATCATTTATTTATTTATTTATATACTGTACATTCTGACAGTAGTTTCCCCATACACTTTTCCTCCCATCTGCCCCCTCATATACCTCCCAATTTATACCTCCTCAGTTTCTGTTCCTGAAAACGAAGGCCTCCTATGAGTATCAATAAACCACGACATATCAAGTTATAGTAAGGCTAAGCATCTCCCCTTGTAGTACAACTAGAAAATGCATTCCAATGTGAGATAGAGGATTTAAAAAACCAATGTATTAGACATAACCCCTGTTCTCATTATTAGGAGTCCCAAAAGTAGACCAAGTTACACATCTATTATACATATGAAGAGGACCTAAGTCTGTCCAAGGCAGGCTCTTTGGTTGTTGGTGCAAACTTTTTGAGGTTCTATGATCCAGGTTAGATGTTTCTGTGGGTTTTCTTGCGATGTCCTTGACCCCTCTGGTCCTCTCTTCAGCAATATTCTTGGAATTCTGCCTAGTGTTTGACATCTGCTTCCATTACTTGCTGGACAAAAGCTCTCTGATTGCAATTGGGGTAATCACCTATCTGACCACGAGAGAATTCCAGTTCAGTCTATATATCTACTATTGCTAGGAGTCTTAGCTGGGTTTGTCCTTGTAGATTTGTGGGAGTATCCTTTACATTAGGCTTCTTCCTGAACCCAAAATGCTTCTTTTTCCCAGTCATCTCTTTCAGTACTATCTCCCTCCATCCAACCCACAACAAATCCATTCAGTTCCCATCTGCACCCAAATGTAGTCAACCCAGAAGATCTCTTGTATTTTCCATTCACAGTGAGACCCATGCTTCTCTCTTTATGCCCTTCTTTTTACCTAGGCTTTTGGGATTTGTATATTGTAGCATGGTTATCCTTTAATTTACAGCTAATATTCTCTTATTCAACTCAGGATAAAGAAAAAATGCTTGTACAACTATTTTCACTGCAGTTCTGCTTGCATCAGCCAAGATATTGAAACATATTAAATGTCCTTCAATAAATGAATGGATAAGAAAAATCTGGAATATAAACACAATAGAATTTTATGAAACTCTGAAAGTGAATGAAGCTATGTCAGCTGCAATAGAATGGATTGAACTGAAGGGCATATTAAGCAAAATAAATCAGGCTCTGAAAGTTAGATATACATTTTTTATATGCTGAAACTAGTTATAAATATTTCCCCTTTCTCTGTATGTATATCAATATAAAGTATGAAAATATATTAGCATATGAACAACTAAGGGAGAATAAGAAATAAAAAAGAAGGTGAAATCAGGGAACAAGGTGTGAATGAGAGAGTAAACCAAAAAAATTCACAAAGATTTCACATGTAAAATATACACTTAAATATATGTGTTCATGTTTCTATGTGTCCTTGAGTGTATGATACAATGTAAGAAATAGAAACATTTTATTAAAAGAAATTGAATCCAAGAGGGAGAAGGAGGAAGCACAGAAGCATAGTAGAAGCTAAAAATGAACAGATTGTAACAATATATATGTAAGAAAATGACAGAAGGAAACCTATTATTTTGTACAGTAAATAAACTTTTAAAAAGAAAGGAAGGTAAAGTAATGATGATAAATAGATAAGTAGATTAGTTTAGATAGATACAAATAGATGACAGAAAGACATATAGATAGAATAATAATAGACAGAGAGACCCTAATTAATTCATTAGCAGCTCTTCTTTATATGGCAAAATTACAATGAGTACAAGGTTTACAATAGAGTGCACAGATTTATTGTATACTCTCAGATCCCATCACATGCATAGCCTTCTCTATTGTAAATCTCAGCCTCCCCCCAACCAAAGTCAAATATTTGTTAAAGCTAGTGAAACAACAATGAAGCAACATTACAAGTAAAGATGTTTAGTATACATTTAGGCTTACTCTTGACTTCTTCCAGTCTAGAGGTTCTTAGAAAAATCTCATCAGACATATTTGCCATCATATTATGTAGTATATATTCCTTTATCTGAACATTCTTGATATTTTTCACCTATTCACTTTTATTGCTGGCAGCAATTGATTTCATTGTGTCTTCATAGATTTTACTTCTATATTTTATTTTATTTACAATATAAATGAATGTGAATCCCACTGGCAAAATTGAAGTGTGCAGGAAATGGGTATCCAATTAAAAGTGTTACTGTAACATGTGGCTAATATTTTATTTACAAAAAAAATTCATATATATTCATTTATATTCACAGAAGCATTCTCTATTTTCAGTCTTAAATTTCTTTCTATGGCAAAGTATTGCATGTGACATTTTACTGATCAGTCACACACACCATAGGCTCTTTTATGGAGTAATGCAATGTGAGCATTATCAATATGGCATTCTCACACCTGAAAAGTAAATTTCAAGCTCCTATGACTGACATTCAGGTACATCTCTGGTATTATTTGTAGTCCCAATCTTCCTGAATATTATCCTCTGCAAATAAAAAGTATTTTTTTTCATTTACCAATTTCTTATCTAAGAAAGCCTTTCACTACCATTTTAATATCTGCTATAGCTGTGAGTTTTTGAAATCCATCCATCTATTTCTCTATCATCTATCTATATCATTTTATATCTCTGTATGTATGTATCTATATATCTTTCTATGTATTTATCTATCTGTCTATTTATCTACTTAACTATGATCTGCCTCTGTCTATATGATATCATTGATTGAAAACACAGCTTAGGAATTACATATACTCTCTAAGACTCTGTTCACAACTGTTTATGAATTTTGCTTTTCTGGAGGTTTTTTAATGTATTCACAACTGTTAAATCCCAAGGCATACCAGAGTAATCATTGCCTCTTCAAGTTAATTTTTGGGGCAATTAACGGAAGATTCACAAGTAACATCATAAAAGGACAAAGGGATTATATCAAATCAAGTTTGATGTTAAGACATAAAAAATGGATAGGTACTGATCTGTCTATTAAAAGTATTGGAACTAATTATAGTAGGTTAAGAAAGAAATCAAGGCTGAGAATTCATTGTTGAAAATTCAGTTTATGAAAAGGATTTTTAAGCTTTTATTAAGTATACACATAGGCATATATGTGTGTATACTTTTATTTAGCATAGAAATATTTGTCAAGAATTTATAATGTGAATTAGGTGTTTTAACTACAAGTAGTGGAATTCCTAAAGTTTTTTTTCCTACTTTCTGACTTTGAATTTCTGAAAAGTTTTTTTTTTCATAAGCAAAAGAAGAATGCAGAAGAACCAGTTTATTATCATGTATCATATTTTAAGGAAAGTTCTTACATAAATCCCCAAGTATACTCCAGTCTCTATGGACAGGAAGTGCTCCAAACAAAGTTGATTCAAGTTGCTGCTTTGAAGAGTACAGAATAATAATTGTTCATTTTGAATGAGTTATGTATTACATTAACTTATGAAGTTAGAACACACATATAGTCATGGGTGGGTGTTTCCTGTTCCTGAGCAGGTCTTCAAGAAAGGGAATATAAGTATCTAGATGAATAACTTTGATGGGAAGATATTTGTCAAGTTGACACAACCTGGATAAATAACCTCCAATGAGGAATCATGTAGACAAGCTTGACCTGTTAATACATATGTTGTATAGTATATGGATGCTTAATTGAGGTGGGAAGACCTATCTATATATGGGCAGAAACACTGTATGAGCTTAGCCTTGTACTGGCTAAGAGTGATGGAAATGAGTGAGCAAGTGAGGATCTATGTATCTATCCACCAAAGCCTTGACTTTGTGATGTACTAGTGTTTTGCTTTTACTTTCCTACAACAATAGACTATTGCTGAGAATTATGAGCCAAATAAACCCTTTCCACTTTCTGTTGCTTTTGGTCATGGGATTTGATCAGAGCAAACAAAGTGAAAATATACCAGTAATTTGTATCAAGTGAAGTGATAGTGTCTCTGATGGATATGGCCATTACTTTATGCTGTGGACCATTCAGTAGAAGGAACATGAAAGCATTTGGAAAACTGGACTGCCAAAACCATGGAGTGCTGGAGGCAGATTTTGATGAGGTGTTTTGTGGGAGTTTGAAAGATAGAAATTCTGAGAGTAACATGATAGTGAAAGACCAGATCATAATTCAGAGGAAATCAAGGACTTTCCTAGTAACTAGACTCAGGGTTTTCCAAGTAATTTTTTTTGCCTTGGAATCAGTGTGCTGGTGATGCTAGTGTTGAGAAGAAGGTCTTATTGGCAAAGGAATCAGTACCATTGAAACAAAACCTCCTGATCATTATTGAAACAATAGAGCAAAGTTATGGGCTATTTGACAGTATTTTGGCCAACAATATGTGTGTGCTGAGCTTGAGAGAACTGAAGAAACAATGGTGGTTGTCAAAGATATCAACATCATTGAGATAACACAACTTCTGTCCATTGTTTGGACAATGAAGTATTAATCCAGTTGAGGCTAAAAAGTTAGCTTTGATTGTTCTGCACAATAGGATTGGACAATTTTGTACACCATTGTGAAAATGGAACTGTATTTCCCCATGGTCAGCCCCAAAAAGGAGACAAAAGTATGACCAAAGGTGTCCTGGTTACAGAAGCTTGAAAATATAAGAGGAGTACCATGTCCTGCTTTTGAAGGTACAAAAATGTCACTGAAAGAAACTGAGGCACAAGATCTTGTGGTAAGATTGGAATCACTGCAGAAAGAACTGTGTTGGTTAATTTATAAGTATCCTCCAGTGGTCCTTCATGTCTTTGATGGACATAGATTCAAAATTTTTCAATAAGTTTTCTGGAAACAAAGAAAACACTTCTAAAGAAATGCTACCAATTGTGGATCAAATACTCTAATGCCAGAGCCTGTGGGGAACATATTCTTTCAAACCAACATAGACTATTTTGTAAAGGTATTTCTGTGCCAGCCATGTCTGAGTGTCTAATCTTTACCCATTTTGGACAAATTAATATTCAATTCAACAAAATTTAACAAGAAAACTGATGGATTATGTGTATATTGTATGAAATATTGTATGAAAAATATATTGTATGAAAAAATAAACACAATGTAATCAATTTGAAAAGTCTGTCTACATATTGGCTGTTAAAGAAACAAAGCTTTGCTAATATAATAGAAAAGCCTTTGTTAATCTAATACAGAATTTAGATACACCACTAATTTCCACAAGTGGGAAGGGTCATGAATTAATAAGAAAGGGGGCAGGACAAGAATGTTGGCATAAGCCAGGCAAGGTCTCAAAGCAGGCTTATGTTTTGGCAGAGCTATCTGTTTCATTGTACTGAAATAAACTGTAGTTCATTGCTAAGGTACAACAGAAACACTTTATTACCTTCAGGAATCCTGGCTGAATAAGGAAGTGTGAAGTTCATTGACTGGTACTCTATTGACTGTTAAGTCTTTGGCATTGTGACGAGACACTGGATAGAGGATCTCTACAGCAGACAGCAGAATGAGTAAGTAAGGATAGTAAGAATAAATAAGGATCTCTACAGCAGACAGCAGAGTGAGTAAGTAAGGATAGCCTCTGACACAGAGGGATGATACTGTGTGCTGCTATTCTCCACTGGTTCAGAACAGAAGAAATCTGTTAGGAGTCCCAGAGGGATATTGAAGCAATAAATTTTATTTGGTTTCAAACTTGGAACAAAAAAACCTTAGTCACATAGAGAATAAGAGAATATGACATATAAGGTCAATGAAAATGGTTAAAAGAAAATTTTGCTAACATAGTAAAGATATGTAGTAACAGAGTGCCTTAATTTTTTTTTACTTTTTTCTATTTATTTATTTATTTATTCATTTATTAAAGATTTCTGTCTCTTCCCCACCACTGCCTCCCATTTCTCTCCCCCTCCCCCAATCAAGTCCCCCTCCCTCGTCAGCCCAAAGAGCTATCAGTGTCCCTGCCCTGTGGGAAGTCCAAGGACCACCCACCTCCATCCAGGTCTAGTAAGGTGAGCTCCAAACTGCCTAGGCTCCCACAAAGCCAGTACAGCAGTAGGATCAAAAACCCATTGCCATTGTTCTTGAGTTCTCAGTAGTCCTCCTTGTCCGCTATGTTCAGCGAGACCAGTTTTATCCTGGGCTTTTTTCAGATCGAGGCCAGCTGGCCTTGGTGAGTTCCCAATAGAACATCCCCATTGTCTCAGTGTGTGGGTGTACCCCTTGCGGTCCTGAGTTCCTTGTTCGTGTTCTCTCTCCTTCTGCTCCTGATTTGGACCTTGAGATTTTAGTCCGGTGTAATCAAACCTCCACTGTCAATCTAACATCATTTCAAACCTATGGCATTACTGTTGTAATTCTGTTGACCTTCCCAGTCACCTGGATGCCCTGAACCTTTAAGAGACAAGCTCCACCCTCCCCCAACTTCCCCCTTCCTGTCTATGTAAGTTGATCTCTAGCCTCCTTTTCATCTCTTTCTTTCTCTGTTTGTCCTTCTTCTGAAGAGGCAGCCTCTGCCTCTCCCTTCCCCCTTCTTCTGCCCCTTTTTTTCTATCTTTTCCCCTCCATAACTCCTTTCTGTTACATCCTTCCCAATGCCCACTAAATAAATTCTATACCCAAACTCCCTTTGCATGGCATATCTGTTTGTCTCCCACCTACCGTGGTCTCCCACATCAGCAGGGGAACCAATCATCATCGCGCCACCATAAATCATAACAATTACTATCTTCATGAACTTGAAAAATCACCAAACATCTTTATGGGTTCAATTTTTGATGGAATATATTGTTAGTGAACATTTATACTCTTCTTTATGTGCTCTTATAATAAATATCTCCCAATTAAAAAATGGGATACAGAGCTAAACAGGGAATTCTCAGCAGTAGAATCTCAAATGACCAAAAGATATTTAAGGAATTGTTCAACATTCTTAATTATCAGGGAAATGCAAATCAAAATGATTCTTAGATACCATGTTATACCTGTCAGAATGGCTAA
Source organism: Alexandromys fortis (assembly GCF_014885135.2). Lineage (NCBI taxonomy): Eukaryota > Metazoa > Chordata > Mammalia > Rodentia > Cricetidae > Alexandromys > Alexandromys fortis. The sequence continues at coordinate 2,980,291 of NW_026068070.1, forward strand.
GATCAAAAACACTGAAGAGAATTTACCTTAAAGAGAATGTGGAGACAGAGGAATACTTCTCCATTACTGGGGAGCACTTGTAGAGCCACTTTAGAAATCAGTGTGGCAGTTTCTCAAAATTTGAAATCAATAAACCTCAAGACTCAGTGATAATACTCTTGGGCATATACCCAAAGAGTACTCAGTAATACTACAAGGATATTTGCTTAACTATGTTCATAGCACTGTTATTTGTAATATCCAGAATGTAGAAACAACCTAGATGCCCCTCAACTGAAGAATGGATTAAAAAAAGTGTGGCACATTTACACAATGCTTGTCCCTGCCCCAACTTAATGTGCCAGATTTTGTTGACTCCACATAGGAGTCCTTACTCATTGGAAGGAAAGGACAGGGGTGGAGTGGAAGGGAAGGGAAGGAGATTGGGAGGGAAACTATGGTTGGAATGTAAAATAATATTGAAATAATTAAATAAACAAAAAAGGAATATCTCCAGATGACATATGCCATTCTGTATTCTCAAACATATAGGGCGTATGTTTCAACCCTTGCCTCTGAGTGAAACTAAATATTTGTATATATATATATATATATATATTTGTGCATATATAAATATAAATGTACATACATAATTACACCATTTTAGGAAAACTGAATGATAAGTTAGTTTAATATTAGCTTTAGAAACTAATGAAAAAAATATTTTCAAGAGAATGTTGGTGTTAGAAATGTGCTAAATTTTCTTTGGTTTCCAAAATACTTTCAGGAGTAACAGTATGGGCTTCAAAGAACTCAGATATGTATTAAAAATAAATCTTGAATTGATTTACACACAAAAAATGGGAGGTGGTCAACAGAGAATTTCAGGATATGAAGGATCTGCTATAGAGGCAAATACAGAAGGCTGAAATAAGGAACTATAATAAATAGAATGGCTGTATAAGGTATAAGCATGCATACTATTAATTATTTACCAAAAAATCCAAATCAAAAACTGTGATAAATATTATTACACACACACACATACACACACACACACACACACACACACACACTAATTTTTCCTCATCTGTGCTGTTGGTGTCTTCTCCAAGAATCAAAGAGTGCCTAATAACGGCCACAATATTGGATATCAGAAATCATTTTTTAAGCTGTTCTTCAGGACTCCCCAAGAAATACTTAAACCATAGGGATTATTATTGTTATCATTGATTGTGATTAAAAGTTAGTGTGTTTTAATAATATAACATCTAAGAGATATTAAAAGGCATAGCATGCAATTCTCATGTGATTGATGCATGTCCTATAGCTAATAAATGTTAGATCCCAACACCAGCATTTAAATGAAATATTGAATATATTCACTTAACAATGATACAGTTATACAGATAAAATCACACACACATGGGAACATATATTTAACATTGGCAAAAGGTAATTTCGAGATTAAAGGCTCTAAAGGAGCATTAACTGGAAATGGAGAGCATGCTGACAAGCAGGTGGTACATACATTCTTTTTTATTTATTTATTTACTTTATTTATTAAAAATTTTTGCCTCCTCCCCTCCTCCCATTTCCCTACCCCTCCTCCCACTCCCCTCTCCCTTCCTCTCCAGACCGAAGAGCAGTCAGGGTTCCCTGCCCTGTGGGAAGAGGTACAGACATTCTTAATGACCACGTGAACTTTTTGAGACACCATTTCTCTATACATTGTGTCGACTGAGGTTTTCTGAGTATCCCCACCTCTCACTTGGGAGAATTGTGTTTGATTCCCCCGATGGGGAGCCATTTGTTGTCAGAGTTTCTGTCTTGCCCAGTTCCCACAATCATTAAGTCCCAAGGAAATCACACAGAGGTCTACATTAGTTATAAACTGATTAGCCTATTAGCTCAAGTTTCTTATTAACTCTTATAATTTATATTAGCCCATTATTCTAGTATATGTTAGCCACGTGATTTGGTAACTTTTTCAGCGGGGCAGTCACATCTTGTTTCTTCTGTGGCAGGGTCACAACTGCAGAAGGAACTTTCTTCTTCCCAGAATTCTCCAGTTCTCATTGACCCACCTCTACTTCCTGTCTGGTTGTCCTGCCTAACTTTCTGCCTGAAAACTGACCAATCAGCATTTATTTAAAATATAATTAACAGAATATAGGTAATTGTCCCACACCAACAGGGCACTAAGAATTGTTAAAGTAATTGTTCTATCTAGAAAAAGAACATTCATACAATTTTATTATGGAAGAAAAGTCAGAAAAACAGCTCTCTATCAAAGAATATTGGAGAGATTTAAAAAAGATACAAAACCCAGCCTATAGAGAGAATGCTGATGAGATCTGAATAATAATGGCATCAAATAAAAAAATAAATAATGTGACATATCATAGAATAAAATAGTAAAATTAGTTCTAAACATGTAAAAATTAAACAAAGTTCTAAATTTTTCATAAAAAATAGAATATCTGTATAGCTTGTGTGGGTTTGATATCCACAATATGACATGTAACAGAACATTGACTCTGTGTCTCAGATGATGTAGGCATGTCATTTTCATTTTTGTGTCCTAAACAGTAATAAGTGATGTGAATTCAGTGGTAAGAAAACCTCAGGCAATACTCAATCAAGGGTTCATTGCAAACTAACTAGCCTTTCATCGTCCAAAAGTATCAAAGTCATAAAATGAAGACTGAAAGGATATAAGACTGAAGAATATCAGAGGATAAAGTGAGGCAATCTTAAACTGATTCTCTTATTGGAAAATCTATGAAAGATTATTTGGCGGTTTCAGGATGAAATTGGTAATGGTATAACTTCAATGAGTTTTTAAATTCTCATTTTAATTTTTAAAGCTTATTATGGATCTCCATCTCTACATGTGAAAGAATCCCCAATTTACACAATTGCCACAATAATGATGATTTTCCTTCTGGATCCCATGGATTAAGATAGAGAGAACTCAGAGGAGATGGTTATTTCTCTTCTATAATAGGTGAAGACTTCCATAGAAAAAAATTGATTTCTGAGACACTGAATGACCCAAAACCTTTCTAACTATGTGTCTTGTATTTACCATTGCCTGCAGACTTGAAAAACATGAATTGTGTCACAGCAAGGCTATTATATTCCGATATTGGCTGTTCCATGAGAAGAAAACAGCATTTCTATCACTGTTTGAATCTTATTTTGAAAAGTAACAAAGCTATTTAGCTTCAAGAACAGAATATCAAATCCTTTTTGCCTTCCCTTCCCCAAGCCAAACTCAGATATTTGCTATGAAAAGTGTGGAAAATATTTAGTAAAAGGCCATGAAGTAGAAAATTTGTGATGCAGATATTTCACTGTGAGAAAATAAAATCTGCCTCTTGTGTAATTACAATGAACTTACTTTGATAGATGTGCCATGGTTTCATAACTTTGTAAGTAAATCTGGATTCTTAAATATTCAGAGGTGGTAGGGAATTATGTTGAAAATATGCACCTCTAAATATGGAAATGACCTGTTCTTATAATTTTTCCTCAAATTCTTAATTGCTTCAAAACAAACAATCAGGAATCCAAATAAATAGCTAGCAAAAGCAATGATGATTTCAATAGTAATTGATCTTGTGAAATAAAAATTTAGGACATTTAAGATTGTACCCAACTGTGAAACTGTAATTTCAAGATTCTGAATATAAGGATATACTCACATATGAATCAAATCAGATGTCCGTGTCAATCACAGACATCCTTGTTCTCTATCATGCTTCCAGCTATCAAGATATATTGAAATTCATGAAGAAAAATTAGCTCACACAGTTAAGCACTAGATGAATGAATTTTGAGGAACTGTAATCATAAATATCCAGATGGGAACTGGCTAAGTGAACATACACTGTTCTGACAATGGAACCTTCAAAACAACCTAGTTGATCAAATAAATGAATAAACAGGAAATATATTGAAAAAATAGAATAGTATTTCATAAAGAAATGGAAAGAAAATGTTATATCATCAATGCATAATTAAACATTACCAATAAAATACAATTAGAAGTTATGACTTTATTATTAAATATTACAAATAGAATCGTCACTTCAGATTTTACTTCTTTGCCATGCTAATATTGAATAGTAAGGCATAGATGTTAAGGGCAAGGTATATATGACTAGGTTATTCTCTTATTTGAATCTGTGACTTTTAGTGAAAGATACAAATTCTTCAAGTTGTGTTCTGATTTATATTAGCAACACAGACGTCTTGTAAAATAATATGAAATAACAGGCCTAAAACTTAGGATATAATCTCTTAAATATCCAATATATTGTTAGTATTATTACTGATGAAAGTATGAAGACTGGTGGTCACAATGATAGGAATAGCAATTGTAAGATTTCTTCCATGGCCCCCACAAGTGGAATTTTGCTAATGCTTTAGAGAAGTATTATAATTTCCCTGAGTGACAGAAATGGGGTCAGCTCCTACTTAAAGTAGAAAATAACCTACCCTGAAAATGAAAGTTTAAAACACTCTTTATTTGCTTGTTTGCAGAGAACACAGTGACTTTTAAAGATAAGACAAATACAGCTAATATGAAGGAAAATACTCTTCAGTTTACAAAGACAGAATTGAAGAGTCGACACCAAAGCTATCGTCTTAGCTCTGGTGCTTAAGTGTTGCTTTGAATTCCCGAGTGAAAGATAAATGCTAATTAATATCAGAATCCACCTTTTAATTTCCAAAGCAGAACTGTCTGGTAGAATTACAATGAGAGTTTATTTGTATAATTCTAAAGTTAACAGAAGTGATACCACAGAAGAGGAAATTGAGCTAGACCTGATGCTGTGCTAATATGATTCTAGCCCTTGAAGAGACTAAGAGACTGAGAAAGGAACATCCCCCCCCCTTTAAGATTTTGTTGACTACAAACTCAAAGAAATTTTCTATCCCCCCAAATGAAATTAAAAACTGAGAAATTATTAACACTATTAATTTAACTGACACAGATGATCAAAATAATTCAGCATGCTATAGAATTTTTTACATTATTTCTTTGGGGATATGTCAAATCCACAATATGAATTTGTAAATAAGGGAACATTTTAGCTCAACTAAAATTAAAAATTTCACAATAGCTTTGTAGCAGTTTAAAGAAGGCATCTATTATACACACCACATGACTCTCCTCCCAAGAATAAGTGTATTGCATGCTCCTTTGTTATATTTAGGACTTTATTTTATTTTATTTTTGAGATTATAATTACATTCCTCTATTCCCTTTATCCCTCTAAACTCTCAAATGGATGCTTCCCTGTTCTCTTTGTAATTCATGGTCTCTTTTTTTCCTGATTGTTATTGTATGCCTATATATTTATTATAAATAAATATATTTCTATATACAAAAATTAAATATATTAACATATTCAAATATATAATATATGAATTCAAATATGTTAATGTTNCTATAGTTCATTAACAATATTTAATATACAAATAATTTAAGAGATATTAACATACTCATACATTTTTAATAATTATATAATATACAACGTGTATAGATATATAAAAGCAAAAATATACAATTTGTGTATTCTTCCTTGGGAAAACAACCTCTCTTGTTCCCAGCTTTCCTTAGTTGCCTATAGATCTTTGAGGCCTCTTAGGCTTTTCTTAAACAATTTTGGCATGTCCATTTGTGTTGTCCTTGGGCAAGCACATTGGGCAGTCATCATGGTGAGCCTTTATAGGTGTAAATCCTAGTATTTCTCAGAAACGTATCTCACAGCAAACTCTCATATGTCCTTGCTTTTATACCCAGTGTCCCTCTCTTCTTCAGTTCCGTGAGCAATAGGTATGCAGTACCTTGGAGATGTATCTATTAGTACTTGGCTCTATACTCTGAATTGTGATTGTTTATGATTTCCTGTAGTAGGCTCCATCTGTTTCAAAGGGTTGTTTTCTTTAGAGGGCATGAAAGCTCCTTCTATGAGGATATAAGGGTGAGGGTTAATAAATTACCTCCCATATACTCCTTCTTGCTCTCTTTAATAAGACATAAATGTTTAATAAGCAAAATAAATACATAACCTCTTTATTCATTACCTGTTGATATATACATATAGATCTATGTGTATATACATAGATATTCCTAAATATAACCTGCTTAGTCTACATACTTACTGCATAGTTACTTGCATGTTTGTTTCCAAGGTTGACGATTTTATATTAGAAAATTAGTAGGTTTTTCCCTGAGGAAAACTATTTTCTTTGGTCTCACTACTCCTTAGTTGCTTGCACTTTTTTGTGTTCCTTGTTATACTTTTAAGGAACTATAAGGAGGACAGCAAAAATTTATTTTACCTGCTATTTTTCAAGTTTCTATCTAAAATGATAAATATATCTTAACAGAAATTTCATACATAAATATAATGAAATATGTTAATGCATATCATCATTTCTGCCTTCCAACTTTCACCACATTCCTCCCTACCAGAACATTCCCCTTCAAATCTTCAAGTCATGTTTTTCTGTTTGATAGTCCACCAATTCCAGTTAGGGCTACCTATGTGTGTATGCATGTGAGCCCATCCACTGAACATGGAAATCATGCTAGTAATCACATTCACATTCATAAATTAGAATGACTTTCTTTTCCCAAGAACTATCTATTGTCAATACCTTTTCAGTTAAGGGTGTAGATTAGGGATCACCTACTCTATCAAATATTTGACTTGGGCTGACTTAATCTAGCACAGGAGCCACTACTTCACTGAGCCCTTGGCTGTTAAAGTCATACACTGTCTAGAAGAAACCATTTCACAATATTTTTCCTCATACTCCAGCTTTTACACTCTTTCTTCCTCCTTCCCTTTTGCTGTATGTTTTTGAGCATTAGTGGCACAAGATTTAAAGAAAAATGTACTAACTAGGGCTGAGAGGCAATGATTGATTCACAGAATGTTGTAAAGTTCTGGGTCTCTCCATTCAATTTTGTTCACCACAAATATAAGCTTCCATTATGGAGTATCTAACAGCATATTTTTCTTTTACTGGACTTGAGGTTTGTTCCACATGAGACTTTCATGCCTCATTTGTAATCATGCTCCAAATCCCACAGATTAGCATATCAGAGGCTCTAGTGTAAAATCTGATATTGCTAATTCTACTAAATGGTCATGCTGAAAAACCACCTTCTAAATATCTATGTCTACACAATAGGCCAAGCTGTACTCATCATTAAGAATATTACGTTTTAACTCTGTGAAAAGCTTCAGTAGAGAGGAACACACTATGAAACTTTTCTAGCGGTCAACAGGGTGCATATTTGTTAGAACAGGACTCTTATTACCTTCCTTGGACTTTCTTAGTAAGTAGAAACCTTTCCCATGCAGCATAGTCCCAACATCAGGTTTTTTTTTTTTATTAAAAATTTCTGCTTCCTCCCTACCTCCTATTTCCCTCCCTCTCCCCACACTCCCCTCCCAGTCCAAAGAGCAGTCAGGGTTCCCTGCCCTGTGGGAAGTCCAAGGTCCTCCCCCCTCCATCCAGGTCCAGGAAGGTGAGCATCTGAACAGACTAGGTTTCCTCAAAGCCAGTTCATGCAGTAGAATCAAAACCCAGTGCCATTGTCCTTGGCTTCTCAGTCAGCCCTCATTGTCCACCGCATTCAGAGAGTCTGGTTTGATCCCATGCTAATTAAGGGAGCTATTTTAGGGTTGGCAAGAGACTTGACTCTAGAGGTGTTCCCAGGTATCCATGGAGATATCCCCAGCTAATTCCTTGGACAGCTGAGGAGAGGGAGCCTGAAATGGCTCTATCCTATAGCCATACTGATGAATATCTTGCATATCACCATAGAACCTTCATCTGGCGATGGACGGAGATAGAGACAGAGACCCACATTGGAGTGCTGGGCTGAGCTCCCAAGGCCCAAATGAGAGCCTGAAGGAGGAGAACATGAGCAAGGACTGCAGGGGGTGCGCCCACCCACTGAGACGGTGGGGCTGATCTAATGCGAGATCACCAAGGCCAGTTTAACTGGAACCGACATCAGTATTTTTATTACAGGAATATTTCCTTATTCTAAGGAAATTAATACTACATATATGTATATGTGTGTGTGGGTTTGTGTGTGTGTGTGTATAAAATATTTTAAAAAGAATTTTTAATCTTTTCCCAAAATTCAAACACAGGAAGAAAACAAAACAAAAATGACATAATTTCTTAGCAAAAAACAACAACAAAAAAAAAAATTATGCTGCAGTAGCTTATATTTAGTTTCTGATACATCTCCAGAACAAATCATTTAAGGTTAATTTACTTGTATTTCCTCACTAGCAGAGTATGCAACATGTTGTGTGAAAAAAAAAATTCAGTTAAATGTCCCATCCAATCTTGCTATGCAAATGCAGTTGGGAAGAGAATTATAATTAACTACCTCTCTAATTTTCTTTTTATGCTTTTTTAATATTCATATTCTTTAAGCCACTTATAAATTACTCATAGCACTAATTTTAAGTTTGTCTGTCTCTCAGGACTGTGGGTTATATTTAGAATGATTATGTGTTTCTGAATTCTGAGAGTAGGAAGCCATTATGTCTTCTCTATTGTGTTGTCAAAAAGTTGAATATACTGAAGACTGCAGATAAGGATTTAAAAAAAAATAGTCACTATGGTTTTATTATACCAAGACCACAACAGATATCATGGGATGAATACACTGTAAATATTTATTTTTCTTTACAATATTGGGAATTACAGATGAAATCCCTATGTATACCTCTAACTATTTACATTTCTCTGTTAGTAAATGAACTCAAGGACATGAGCAATCACTCTCTGTGTTCACAAACAATAAGAATAGTCACTTAAATAAGGACAATTGATATTTTCTTTGTTAAGTAAAACAAAACTGAGTTTGCTATAAAGCCCTGTTTTCCACATAGATATACTTAGTTATATATTATTTTTTATGATTAGGCACACACACACACATACACACACACACATTTGCTATTTAATGTCCAAGTCAAGGGATACAGTTAACTAATATTGATGATAATGATGCATTAAAGTGGTTCACTAAAGTGCCTTTGTCAGGGGCAGAATAGAGTTAGGCAGGGAAAACTAAATTAAATTCAGGGAGAAAGAAAGCAGAGTTAGGGAGATGTCATATAGCTACTAAAGGGGAAAGATACAGGAGCATCACTGGTAAACCATGAACCTAGTGAAATAATATTAATTATTAGAAACTGATTAATTTAAGATGTAAGAGCTAGGTAGGAATATGACTAAGCTATTGTCCAAAGAGTGCTGTATTTAATATAGTTTCTATGTGATTATTTGGGTCTGTGCAGCTGGGAAAAAATCATGTAGTCTCTGTTTACATCTCTCTGTATGTCTTTATCTATCTCTGTCTCTGTCTCTGTCTTTCCCTTTGAATAAATGTTACTTTTTGAGGCTAAATGAAGAAACCATGGCGTCGGAGGGAATGTTAATATTTGCTTTGGTGTGTGTAAATAGCTAAGCAGTTTAAAGAACTTGCCATTCTTACAAAGGACCTAAGTTCTATTCCCAGCCACCATGTCAATCAGTGCCGGAGATCTGGTGCCTAGGCCTCCAATCACTGATGAGCACTCATCCATACACAGACACATATGCTGAAATATAATTTAAAATAAGATAAAATGTGTGGGTATTTTATGTTTTCAAATCAATCAGTCTTTTAAGGGTTCTGACAATTTTGTTTTTTATTGAGCCCAATGGAACAAACATATTACAAGTGCTATAAGAATTGAGGAGGACTACTGAGAACTCAAGAACAATGGCAATGGGTTTTTGATCCTACTGCACGTATTGGCTTTGTGGGAGCCTAGGCAGTTTGGTTGTTCACCTTACTAGACCTGGATGGAGGTGGGTGGTCCTTGGACTTCCCACAGGGCAGAGAACCCTGATTGCTCTTTGGGCTGACGAGGGAGGGGGACTTGATTGGGGGAGGGGGAGGGAAATGGGAGACGGTGGTGGGGAAG
>NW_026068070.1:2993576-3007814 GCF_014885135.2 Alexandromys fortis
CCTTCTATCAGAACTCCTAGAATCTTTTCTAAAACTGACCAATATTCATCCACAAAGCAAATCTCAACAGATTATAAAACTGGAATAGCCCCCCTGTGTCTTATTGGATCATCAGAGGTTAAAGTTGGAGTTAAACTACAATACAAACTCAAAAAAAGTCTACCATCTCATCGAAACTGAACAAATTTCAACTGAATTGCTAATGAGTCAAGGAAGAAATAAAGAAATAAATTAAAGACTTTCTAAAATCAATGAAAATAAATACAAAACATTCAGAAAATTATGGGTCACTTTGAAAGCAGTACTAAGATGAAAGTTCATATAACTAAGGGCCTTCATAAAGAATTTTGAGAAATGTCACACTAGGACTATAATAGCACACCTAATAGATCTAGAACAAAGGTAACAAACACAGCTAAGATGAGTAAAGACAAGAAATAATCAAACTGAAAACTAAAATCAATAAAAGGAGAACAAAAAGAACAATTAAGAGACTCAATGAAAGACAGTGGTTCTTTGAAATAATCAACAAGATTGATAAACCATTATCCAGACTACATAAATGCAAAGAGAAAATATCCAAATTTAACAAAATCAGAAACAAAAAAGAGGAACATAACAACAGACAGTGAGGAAATTCAGAGAATGATTAGGTCATACTTCAAAAACCTGTACTTAATGAAATGGAAAATCAAAAATAAAAGTATAGATTTTTTGTTAGGTACCACATTCCAAAGTTTAATCGACCCAGGTTGTTTAAATAGAGCTAAAGGTATAAATAGAGCTAAAATCACTTAGGAAATAGAAGCAGCCATTAAAAGTCTCCCAGCCAACAAAACTCAAACTTTCAAAGAAGACCTATTACGAATATTCTTCAAATCATTCCATATAATAAAAAGAAGGAATGTTGCAAAATGATTTTTATGAGGCCTTATTCATCCCGACATAAAAAAACACACAAAGATTCAATAAAGGAAGAGAAATTCAGACCAATTCTTTTCATGAATATTGATGAAAAATGTTCAATAAAATACTCAAAAACTGAATCTGAGAACATTTCAAAAAATCATCCACCACAGTATACATAAATGCTCCCAAAAATTCTACTAGGGAACTCCTATAGCTGATAAAGAGCTTCAGTGAAGTGTGCTGGATACAAGTTTATCTAAAAGACAGAAATCAGTAAACTTCCATAAACAAATGATAAATGAGCCGAGAAAGAAATCAGATAAACAATACCGATCGCAATAGCCGTAAATAATATAAAATATCTTGGTATAACTCTAACCAAAGAATTTAAAGACCTTTATGGCTAGAACTCCAAGTCTTTGAAGAAACAAATTGCGCAAGGCGTCAGAAGTTGGAAAGATTTCATATGCTCATGCACTGGTGGAATTCACATAGTAATAATGACCATCTTCCCAGAAGCAATCTAGAGATTCAATGCAGTACCAATCAAAACTCCAACATAATTCTTTACAGATCTTGAAAGAACAATATTCAACCTTTCATATGAAAAACAAAACAAGGCAAACAAACCAACAAAGAGGAAAGCTATAGCAAGCATGTATGATAAAGGAACATCTGGACATAACACTATCCCTGATTTCAAGCTCTACTAGAGTGCTATAATAAAAAAAAACAGCAAGATGTAGGCATTAAAAATGAGACAAGTAGATCAATAGAAATGAATCATAAACTCTGACATAAATCTACACATCTATGAATAACTGAATTTTGACAAATAAACCAAAAGTATACAGGTAACAATTTCCTGATTACAATACCAACAGTACAGACACTTAGATCAGCAACTAATAAATGGGACGTCGTGAAACTGTAAAGCTCCTGTAAGACAAAGGACACTGTCAAAAAGACAAAGCAGGTTACAAAATGGGGAAAGACCTTCAACAGCACCACTGATAAAACTCTATTTCTGTCAACCTATGTAAGTCTGTTCCTGGTTTTCTGTGAATTTAGTTAATAATTGTTACATCATCCCTCAATTATAGAGCTTTACTAGGTAAGATGTTAGAGAAATCAAAAACTATACACAATTTTATGTTTAGATACACATACTGTTTGACAAAAAAAGTATCTCCTACTTTAAGACTTCTTAATGAGATGAGGAAAATAATATCTTCGTAGAAATGATGAGGGGTTTTGATGAAATAGTGCCAAAAGTGCAGGTAGTATAGTAAGTATTAAGTGCAATAGATAAATAAGACTGCAGAATATTATTTGTTATGAGGAAATAAAATATATACATTAATCAAAGTTCTATTTCCTATTGCCACATGTATCTAATAATTAGATTTTGATTTTGTTATACACTTTATTGCACATACAGTAAAATTCTATTCAATTGAAAAGTGAAATTATGTGGAGCAAACTGAATAAGGATTTAAGTCCCACCATTAAAAACTGGAAACTGCCTAAATATAAGCTAAGCAAGGATAATAACAGATATTCTAACCTTGAGAAGGGAAAGCTGATGAAGCCTCAACCCTCTTTAAAGAACTACAGGTAAGTGAGGAATGCTGAGGGAGGGAGACATCATCTTCTTTAGTGAAGAACACATCAATTGGTTGTCTAGCATCAAATTATCAGCCATGAAAACTTAACAAATAAATAACACATAGACAGCAGGTTATGTTTAGCAATACATATGTATTACATATATGCAATTAATGAAAAAAAGCCATGAATTTGAAAGAGAAAAATATAAGGGTATATGGGGGAATTTGGAGGAGGAAAAGAAAGGGGTAGCTGATGTAATTATATTATGTTCTCAAAAATAAATGGAAGATATTATAAAACATAGTAATGAAAATGAAAAAAAAACTTAATAAATCAAGATTTTCTCAAATTTCTTCTTGAGAAGAATTAGAAAGTATACATTATTCACTATTCTGTATTTTTATTTCAACTGATAATAATGAATTACTACTATATAGACCAACAGTGGATTTTTGTAATTGATGTTCATCACTTGTCAGAAGTTTTTTGAGCTTCTCAGCAGCTGTCTGGAATTAGAAGTTTCAGAAGAAATATGTTAACACAAAATAAGTTTCTATTTCATTTAGTTTTAATTTTTTTTCCTCACACTTTTCTTCACTGCCTCCCTACCACTGCCAGTCCTGAACCTTTCTTTGTCTTTTTTTTTTTTTCCCCATCACAAACTCATTTCTTGGCATTCGCTTTAGTATACCTGACAGACTCTCCAGCAAATGGTGAATATAAGTGTAAGGTAAGAGAAGAGGAAGTGAATATCCTTAGTTTTTCTTATTCACTCAAAGATTGCATTTTTCTACTCTTTAAAATGGTATTAATTGTTAGATATTCATAAATTATCTTTGTTCCCTTGACCTCTGACTTAGAAAGTTGTAAAGATTGCCATCTTTAAAAGTTCTGTAGTATTTTATAGGCATTGGTGTTACTCCCTTGCAATACACCCTACAAGTTTTACTAGTACAACCACCTTATAGCTGTTTGTGTGACAGAAGAAAGAGACATAGTGATGAACACATGCATCAGTAAATAGGAAGCACATTGGTGCCTTAGGGTTGGTATACGTACATTTCTGGCCCTAAGCTTGACACTGTGCTGCAAGTTATTCAGCTCAGTTGACTGCTGTGTTGAGTGGGCAATACCTTCCATGTTTCCATGTGATGACTAACTCCTTAGTTTAATTGTCATAATTTCACCAGGTATTAGTCATGGAGTTGTGAAACTGCTTTTAATAATTAATACAGGTTTAATTTTTTCTATTGCTCTATACTTTCTTCCTTTTAAAACTAAGTCTTCACTGAACCTAGGTCCTGTGGTTTCATACAGGAAGGCAAGCCAGTGAGCTCCAAGGATGTTCTTTTTTGGGACAAAAAGACAAAAAGTGCTAAATCTCACTTTCTGTGGGAGCTGGGCACATGAATCCTGGTTCTTATTACTCAGCAGAAAGTACTTTACTCCTGGAGCCCTCTTAATAGACCACAGCACTAGTGTGAAAATAATATTTTAGTAGTCATGAGAATTATGTCAAATAAATAGCTAAAGTATAAGTTGTTTAAAATGGTGATATTTGAAGAATGTTGGCATAGAATAAAGAGTTGGAAGATACATTTATTATTATAAAAGTAAAACAGTTGTTTAAAACATTTTCTTCTACACATATGAAAATTGGCTATTATTTTACTTATTTATGTTATTTTAAATACCAGATGCAACAAATCTAGTTCTGAAATATGCATATAGTTGTTTATATTGTACGTTTTATATGTTTAATTTATGTCATTTAATTTTAATGCTATGATAATCTCTATAAAACAACTAGGAAACTAATAAAATTAAATATTGAGAATCATTTACTTTGAAACACATTTTCTACATAGCATTCAGTTTTGTCTAAGTTCATGATATTTTTGACAAATAAATATGTATCATTCCAAATCCTTTTAAGCAAATTTTAAGCTTTTAAGCAAATTCTTGGCTATTGGAGGTTTTCTAATAGAAAATATTTTCAGTATTTGATTTGAATTAGGCACTTACGGCAAGCTCAATTTACATATAATTCCAAAACACAGAATTTTTCCATGACATTATCTGCCATTGAAATGGATTCTCAAGTGTTTTATGTTATATGTCAAGCCAAATGATTTTACCGAAGTGTATGTGACAAAATATGTTGTGTCAGTATTTCCCTTTTCTGTGTTTTGTGTTCATTTTGAAATACTATAACAAAATGCCTTAGATTGGGTAATTTACCTATGGAAAAAGCCATGAGCTCATAATTCTAGTATGCAGGAAGTCAAACATTAATGGACTGCTTTCTGCCTGGGAATTTCGTGTTGCAATGTGGCTGCATTGTACTACTAAAACAGAGAGGGAGATTTAGAGGATGGAAGTGAGAGGGGTTTATGAGGAGGGGGAGGGAAAAGAGAAGGAGATGGAGAAGGAAGAGTAAAAGGAGAAGAAAAAGAGGAAGAAGAGAAAGAAAATGTGGAAGAAAATTATATTTATGTTAATAAAATATGCCCCATGTATATACTATGTGTAGATCTACTATGACTATGCTACTCATATGTGACTTTATTTCTTCCTGGGTCCTCAGGTGGAAGCCTTGACAAACCAACTCATGCATGTTTGTTGTAATAGGAACGGCGGGCTATGTTCCTGGCACCCGGCCACCCGCACGGCTAGCTTTATACCCGAAATAATTACACGGAAACTGTATTCTTTTAAACACTGCTTGGCCCATTAGTTCCAGCCTCTTATTGCCTAGCTCTTACATATTAATCTAACCCATTTCTAATAATCTGTGTAGCCCACGAGGTGGCTTACCAGGGAAGATCTTAACCTGCATCTGTCTGGAGTGGGAGAATCATGGCGACTCTCTGATTCAGCTTCTTTCTCCCAGCATTCTGTTCTGTCTACTCTGCCTACCTAATTTTCTGTCCTATGAGGGCCAAGGCAGTTTCTTTATTAGTTAACCAATGAAAGCAACAGATAAGATGCAAGACCCACCTCCATCACATGTTGTAGAATCTACACCATGTAGACACTTCCATAACTTACCAGTTATATTCTCCTGATCAATAAGCTGAGCTGAATCAAAAGGACTACTGGTATTTTGGAAATAGAGTCTGGAATAGACCTTCATTAGCATTATCATTCTTAGAGAAGATTGTAATGAGCCTGTCCTTTGCAAACATACTGACATTCTAGATCTCTCATTCTTTGGTGGAAAAGCCAGTCTCTATAATGTTTTCAACAATTTCAGGGCATTTCTCGTTGTCTCAATTTAACTAAAATTACAGGAATCCTAAATGTTTACATCAAACCTGTGGCAAAGTATGTATGCCTGGTCTTATGCATGTTTTCTGTTCTTCCTATGTCTTTACAATAACCACCATGTGTGTTGAGGGAATTGAAGCTGGATCTTCTGCAAAAGTTATAAGTGTTATAAACTGCTGAGATCTTTCTTAAACTCCAAAGACTTTTTGAGTAATTTATTTGTCCATATTCTGAAAGCTGGAACTTTATCGTCAAAATTTCCAGACTCCAAAACAAATTCCAGAATTTTAAGGATTTGCTATAATATCTAAAATATCTTCACAGTATCAATTATATACCTTAAGCCATGTTGTATTACTTGAAGAATACACCATAAAGTAAACCATTTATAATAAACATAAATTGATTAGAACATGGTTCTAAAGCCTGGGAAATTGAAGATTAAGTCAACTGGCACCTGCTTCAAGTTTTAGGGAATCCAATGGCTTAGTATGACCTCCACAGGCTTCTGCGTTTCCTTGTTGCACATAACTCATGAAGGTTCACACACATACATATACATTCAAAACTACAAATAAATCTTTGAAAGATAGAACGTAAAAATCCATATTACAGATTTTAAATATAAGTTCTTCTCTTGTGTGTTATTTATCTATCTATGTATCTATCATCTATTTATTAATAAATTTAATTAATTAATTAATTAACCAGCTCAGTTGACAGCAGATGAGTGCCAAGTACTTTCAACTGTCTGTACATATTATTACAGGGGATCAGATTTGCCTTTTCTAACCTTCTCAGATCAGGCACACACAGGATACACATATGTAGATTCTGGCAAAACATATACACACACAAATGATTCTTTAAAATAGTCAACTCTATATTTCTTTTTAACTATTTCACATTTTTTTCTCTCTTCTCTAAAGGCAACATACAATAAAACAGAAGATGAATAAATGATGTCAATGGTGCCAGGGCTGCTTCTAATGCAATGGGCAATTCATTTCTTATATCTTTCATGTGATAGACTCTCCCATATCATTAATGTTAGTGATTATAAATAGACTTCTTGTTTATGTTTAGCTTCTAGCTGAAATATAATTCTTGATATTTATTAATATTAAGTAACAAATCAGCAAAAATATAAAACCATATGTGATTACTAGAAGGAAGAATCAAACCCAACTAAAAAATTTACTCAGATTTCCATTCATTTTAATATATTATTCTCTGTCATTTGATTATTTCATAAGTGTCTAAAATATATTTTATTATATCCTACTACTCCCTCCCCCTCCTTCAAGATCCCTTTTCATGTCACTCTTCCAATAATCCCTTAAGGGCAGAGAGTGCTGACTGTGTATTGTAGAACCATCCTCCTTAAGAAAAAAATTGGTAAAATTCTTTTAAAAATAACAAGCTCTTCAATTAAAATTTTTCCTGATCTACTATAGGAAACATTAGGCATATATGAACTCTGAAACTCCAATTCTGTCTTGATTAATCAAAAGTTCACGTGTATTTAGTTACTTCACCATTATCATTTTAGAACTCTCATTTTCTTGTCCTGAGAAAAGGTCTAATTCTATAGTTTATAACTCTAGCTCCTTGCTTAAAACAGATTTTCCTTTGACTTGTAATTATAAGATTGCCTCAGACTCTTTGTACTGATTTATGGTTTATCTCTGTGACATATAGGGTATGTTAGCAAAAGAGAAAAGGATGACACAGTCAATAAGACAAAAAGGAATCCTACTAAATAGAAAAAGATCTTCACTAACCCCACATCAGACAAAAGAAAGATCTCCAAAATATATAAAGAACTCAAGAAATTAGACATCAAAATTCCAAATAATCTAACTTAAAAAAGGGTTACAGAAATAAACATAGACTTCTCAACAGAAGAGTCTCAAATGGCAGAAAGACACTGAAGGAAATGTTCAACTTCTTTAGCCATCAGAGAAATGCAAATCATAACAACTCTGAGATAGCATTTTACAGAAGTCAGAATGGCTAAGATCAAAAACAGCAATGATAGCTTATGCTAGAGAGAATGTGGATTAAGGGTCTATTCTCATTCTTCTACATGTTGATATCCAGTTATGCCAGCACCATTTGTTAAATATCCTTTCTTTTTTCCATTTGATATTTTTTGCATCTTTGTCAAAACTCAGGTTTTCAAAGATGGGTGGATTGATATCCAGGTCTTCTATTCAGTTCCATTGATCCTCTTGTTGTTTTTATGCCAATACCAGGCTGTTTTCTATACTGTAGCTCTGTAGCAGAGTTTGAAGTCAGGGATTGTGATACCTCCAGAAGTTCTTTTGTTGTACAGGATTATTTTGGCTATCCTGTTTTTTTTTTTTGTTTTTTTTTTTTACTTTTCCATAAAAAGTTGAGTATCATTCTTTTGAGATCTGTGAAGAATTTTGCTGGGATTTTGATGGGCATTGTGTCGAATCTGTAGATTGTTTTTGGTAAGATTGCCATTTTTACTATGTTAATTTTGTCTACCCAAGAGCATGGGAGAGCTTTCCACTTTCTGTTGTCTTCTTCAATTTCTTTCTTCAAAGATTTAAAGTTCTTTTCATACAAGCCTTCCACTTGTTTGGTTAGAGTTACTCCAAGATATTTTATGCTATTTGTGGCTATTGTGAACGGGGTTGTTTCTCTGATTTTTTCCCCAGCCCTTTTATCATCTGTGTACAGGAAGGCTACTGATTTTTTGAGTTAATCTTGTATCCTGATACATTATTGAGTGTTTATGAGTTGTAGAAATTTATTATTGGAAATTTTAGGATCACTTATATCAACTATCACATCATCAACAAATAGTGAGAGTTTGATTTCTTCTTTTCTGATTTGTATCTCATTGATCTCTTTTTGGTGTCTTATTGCTCTAGCTAGGACCTCAAGAACTATATTGAAGAGATATGTGGGTTTTTTTTTTTACATTTTATTCTGTATTCTACATTGTTAACTCTTAGAAAATGATTATTAGAAATTTTTCATAAAGTTAAGCTTTGAAAAAGAACATTTATTTTTTTACCTAATGAGATAATTTGGTTTAAATATTTAATAAGCAAAACTGTGAAGTCTTTTGGAAGAATAATGGAGATATTTCATAGCATTTTAGTAGATTAGTTAATCTACTAAGCAATATATTGTGAGTGTCCTACTATATTTGGGGTTGTTAAATAATCTTAGTGGTTCTGTATTTTAGACCTATTCTCAAGACTTATAATCAGTGTAATGTTTTAATGAAAATAATTATCATTAAATTAATTATTTCATGACAAATTCAGTATTTCTAGGCCCAAAATGTGAAACTACAGTTCAGCATAGGGCTCTGCAATCTGAGTTTGTACAACTAGCCCTGGAGTTGAGGAACTGCTTGAAAACAAAAACTCAAACATTTATTACTTTTTGTCCTCGTTTGTAGTTCAAAACTAACACAAAGGAAAGCTATTTTATTTGAAATTTGACATTTTAGGTTTAGGACTATAATCAAATAAATCAGCAAAGCAGCTTTAGAAGCCAAATGTGGCCTAGATTTTTTTCTCTTCCTTTTAAGAAGTTTTCTCTTTTTTCCCCTCTGCTTTTTGACCTGACTTAAACCTCACAGCTTCTCCACCCAGAAGAGCTAATATAAAATAGTATGAAGCAGGCATCTGCTTATGGAACAGCTCCTCACAGGTCACGATTAACCACAACTGCAGATTTTGTTTCTAAGTTATGGCCTTTCTTTCCTGGACCAAATCAAAGGGAACATTTCTGAAATGCGATTCAGTGAGGACTTAAATTCTGTGCTATTTCAAAATAAGTTTCAGTTGGCCTGGTTTTTTTCAAGGGATATGAAATTCAGGGGGGTATGTTTATGGCTTATGTAAAGTCACAGTATTGAAACCCATTGTTCATTTTGATGAGTCATATTTTAAATCCTACAGGACTTGAAATTAGTAAGTTATCATGGACAAACTTTGGGTCATTGGGATCATTTCTATTTCTGTAGAAGCTTATACTTAATCAACTATTATATGTACGCTAAGGTTTATTCTCATGAGAAAGCAAGCCTAGCCATTAGGAGCTTGAAAATACACAGCTTAAAACATTTTTACAAAATTATTAGTAGACGTAGAGATACCTGACTTGCAATAAGATGCAGCTTTGATAACTATATAAGCAAAACAAAACCATGAGGCTAAGAGTTCTGAGTTTAGTGAAATATGCCCCAGAAATTATTTGAAATCTGGACTCTGAAGGTACACACGTTACATTTGGATGTCTCTATATATTACTAACTCACCTTTTACAGGGCTACAGATGTTGGTCACTGAGGATATCCTAGAACTTCTCCAGGAGCTGTATACCCACTCAGTGATGGTTGGGAGCTACATATATGTTCTTGGCTCCTACTATAGAGATGATGAATATTAATCAGAGGGGGAATAAAGGAACTTTACCAAAATTAATCTCTGATAAATCCAAGCAGTCAATTGATATAAATTATAGCATACAAATGGAGCCTAGAGCTTAGAATTTAATATTGTCTTGCCAATGTTGCCTCTTTTAGACAATCTTTAAGTTATGTCCATTGATCTTAAATGTTTTACTAATTTGTTTAACTTGATTTTGAAACTGATGTCTAAAATACTGATGAATAAAAATTAATTAATAATTGTTTAATTTTGCTTGGTTCATATTTTTTAAAAGACATCTGCTTAATTCTCTATAGAATGACTGGCCTGTGTAGGACCGAAAGAAATGGAATTTAAATATAAAAGCCTGTTGGAATTTTTCCAAAGTGACAATTTATTTCTGCATCTTACACTTCTCTACACACAAGTTGATTAAACTAAATTCAACTTTATGCCCTTGGAAAATGTGTTAGGAAATTAGTTGGTCAACATTGAGTATGGCTCATTACAAATGGTACATAAAATTTGATTGTTTTAATCTAGATACCTTAATGTGTGTTTCCCTAGTTTTTGAAGACTCAACTCAAAACACCAGCATTTTAGAAAGCTAATTTATAATTCATTAGAAAATGAATCTCTGTTCAATATTTTCTCTTATAATCATAACTAACTTATAGAGCAAACAGGTTTATTGTATATGCAATAAATTTCCAAATGTCTTGGTATATACTTTCTTTAAAAAGTTCATTCAAAAATGATGCTCACTATGCCATATAAACTTCATGAACCAATTACCATGACACTATGTATCATCACCATATACCCAGGTTTTGGGCTTTCGTCTCTGTTAGACGTCTTTTTTTTTATAGCTTCTTTTTTATTTTATTTATTTATTTATTTATTAAAAATTTCCATCTCCTCCCATCCTTCCATTTCCCTCCCACTCCTCCCCCCCAACTCTCCCTACCCCTTGCTCTCCAGTCCTAAGAGAAGTCAGGGTGCCCTGTCCTGTGGAAAGTCCAAGGCCTGCCCACCTCCATCCAGGTCTAGGAAGGTGTGCATTCAAACAGACTAGTCTCCCAAAAAGTCAGTAAATGCAGCAGAATCAAAATCCGGTGTTAGACATCTTTAATATCTAGATCCACCACAATACTATTTCTATCCCTTTTTAAATGTATTTGTTCTTTGATCCAGTAACTACTCATGAGAGTAGGAATATTTAATGTCTTTGCACAGATGCCTTTTTTTTAAACAGTTCTCAACCCCAACCATATTTTCCTAGAAATACATGGCTCACTGTATTCCTTAAATATACAGAAGAAAATTGCCAGTAGATGAAATTAACTCCATACATATAGGTTGTTTCCATAGTTTGTGGTTTATTATAGGTCAAAGCAAGGCTGTTTTCAGTAATATCAGCATTAGAAAGGGGTAATTTTGGCCATTATTTATTTATATACATGCATATATATATATGTGTGTGTGTACATATATGAACACATACACATATACTCTGATTTATTCTATTGTGTTATGTATATATACATGTATTTGTAATGTTATATATATACATATAAAAGTATGTATATATATAAAACCTATTATAAGTCTTCTAAGCCCTAATTTTCTATAAATATAATGTTTATTGGTTTATTCATTGCCTACCTTTCTTCATATTTGGATCATATATTCTTTTACATAGTCTCTGTGTCTTTCTTACTGGAAAAGACCGTTTTAGACTATATATTATTAAAAGCCTCACTCCCAACAAGTAACTTCTGAACTTCTGGCATTAGCCAGAGTATCATAACGCAGTTTCTGATCTCCCACAGTGTAACATGATGTTTGTTTAAAATTCAGGGAGCACTTCAAAATAAATTGTTAAGGAGAATGAGGTCTTATGTTAAAAATAAATTCAAGATACACAGTGAAAATTCTGGCAGATTTTATTTCAGACAAAAGAAGATTAGGAAATGCTGTCCTAAACATGTACAGACTTTAACAGTCATGTAGACATTTGCTGACAATGAGTCTGGCATTTTAGTTTTATTAATTTAGTCATGATACAATTCTGAAGAAGTAATTTCCTGGAATAGTAAATATAAAATGTTCTTTGGAATTAATATCAGCAAGCATTTTGTCAATATCTAGTGTATTGATGTTGTATAAAATACACATCAGATAGGATTCATAAGAATCATGCATACTTACTTTTAATCAGAAAATACAAACAATCCTGATATTATATTTGATGAAATTCATATTATAGAAATGTACTCATATATTCGAGAGTAATAACTTTTATCCAGATAGTATGGAGATTTGTGAATTAAAGTTCAGAGTTCTTCATTTTCAGAGCTAGATTATTGAAAAACTAAGACAGACCCTTGTGATTCCCTAAAGAGGAATCTTGACTCTTGAGATTATACTGCTGGATGACAGGTTGACTTTGTCCTTGTTAAAATGTAAGACAGATTCACATGTGTAGTGTTTGGTCTCCAGTGTTTTACAATATTTTGAAGTTCCTAATCTGTTTTTCCCTTCAAGTGAATGACCATCAGAGCTGAATTCTTACAGTGACTTTGTGATTACCATTCCTTTTTCGAATTGTGTGTGTATATACAGATATTTAGCATTTTTAAGAAAATCTGATAGAAATCTTGACCTGTATTTCGTTATTATCTTCTTTTTTGTACAGCCCACTTTACCAAGTGCTGTTGCTCAAGTTTGTCACTGATGATTACACAGAAAAATGTCTTGATTCTTAAACATTTTTCTTCTATTTGACAAGTATGGCATATTAGGGCAAAGGGAAAACACCATTAAGTTTATTCTGATGTTTAAAGGCCTTATTTTACAATCAGTATTTATAATTCACTTAAGTCTCACTAAATTATTTATTGGAACTGTAGTGTCTGTCATAATTCAAAAACATAGGGTTTATGAAAACTCCAGCTCAATGAAGAAAGATTCAAACATATTTGCTTAAAAGATATTGTTGTCCATGTCCTGTACCACATTGATTGAATTAATGGTGACCCAGGGGAGCATTGATGTGTATATGTGTGTGTGTGGGTGGGTGGGTGGTCAGAGATTAATTAGATTTATTTTATTAATCTCCATCTTATTTTCTGGATTTTTTTCACTGATTATGAAGCTCACTTGTTGCTAGACAGGCAAATTCACACAAGTACTTGCACACACACTCAATTTTATCCATTTTACATGGAGACAATAAAACATTTCCTAGATTTATGTGTGTATCATTATATCATTAGGGCATTCTTAACACTTGTTAAGCATGTTCAGTGTCCTGAGTTCACATAAAATTTTACAAACTGAATCATGCATCACAAACTAGACTACAGAGATGCTCTTTGTAAATTTGTTGACAATTTTATGTGAAAGAGAAAGAGAGAAGATGAAGTTGGGTGGCTAAGCAGGTGAAGAATGGTCTGAGATGACTTTGGGGAGGCCAATAAATAGGATCAAAATATTTTATATGAAACTATTCAATACTAGTTAGAATCATTGTTAAAAATTGTGTTTAATAATAGAATAAACACTTTATATTATTCTGGAAATATATACTGTTAAGGACCTTATCAACTTTTATTCATCTCTTAGGGTCTGATGTTTATTCTTTGTTCAGTGCTTCATTCAATTTTACACACGTGGGAATGAATGTACATGTGGAGGTCAGAGGATACTTTAAATGAGTTGGTCCTGTCTTTCACAAGAGGGTGCAGGGGGACAAACTCATGTCATCAGACTTGGAGGCAAACACCTTTAACCATTGAGCCATACCAAACAGGACCACAGTTGCTTTTTAAAACATACCACCAAATATTTTAACTTTTATGTTTTTCTTTGGGATCACCTTCTTATTTAGCTTCTTTAGGAGATCAAATTATAGACTCACTGACCTTTATTTATCTCTAGAAACCAAGTATGAGTGAGTACATCCCATGTTCATCTTTTTGGGTCTGGGTTACCTCACTCAGGATAGTGTGTTCTATTTCCATCC
>NW_026068070.1:3008822-3010018 GCF_014885135.2 Alexandromys fortis
TGGGAGCCTAGCCAGTTTGGATGTCCACCTTCCTAGACCAGGATGGAGCGGGGAGGACTTTGGACTTTCCACAGGGCAGGGAACCCTGACTGCCCCTCAGACTGGAGAGGGAGGGAGAGAGGAGTGGGGGGAGGGGGAGAGGAGAGGGAGGAGGGGGGAAAAGGGAGACAGGGAGGGAAATGGAAGGCGGGGAGGAGGTGGAAATCTTTTTTTTTTTCAATAAAAAATTATATTTAAAAAAAATATTTTAACTTTTACCCATTTTCTTAACATGCATAAACGCCTTCAGTTTAGGATAATAGAAATAATGAAACAATACCAATACATTTTCGAAAAAGTGAGCCTTTTTGTCCCTCTCTCGATACACATACACACACATATACATACATACATACACATATATATGAAATATGCAAAGTATGTAAGATATGTATGTAGGAAACATATTTTTTCTAAATATATATTTACATAATAGTCAGCAATCACTGTTTCTGAAAGACAGGATTTCACAATTTTATAGCATTCTATTATAAATAATTAGTGTGCAATTTGTCATTACTCAGATAGGTAATTCCGATTAAAGGTAAAAGTCAGTAGTGCCATTCTATGTTAGCTTCAGCAAGAATTGTTAGCTTAATTGATTTTGATTAATTAAGTGTTGGATATATCTTTTATTTCTGCAATTATAAAATTATTTATAGTTATAATATATAACATTGTTTACCAGAGACACTACATTGTACTTTTACGTATTCTAATTTGAATAGATTTTTCTAAAGAAAATATAAATGGTCTTAATAAAATACATGTAAGAATGCTTTTCTATCTAGCTATACTTCAAACTCAGAGTTAACATATATTTTCCTATTTGAGATCATATGAAGTTATCTGCCCTTTTGGCATATAAATGCTCTGATTTTGTGTCATTTTATGATCCCACTTATATAGTCATATTTATACCCTCAGAAACATTGAATGTTTTATTCTCTTTACTGGAAATCTAGTTATCTGGACTAAGTTGAAAATGTTTATCTTTCAAAACTTCATGTTCCGGCTTGGTGGGAGCCTAGCCAGTTTGGATGTTCACCTTCCTAGACATGGACGGAGGGGGGAGGACCTTGGACTTCCCGCAGGGCAGGGAACCATGACTGCTCTTTGGATAGGAGAGGGAGGGGGAGAGGAGTGGGGGGAGGGGA
>NW_026068070.1:3010068-3012946 GCF_014885135.2 Alexandromys fortis
GGGGGGAGGGATATGGGAGGCTGGGAGGAGGCGGAAACTTTTTTTTCTTATTCTCAATAAAAAAATTAAAAATGCCATATTTTAAAAATTATTTTTTGGTTCTCTATCCTATGTTACCTATCATCTCTCTCTATCAATTATCTATCTATCTATCTATCTATCTATCTATCTATCTATCTATCTATCTATCCATCTATGAAGTTTTTCATGATTTGCTCACTGAGTGTTATAATTTATTTAAAGCTGTCATAGCTTTAGTTCAAGAAAAGTTAATGAAGACCTTCTTCAATATGTCTTCATCATTCACACTTTGAATGTTGTTTGGTAGTAAAGAAAGTCCTGAGTTCAAGCTTGTTGATGTTCCTCCTGCTCTATAAAATACTTATTTTTTAACTTTTAAATAAAACTGGCATTGCTCTCATATTTATTAAAATTGTTGTGAGCATAAATATATAGCTAGCAGATGTTAATCAATTGCTGATGCAAATGTACTCACTCTAAAATAATGAGGCAGTATTTAGTATATGGAGCCTCTGAAAGATTTTCTTCAGAAGTAGTTCAGTGCCATATTCCTTACAGAACATACAAGCGTTATATAACATGAATCATCTTTTTTACCTAATGGTTAATTTATAACATGATGTACATTAACTAAAAGGGAAAACTTTCTTTATTTATTGTTAATTCTTATGAAGATATGGAGGGACAAAAATCACAATAATGTATTTTTACCAGGTACATTACTAGTGAAATCCTTGTTAAGAAGTTGTTATTCAGTGAATTGGTATATGTATATTCACACTTAGAATCTAGCATTCTTATGGTCATGTTCTCTTTCAAACGGGAATTTTTATTTTATTTTTTCTTATTTATTTATTTATTTATTATTTTTACTTAAAAATTTCCACCTCCTCCCATATCCCATAATAAAAGTTAAATTTTCACTTTGATAAATTATATCAAGATTTACATAAGTAACTGTGAAATGTTGGATACATCCCCCAACTCTCCAAAGACAACTTCCTTTACTCCTATGAAGAACCAGGTCTGTTTTTCTTATGTTTTTGAAAAATACGTCTAAAAATTTGGAAAGACAGCCTATTTCTAAACTAATTTTCACTATAATCATTTTAGAAGGAGGCTGCCATTCGAAATTTTTGAAGACATTTTGTCAAAAACATGACATAAGGAAAACAAACAAGTTTCCTTCCTTGATCTTTTAGTCAATAATTGATATCAGACAAATTTCTTTATAAACAGATAGACATATTTATATTAGGTTCTTTTGTTTATGCTTCCTAGTTAGTGTGGAATAAAATGTGTGCATAAATATACTACATTAAATTTAAATAGACTGTTTCCTTTCCTGTCCAGCTGGATCCGGTGAGCTCCCATTAGCTCAGGTAAACTGTTTCAGTACGTGTACCCATCAAAGTCTTGAATTCTTTGCTCATATTCTCACACCTCCCACTCTTCAACTGAACTTTGGAAGCTCAGTCCAGTGCTCTGATGCAAAGCTCTGCCTCTGTTTCCATCAGGTGCTAGATGAAGATTCTATGGTGATATTTAAGATATTCATCATTCTGACTACAGTGCAAGGTCAGTTTGGACACCCTCTCCTCTATTGCTTAGGGTCTTAGTTGGGATCATTCTTTTGAATTCCTGGGAATTTCCCTTGTGCCAGGTTTCTTGCTAGTGCCATAATTGCTCCCTCAATCAAAATATCCCCAAACTAGTCCTTCTGAATGAGAGTGACAGTTAAATGATTAGGATAGTGTGCCAGGCCATTTGTGTGGCACCAGGATTTATCTGTACTGCTTTTTTTTTTTTTTGAACATATTCTATTTGGATGAATACTTTGTTAAGCCTAGAGATAGTAGGGAGGTTCTTGGACATTCCCCAAAGCAATGTACTTTACCCTCTCTAAGGAGTGGATATGGTGTGGGGTGGGAGTGTAAATGAAGGGAATGGGAGGAGCAGAGGGAGTGGGAACTGTGATTGGTATGTAAAATTAAGAAAAATTGTTTTCTTTTAAAGAAATAGAAATTAAATAAAAATATTTCTGTTTGCTTCTAATATTGTTAGGATAATTAACCCATATCACCCATACTTTGAATACTTCCCAATGAAAATTCATAATGCTTATTTTAAATAAATTAATGGGCTTATTTATATTTAGCCAGCAAGGGATTTCATATTGAATTTTTTCATTTGAGATCACTTTGGTAATTTACATGCTTCAAATATCTTCTATAATTATATAATTAGGCAATCTCACATTGATTTGCTAAAGTTGTTGATTTTAATTTTTCTTTCTCCGTCTATAAACACAAATTATGTTTGGCAAGATTCCAATCTCAAAATCTGAAATATTGGTTCCAGATCTCATACTGCTAATGATACAGATATATTCAATGAATCCTAAACATGTGTCTTGTATAATGTAATCTGTGAAATGTGTGAAAGTGGATGTCTTTCTGTGGCTTTTTGACTATAGACATTGAGGAGAAAGTGAAAAATCTGGGCTCTGGTGAGAATTTAATATCCAATGTATTTTTCAATCATAATTCAGTATGTGAGTTCATAATTAAGAATTTCTTTTTTGAAAACTTACTTCACTATAAAGATAAAATCTTATCCAGATTTCCATTTTAAACAAAATTGATTTTTATCTAATGCTCCAAAACATTTGTCTTGATTACCCCCATCTGCTGCTTATGAAAGACTCTGGATTTGCCCTACAGCATCTGAACAGATTGTTTGTAGATTTTCCAAACCAGAAGAATCTGTTCTTCTATTCATTTTGGCTTTTCTGTATAGAAACTATTTATAGATTCTTTTTTTTTTTTTTTTTTTTTTTTTTTTTTTTTTTTTTTTT
>NW_026068070.1:3013097-3032561 GCF_014885135.2 Alexandromys fortis
ATACCCAAGAGAGGCCTTATCACACAACAAAAGTATATGCTCTACTATGTTTATAGCAGCATTGTTTGTAATAGCCAGAACCTGGAAACAACCTAGATGCCCTTCAATTGAAGAATGGATGAAGAAAGTATGGAATATATACATATTAGAGTACTACTCAGCAGTAAAAAACAAGGAATTCTTGAAGTATAGATTCTTTAAATGGATATATTACATATAGCTCCTAGAAAATAAAGACTTGGCTTATAAAGCATGCACAATCTACATTTTTTTTAGCAGATATGATACAGGGAACTCAGTATGTATAGTTATAATTGCAAAGTTTTATAGATAATAATTTGGTAGGCATTTTTCAGGAACTTATTTTCAGAATCTATATAAAATTAAAGTATTTTAAATAGTAAAATAACCCTCAAACAACCATTATTTTCTTTCAATCAATGCGCGTGACCTCATTATACACACATGCATATGTACATGTTAACATAACTAATGAAGTCCTGAAAATCTTAATCTGTTTAGCAATTTCTTACCCTGGGTTACACTGATCTTTGCTTTTATTGTCACATTTATTTTTGCTTAATATCAATAATCTCATCAGTCAGATTGCATTTCATCATACAACATGTTTTTATCATATAGAATTTTAGAATACATGATGGAGTAACTTTTTTATTTTCTTTCATGTGTCTTGGAATTTAGATATCCTTTGCATGTGCATTGTCAATATTATCCAATATCAGACAATATGTTTTAAAATTATAAAATATATTTAATTTTTAGTAATGTATACCATATAAAGTGGTACTTTAGAAAAGGAGAAATGTAACACCTTTTTGGATAAATTTTACGTGAGTGTAATTCTTCATAGTTTGAGGTATTTAGCATACTTTATATATTCATATGTTATACTTTTCAATATCTGTAGCATATGATTCATTATTTTTTAAATGGGTAATATTTCAAAATATCATTTTATATGTTGACTATATATTTCACTTTGAATTTGTATTATATATATATAAAACATAGATTATGTACAATTTAAGTACACTACTTTTAGCAGAATTTTCTTTAAACACAGTAATTTAAAAATATTTTATATGTACTTTTATTTACTTAAAATATAATGACAGTTACCTACTGGAAATATAATAGCAAAATACTATGATAATAAAATGTTAATCTAGCTGTCAAAATTTCTATTATTATGACAATATTCTATTTCTTAACTGCAATTGTTAATGAGTTAACTGAAGCTTGTATATTTCAAACAATTATTCACTATAGTTATGCCTTTTTACTTCTGTTGTGGCTTCCTCGACTGGCAATTTGTATGTACTACCTGTCCTTTCCCCAAAGATCAGTGTGCCTGGAATATAAATGAAGTCCTGGAACATTTTCTTTCAAGTGTGGGATCATTGGGTTAATCTCTACATGAAACAGTTTGGCTGCAAAAGGGAAGATTTGCCATGTGGACAAAGGCTACAAAGTCAATGTATTTTAGAAAATGTATCATGACACATTTTCCAAAAGTTTTTTCACAGGAACTACTTGTGGTCTATACTAATCTTATGACTTCAACATTCTTTGATATTTAACTAAAACACTGTTTCATTTGTACCTTATGTTTTCTGGCAAAGAAATCATAAATAAAACAACCCTTTAGAAGACTGGCTTTTGGCTATATATTAGACTCAACGAATGTTCTACATATTGTTGTAGTGTTTTAAGTATTTGGTAAAAGATAACAATGGATGTGCTGACACAGTTTCAGCAGGCTTAAGGCTTAAAATATTGCCACCTCCAAAAGGCACTAAATATTCTCATAAATTATATGGGAAACAACAAAATCATCTTTTAAATTTTTGTTTCTGTTGAAAAAATTATCTACAAACTTTAATTAGAAGAAGAGGAAATATCTCTTGAAACATATATTCTATAATTATAGACCTTTACAACTAATGAAAGAATAGATTTTCAGAATATATACATTAGTAAACACAAATTCACACAGGAAAAAAAGTGTGATAAAATAAATGTTAATTAGCTTGCTTTACCAATTCCATAATGTATCTATCCCCTTTAATGCCATGCTCTGTGATCACATATATACAAATTTGTGTTGTAAATTAAAGAAACAAATACCAAAGATATTCAAAATTTTTCTCTGCAGATATTGATTTTAGAAAAATGATGTTTAGGTAAAATGTGTTTAGGACATTAGGATGTGATTTGGATATCATAGTGATACACACAAACCTCTCTAGGTTGAACTAATAATTTGACAAGATGATTGTTACATTACCCACTCCTACTTCTAGTAATTACAGAGGATCTTAATAGTTGAGGTTTTTAGATTGTTCGACTAATTTATTTATTTATGTACTAGGAATAACTCTGTGTCTCCATACCACATGACCTAAAATTGCTTTGTACACTAGGCTATTGCCAAATCAAAATTTTCCTGTCTGATTCTCCTGAGTTCTGGGAATATAAGTCTACACCACTCTTATGTAACTTTCTAATACCACACAAACAAATATCCACTCAGTACAATAGGGAACAAACAAGAGGGTATTATTAGAATTCAATTTAGAGACCCATTGTAGTAGGTGGAACAAGTCCCCTTTGTTCTGTCCCGGTGGCTTGGCTAGCTTACACCCAAAATTGTTACACAGAAACTGTATTTATTTAAACACTGCCTAGCCCCTTATCTCTAGCCTATTATTAACTAACTCTCACATATTAGTTTAACCCATCTCAATTAATGTGTATCACCACTTGACTGTGGCTTACTGGTATGAGTCTAACCAGCATCCATCTCGGGCAAGAGAACCATGGCATCTGCCTGACTCTGCTCTTCTTCCCAGCATTTTGTTCTGTCTCCCCGCCTACATAAGTTCTGCCCTATCACCAGGCCCAAAGCAGTTTTTTATTAACCAATGAAAGCAACACAAATCAGAAGAACCTCCTACACCAACCCAAGATCTTAATTATTTATATACAGCATTAGGAGTGAGGGTAACAGGAAAATAACCTAGCTAAAGGTACTTGTTCCAACAGTAAACTTATCACAAAATGAATGATAACCCATGACAATTTTAACCATTGGGGATCTCTAAACAAATTGGAGGAACATTGAACAGTCAGGGAGTACTTTTCTTTCTCTAGCAATTTGTAATAATAATTTTATAAGCTTCAGGAAATAGGTTCTAGTGAATCACGTAAGTTTCAGGGAGTTGCTCAGACATGGAGTTGTTTGTTTCTTGGGGTTGTTTCCAAGATAGATCTGTTTTATTTAAGATTCATTGCTACACACATATTACCATACATTTTTACTACTGATTTTAATGTTAGTAGCTGAAGGGAATCCTTTTTGACACTGCAGTGAAGTAGAATTGGGATATCCATTCTCCAACACAAGGTATTTTGTTCCCACTTTATTTGAAAAATGAAAAATCACAATTTTCACTGGAGTCTCTTCAGTGGGGATTTTCTAAGTATTCAAGAATGGAAAGTGTAGTTGTATAGGTTTATCTACAATGTTAGGAAACTTGGTTCAAATAACAAAAGAAAATTCTAAGAAAGGCTCTTATGAAAGAAGCTTATAAGTCATTTTGTGTGATTAATTTGTTTAACTTAAGTAATATGCCACATTTTCATCCACTATTTTAATTCTCTTCTCTTTATATTAAATTTATCTCTTTATAAAATATATTTTCTGTTTCTTCTCCTTTGTTTTAGATACCTACTCCTTTTTAACTGGTCATGATATTTTCTGAAAGATTCAGTTGTGCTTTGCCTTAAATAGATTATGTATATATATGTATATAGACATATATATATACATATACAAAATAGAATGTATAAATATATATCTTAATTAAAATAAATTCACTTAATACTTTAAAAAGAACAACATGTTTTATTTTTCTGGGTTTTGGGAATGATATATATGACAAAGACCAATTACCTTACATTAGTTCATTTCCTTACCTTGCATCAGCTTGCAAAATCATTATTAAAAAGCACTCAGAACATTGATTTCTCTTTTCAGATTTAATAACTCTTCAGTATGTTTTTTATCACAAATGTGAGTTTAAAAATAAATCTTAATTATGGTTTCATAATGTTCCAGCTATACCAGACGATTACCATGCAAAAAGCAGCCAAAACATGATGAGAACTGTCATGAATTTAAATAGCATTTGTATAGTGGGTATGATAAATTAAAACTTACAACTGCATTATTTACTCATTTCAATGTATGAATGCAATTACAGTCTTGTTGCTTAGTAAGGGTTATCACACTACATTATATTATTGTTATACAAAAGAGCTATTTTGCCAGGAATACAAATCACTGAAATCTAAGTCAGAAAATTGGCTCTCATCCGACCTCACAGAAGGCAGAAAGAAGCAACACTCCTGGTGGCTAATTTCAGATTCCCACATTCAGAAATGACTGAGAGACTTTTTGTTGATTCAGGCACCCGATTTGTGACACTTTGGCATGGAAGTCTTCATAACTAATACAATTATTTCTATCTTTTAAAAATTAATCTGTTTGAAGGATACAGCTAGAAACAATGAAAATAGACTTCAATGTTTTATGTATCACAGTATTGTTTATTTAAATATTTTAAAATAAAACTTATAAAGTCAATAGACAACAAATGTTGCTTGAGAGTTCCATAACAAAACTTAGATAACTATGTCTATGATAGCCTTATTAACTGAACATTTTCTGTGACACACACTTTACCACTGAGTTGTGTCTTCACCTCCTAACTGAGCATTTTTAGGGGGCTTGATATCATCTCCTCTTGTATTTTAAGACATTTTAATCGGGTTATATTTCAAAACCACTTAAAAGTTTGTAATGAAACTTATAGTATCTTGATTTGGTTTTTAGTTACTTTTTTCTTAGATTTAATGCACTGTCTTAAAACAGAAAATTGAGGAAGAGATTAGTTGCTTGTCCTTACCGAGTTATAGTCAGCCATGGAGGAGAAGACTCTGCTGCTTATAGTAGTCTTCATGGAGGAGCAGAAAGCTCAGGGCTCAAACCACATTTCTGCTCATCAAACAGAATGTTCTTTGTGACTTACCTCCAATTTTCATCTTCAAAATACAGGAATCCAGCCAAGGAGTGTTGTCTTCCATGGTTGTTGGGAGCTTCAGACCCTCAGACCCTGAGCTTTCTACAACCTCTTGCCTGCTGGACTAAACAACATGCTTTTCTGTGCTTGCAGCTGCTCTGAGAATAGAACCCTCAAGAGTTCCTGATATCAAGGAAGTGGTTTCTGGTGGGCTTGCAGTGCATGGCCTCTTGTCAAGGAGAGCTCTATATAAGCTGCCTGGGAACATAATAAAATTGATATTCTTGCTTCAAGAGTCTGTGTGTTTTTTAATCCTTAGGCCTTTGCCCAACCATGGTTCCAGGTGGGTGCAGGGGCCACACATGTTGCCCCTGTTTTTATTTTAGCTGCTAATAGATATGTCTACATAGTATTACCCAAGTGTTCCAGATTCTGTAGATTCTGACAAGTTGACAATATTAACAAAAAAAATTGTGATATGTCTCTTTTTTCTGTCTTGTGCTGGTAAGGGTCATCTTGGAAGAACGAATCTTAATTGAGAAAAATACCTCCAAAAGACAGGTCTTCAAGAAATTTTTTAGTGCACATCTTCATTTATTAATCCGTTTCTATTTTTATATTTGATATTATAAATTGATCACACCATTTTGCTTTTCCTTATCCTTCTTTCGAACTTTCCCTTAACATTCTGTCCACTCTCCTCCAAATTCATGGCCTCTTTGTAAACTAGTTGTTATTGTATGCACACACACACACACACATATATATATACACACATATATATATACACACACATATATATATATACACACACACATGTGTTCCTACATATCACCTGTTTTGTCAGTATAATATTACCTGAAATTATGTTTTCAAGGTTGACCATAGCACTATACAAGTCCAATCCATGGAACTAAAGGTTACCATGGGACTAAAGGTTACTAAAGGTAACTAAAAGTTATCCTCTAGGCAACTTGGATTTTCTCCAAAAAGTTTCAGATTATTAATTATACTAGTGCAATTACAGAAGAAGAGGATCCTAGAATGTCAGAACGTGCTGCTTCTTTCATTTTTATTTTCAGCTGTGATAAAGTACACATAATATAAATGTGACATCTTGGAGAGTTTAAAGTCAAAAGGATTGTAGCATTAAGCATAGACATACACTCATACACATATACACTTATGTACTTATTTGTAAGAAGTTTTTTCACCTAAGTTGGTAAGATTTTATTTTATATTATTATCATTAATATCAACAATATTATAAATATATTTATATAATAATAATAATAATATTTTAAAAAAGGCTTTCTCAATAGCCTTAACTGTCCTAGAACTCACTTTTTAGACCAGGCTGGCCTTGAACTCACAGATATCCCTATCTGCCTCTGCTTCCTGAGTGTTAGGATTAAAGGTGTGTGCCACCATGCCTGGCTAGTGTGATTTTCATTGTCACTATGTTGCTAGAAAAGCTAAGCATGGACATTTGGTAGTATAGACCTGACTGGAATTAATAATAAAAGAACTAATCAAGAAGGACAGCAGTGAAAGTACTAATAGGGCTAGCTTAAATTTTATCAAACTGTATCTTCTTTTATAATTTTCCTTGAGCATTTTTAAGTCATTCAAAAAGTTAATCTCTCCTTAAAACAGTCATACCTATTTTTAACAAAATCACTGTAGGTTGAAATTATTCTTTTCCCTTTTTGGAACTATCCTGGACCATTTGGACAAACACATTAAATTTGTCCAAATGGTCCAGGATATACAAATTATTTTACACACTACATATTATATGTTGTGGTCCTTTGAATAAGAATGGTTTTATAAACTCATAAACTTGAATACATCAGGGAGGGGCATTACCTAAGAGCAATTAGGAGTGTGTCCTTGTGGGAGCAGATATGGACTTGTTTGAGGAAGTGTGTCACTGGGGGTTAAAGTTTTAGAATCCTGAGCCATGTCCAGTAGCCCAATCTCTCTTTCTGATGCCCATTGCTCTGCATGTATAACTCTCAGCTACCTCTCTAGAATCACGTCTGTCTGAATGCCACCATTCTTCCCACCATGGTATGGAGCCACCTCTAAAACTGTAAGGCAACTCCAAATGAATGTTTTCCTTTGTGAGAGTTGCTCAGCCATGGTGTCTCTTTACTGCAATAGAACATTAACTAAGCAATATATAATAGTTAGCAAAGCACTTATTTATACAATTTATAACATTGGTCTGCAATATGTGTAATATGTGCTGAGATATTAACATTAAATAGCATATATTATGCTTTATATCTACTTATTTGATGAACAAATCCATAGGTACTATTTGTTTTTTAAGGGCTTAAATCTGATATTAGATTAAGCAAAAGCAATAATTAGACATATTAACATAAAATATTTTAATTTTTTATTATGTTACTTTTAATGCCTGTTTATTTCTATCAAAGATGGAACCCACATATATAAAGTACAGCTCACCTTCTTTTTAAGAGATTTTGTGCCTGGATCACTTTGGTTGATCACAAGCTTGTAATCTTGCTGCCTCAGTGCCCTGAGTTTACAGGTGTGTGTCATCATGCCCATCATTGTTGTCACTAATAATAGGGATTGACACCGAGAAACTTGTGACCAGGTGATGGGGTACCATCAGCATCACAGAGTTTACTTATACAAACATATATTAGACACAATTTCTCACCCAGTAGATGGTGAATTGATTATTCCTCAGACCACTTGGCATGCTGCTGAAATTTTCTCAACATTTTTCTGGCAAGAAACTTTACAGATTCTCTGCAGGTTTTGTGGAGGTTCCAGGATTTCAGGTACTATGACATCCACACTCAAAGATGCTCTACTTACCTACACATTGACAAATAATGATTCTGAAATCATGTAACTCACCTTGCTCTAACACTAAATTCAACATTAACCTCACGTACTGCTTTTTCATTCAAAATAATAATTAATCTATCCCTCTTCCTTAGACATCATCATCTTTGTTTAGTCTTCAAGCATTGTCTTTAAAAATTTTCCATTGCTGATACGGGCCTTTCTCCAATTATCATCAGTCTTCTTATCTTCACTGTAGGAAACATTTTATTAGCTCTACGGATGTGTCCTTGTATGTTAGGATCTATCTGTAGAAGAAGGGAACTTACCTTTGCAATGAACATTTTTTTAACTTTCTTTTATTTAGTAACTCTGTATTTTATTTTAAGACAATTTGATTGATATGAATATTTTTCTAGTGATTTAATAATGGTTATGTTATACTGATGAATCATAATAAACAATATGGAATTATGAGAAACACTAGAGATAATAATATAATTAAAAGATATAATAAGTAACAGTTACAGGAAATTTTTGCTTGTGTAACACAGTACACTTTTGTCTGAATTTATTTTTATTTCTACAATAATGGAAGCACATGCTAAAATGTATAATCTAAAATTAAAAGCATGATTCAATAACATGATCATTTCTTAGTGTTCTTTTCAAGTAATAAGAACTAATGAAGCATATATAACTATATAAGGTACAATAACTATTATATAACTGGCAATGCCGTATTTTACAAAAGCATCACCACAAAACATAAAGACTGTGTTGTGTTTGGAGGCTACCTTGACTACAATATGACATAAAATTTTACTTCTAGTACAGAACTATAGGTTTGCCAAAGTATATGAAGTATGAGATTGACTATTATGCAGAGTGCATTTGTTTTTAAAATTTATTTTTGATAATACTCTTAGACAAAGAAGAGAAATAGACTAGAGGATACTTAGATATACTGATTTTAACACCACAATTTTGTTTTCAACTATTCATTTTGTTATTGCATAAATTAATTGGGTGCTCATAAAAATTATTTCAGGTTCCTCTACCACTATGTAATAGTTCCTTGGACTACCATACCAAACCTCCACAAATTCATGATATAAAAACTAAATACGATATATTTTAGCTAAGATATGATAAGACTGATGTCAAAGTATCTATACAACGTAGATTCCAAATAGAGTTTTTCTTGCCTCTTTGGAATTTCTGAGTGTAAGGATGTCACTGTCAAGAAAGATATGGGATAAAGGAAGGTTGGATAGGGGAGCAGGGAGGCACATATCTTAGTTAAGGGAGCCACCTTAGGGTTGGCAAGAGACTTGAACATAGAGTGGCTCCCAGGAGCCCAAGGTGATGTCCCCAGTTAGTCCCTTGGGCAGCTGAGGATAGGGAACCTGAAATGACCCTATCCTATAGCAATACTGACGAATATCTTACATATCACCATAAAACCTTCATCTGGTGATGGATGGAGATAGAGACAGAGACCCACACTGGAGCACTGGACTGAGCTCACAAGGTCCCAATGAGGAGCAGAAGGAGGGAGAACAAGAGCAAGGAAGTCAGGACCACGAGGGGAACACCCACCCAAAGAGACAGTGGGGCTGATCTATTGGGAGCTCACCAAGGCCAGCTGGACTGTGACTGAAAAAGCATGGGATAAAACTGGACTCTCTGATCATGGCGAACAATGAAGGCTGATGAGAAGCCAAGGACAATGGCACAAGGTTGTGATCCTACTTCACGTTCTGGCTTGGTGGGAGCCTAGCCAAGTTTGGACGTTCACCTTCCTAGACATGGACGGAGGGGGGAGGACCTTGGACTTTCCACAGGGCAGGGAACCCTGACTGCTCTTTGGACTGGAGAGGGAGGAGGAGAAGAGTGGGGGGAGGGAGGAGAGGGGTGGGAGGAGGGGGAAGGAAATGGGAGGCTGGGAGGAGGCGGAAACATTTTTTTTTTCCTTTTCTCAATTAAAAAGAAAAGAAAAGAAAAAGAAAGATATGGGGAACATCATATTGACTTTGTAGACATTAACTAAAAAGAAAATTCCATGAAGAATTTTAGTTCAATTATTAAAATTTTGGAACATTGTAGAAACAAAGGTTTTTTTTTTTTAAATAGTGATTACTAGCTGGTTATTGAAAATCTGAAATCATTTTTGTGTTAAAATTGAGAAGGATAACTAAAAATTTCTCTTTAAAAAGTTACTGTGGTGATTTTCTAATTTGGTGACTCATAGATACAGTTATTTTAGAGAATAGAATAAAATGTGCATATCTGTTCATTTACTGAGGGTAATATTACTGCTGCATGTGTACCAACAAATAAGTTTTAAAACAAAAAATTTATTAGTCTATAGAAAATAGAAATGTATGATATATACTTACATGCAAATATATTTAAATAATCAATAATACTATATAATTAAACATACTGCATAATGATATAATTGAAAGATAAGTTGATTATTACATAATATTGAAAACATAAAGACAAAAGGTAATATTAACATACTTAGAAAATATAATTAATAAAGTCCCCAAAACTCTGTTCATATGCTAGTCACAGAAACACAAACAAGAATTACAAAAAAGTCCTAAATTGAAAAATGTTGTGGAGGACCTAATGTGCCCACCTAAATTTTCAAACCATTCTAGTAAGATCAATATGATGCTTTATGTTTAAGTTTGTATGGAAGATCCTTACAATCCTGCTGTATAACAAAATCCTAGAAGGTATCAAAATGTTGTGTAAAATAATGAAAAATAATTACCAAGAATTCAAGTCCTACAAAAATCAATTATAGTCTGTACTATAAAACTAAATAATGTAGTCTGTTACACAGAACTTCAAATGGAGAAAAGTCATACGATCCTATTAATAGCTACAGAAAAGTCATTTGACAAACTGCAACATGAACGTGTAAAATAAAACTCTTGAAATAGTAAAAACAGAACGGCTACTTCACCTTGTCAAAGAATATATACAAAATCCACCACTATTAGGGCAATTACAGAAGAGAGAGTTGGTGTTTCTCTTACAAGATCAGAAAAACCAAGTCATAAATTAAGATAGGAATGGTTGTCCATATGTAGAAGAAGGAAATAAACCTGTCTTTCCTGCACATGATAAAATTTTCCCTAAGGTAATCTGAAATAATTTATAACATTAAATCTTCTACTAAAACTAGTAAAATGTTACATCAAGATTGTATTTCAGTATTCAATATTAGTATATCAATAAAAATATCATTTTCACATACTAAATCAATAGATAAGTAGAACTTTCATTATAAACTAAAATACAGTAAAACTTAATGATGAAATAATTATACTTTAAACAAGATATGAATATGTGAGGATTGTTATACAATTGAAGTGAAAGAAATTAAAAAATTTAGTAATACACCGAGGTTTTCTATGTTCCTGGTTACAAATCCTCAACATTGTCAAAAATTTATGTCTTGATTCAAAAAACAAAATTTCCAGGATTTTTTGTGGAAACTAAATTTAATTTACATAATTGTAAGAGATAAAATATAGCTATCTTATTTTCAAATAATAGGAATATCAAACCTCTACTAGGCTGCCCAAAAATATACAACAAATCTATAAGTAATATAAATAGTTTTTCAGTTCAAAAATACTAAATAATTAAGCAAAAGAACAGAGAAGATAACCCAGAAATTTATTTTTTAAAAAGTATAATTTACTGACTATTGGAATATGTGGAAGACAATTTTATAAAACATTTTAATTGAGAAAATGTGATTTTTAATATATAGCACTTAAATAAAAGGATATCCCTATAGGAAACTACATCATATTAAAATAAATTAAGTTCTGTGTCTTAAAACATTCATAAAATATAACTCACTTGCATAAGATTAAAGTGCAAAAATTAAACTCTATGGCATCTTTTTAATGATAACAGTAAATTTTTTGCAATGAATTTGTGATACAATGATAAAGATGAGATTGATAAAAAAGATTAGTTTATCAAGATGAGAAACTTCTCTCTGGAAAAGGCAATGACAAGAAAATGAGATGAAGCCCGAAAACTTGGGAAAAAGTATTTACGAAAATACACCAAGTAAATGACAGTTATCAAAATATAAAAATATCTCATATATCAATAATCATACCTATTAATCCATTTTTAAGAGGTAAACAAGGGCTTCTGGAGAAATAGTTCAGCAGTTAATACAAGTTGTTACTCTTTCAAAGTATCTGGACTTTAATTCCCACATCTACTTGACTGTTTACAACTGTCTGCTACTTCAGTGCCCAGGGGATCAAAGCCTTATTCTGTTCTACAATATTTCAGGCATGTGTTGCATAGACATACACTCATACACTCAGTCAAAGCATATGTGTGTGTGTGTGTGTGTGTGTGTAATGAAAATAAATACAATCTAAAACTTTAAAAATAAGTAGACAAGGAATTATCAAATCTCTTATTAAGAAAATCATGATAGCCGGGCAGCGGTGGCACACGCCTTTAATCCGAGCACTCGGGAGGCAGAGGCAGGCGGATCTCTGTGAGTTCGAGACCAGCCTGGTCTACAAGAGCTAGTTCCAGGACAGGAACCAAAAAGCTACAGACAAACCCTGTCTCGAA
This sequence comes from Alexandromys fortis, assembly GCF_014885135.2. NCBI lineage: Eukaryota > Metazoa > Chordata > Mammalia > Rodentia > Cricetidae > Alexandromys > Alexandromys fortis. The sequence continues at coordinate 3,025,667 of NW_026068070.1, forward strand.
AATCCAAAAAGAAAAAAAAAAGAAAATTATGATAATGTACTAAAACATATAAAAATATTCAGTGCTTTATTTCATTTGTGGACTTGTGTTAATGCAATAATGAGATACCACAATATTTTTATTATAATGTGTAAATTATAATTATTAGTAATGGTAATATGACAAAGATGTATAATAAAGATATTTTAATTAAATTCTAATAGGTACAAAAAGAATGCAAAATAACTGAAATATTTTAGCAGCTTTTTATAACACTACACTACTATTTCTAACAAATACTACAGCATCTTTTCTCATTGTTTCTTTCTTGAAATATTCTAACAAGTGCACAATTACTACGGAATATGTTTAAGATGATTTTGTTAATGATCTAAATATATAATAGTGACAATGATATTCATATTGTCAATGGATAATAAACAATACCTAAAAGGACAACAATAAAGAAGCACAGAGTAGCTATTGAACATGCTGCAAGAACGAAACTAGTTTTATTTTAATGCTGATTTACATGAGATAGTAATGATTCCAATTTAAATACTGTCATTGAATAAAAGTATTCTAGTAATTCAAAATTCTAACATACTTAAAGCCAAGATTCATTTACCTTTCACATTTTAAGTAAGTGTTCTCTGACACATTTTCTAATTGCTTAAACATTTCCTTTTTTCTGTGATTTCATTTTCCCTAAACCTATCTGTCTTTGTGTTTGCTATGACATCGTTGTCACAATGTTGAGTTTCTGCCAGTGTAGCAGATGGCTTCAGACACTGTATCACCAGCTTCTAATATTTAATTCAGTGAAAATTCAGAGAACAGAGTGCAAGAAGATGGATTTAGCTTTTGTGTAATTATAGTTGAATATTACTTATTTTATCTTCTATAAAAAGTATGTTTAAAATCAAAATTACAAAATTAGTTATATTATAAAAATATATTAACTGCTTCTATAAAGTGATATGGCTTAAATCAAAACCCATTTTTCAATCACAGCTAATGTTTAGGACATGTCAAACTTGTACTAATCTGGAAGAAAATGTGATAATAAAATATAATAAATGATCTTCATCAGAAAACAAACCATCAACCATGGAGGTTTAAGTGAGTATAGCCCACTTAGGCTCCTATGTTTGAATGCTTATAGCTAAGGCACTAGAACAGTGTGGGAAAAATTTATAGGTGTGGAATTCTTGAAGGTGTATGTCACTGGGGCTATACTTTGAGGGATCGAAAAATTCATGTCATTTTCAATGTTTATACTTTTTTCTCTGCCTGCTATTTGTAGATTGAGATATGATCTCTCTGTTGCACCTGACAAAATTTATTCTACCATCATGGAGTCGAACCCTTTGAAATGATACAACAATTAAACATGTTCATTTATAAGTTCTTTTTGTTCTTGGTGTCTTATCTAAGAAATAGAGAAGTAACTAAGGTACCAAATTTCTTAATGCCTAACACTCTTCTAAAATAATACTAAGAGCAGTTTTGTTAATAAACATTTGCTCTATAGCTCTTTCTTCTATATTGACATAAAGAAATTTTGAAAGATTATGCATAGCATATCTTTGACATCTTAAATCATCAAGAGAAAAATAAAATGACTCAGTAAATAAATGATTCAGAAATAAAGAAAATGTTCATGTCTGCCAAGTGGTGGCATATTGTTTTATTCTTAAGAAACATGTCCCTTGGCTACTGATTTAGAATGCTAGTATGAAAGAAAAAGAAACAAAATTGAACTTTTGATAATTCAACAATATAATCTCAGTATTCTTAAGAAACATTTATTCATCTGTGCCTAAAAAATGATGAGAAAGATTTTGAGGACATACAGTCAAATAAATGAAGTTCATCTTCTCATGGATCTGCTGCAGGCAATCTACAAAACAGAAAGTTTAAATGTATAGATCCAATGGAATCCTCATCAAAATCCCAACACAATTCTTCACAGACCTTGAGAGAACAATAATGAACTTCATATGGAAACACAAAAAAACCCAGATAGACAAAACAATCCTATACAATAAGGGAACTTCTGAGGCATCACCATCCCTGACATCAAGCTCTATTACAGAGCTACAGTAATGAAAATAGCTTCATATTGGCATAAAAACAGAGATGTTGACCAATGGAATCAAATTGAAGCCCTGGATATTAATCCACACATATATGAACAACTAATTTTTGATAAGAACCTAAAATTATACAATGGAAAAAAGAAACCATCTTCAACAAATGGTGTTTGCTAGCTGTTCTTGAGAAAGGAATTTAAGTATAGTCTATATAAGTAACTGCACCTAATAAATGCATTCAAATGAGAGAGAATAATAGAGTAATATTTGTTATCTTTACTAATTTAACCTATATCTGTCTGTATTTATATTACTTTTACTGTCTCCTTAAATACTTTCTTTTATTTTTTAAAACTATTTACTTCTTTTTATAAATGTCTGTATTTTTTCTTCTCTCTCCTAAGCCTATGTATATTTTTTAATCACACTATGTCTCATTTAGAGGACTTTTATGTCTAAATCTATCCTATTGTGTATTTGAAATCCTTTTCTGACAAAGAGCATTTTAAAATGGTAAACAGTGCAATCTCATCAGCCCTGGATGCTGGCTGGCTCCACTTTTCTTAGCTTTTCAATATGGTGGAGATACATTCACTGCCAGCTCTGGGACTCCTGGGTAGGAGCTGTGATCATATCTCAACTCTGTGACGTACCATGCAGCATCTAAATTTGATTTTGTCTAATTAAAAGCTCAATCTGCCATGCAGCATGTTGTATGGCCTAGAAATGCCTCTGCGTTTGGCAATGGCAATAGGCCATGCTCTCCTGCCTGTGCATGCCTAGCAGACCCAATCCCGCTACTTTCCCATGCAGAGAGTGCTAAACCACACAGCCACGCTCTCAACTACATTCCTCCTGACTCTGAGCAGGCATACAATCACCCAGAACAAAGTGGGTAGCTGGGCATGCGGGTTAGCCCCAAACACATGGGTGCCATTTTGTAAATGGAGACTCTGTTTTGGTTTCCCAGCTGCCCAGACTCAAATAATCTGGGAAACAATATTAATTACAACACCATTTGGTCGATGGCTCAGGAATTTTTCTAGCTAGCTCTTATATCTTAAACTAACCTATTTCAATTAATCTGTGTATCACCACGAGGTTGTGGTTTATGAGGATGGTTCAGGCATTTGTCCCCTTCAACAACTACAAGGCATCTCTCTGACTGCGCATTTTCACCATGAATTCAGTTTAGTGTGCCTGCCTAGCTCTATTCTGCCATGTCATAGTCAAAGTTGCTTCTTTATTTACCAATAGTAATGAAACATATTCATATAATACAGAGGGGAATCCCACATCACCTCTGTATTTTGTTGGTCAACAATTCAAATAGATGCAAGCCAATGCTGGGGCACTTAGCCTCATTTGGTGCCGAGAGTATTTGAGTTTGGAGTTTGTCTCCCATTAATTAATGATTTCATTTAGCATAACCTTCATGTACATATGTATTTTAGAAAGTTTCAGTGGTGTTAGTTTCCATACTTGTTCTCAAAGGCACATTACTTTCAGCTGTATCTCCATGATTCCTCTCCAACCCCCTTGCCCCTACTCTTCCACAAATAAGCCTACCATTTTATATCTAATAAACCTCTCAGTCAGTTTATTAGATAATTTCTTCATGTCTACACATTTGAAAATGGCAAAACACATTACTTTGATTTTCTTATGCTAGGCTTTATGTGATTCTTTGTTTTCCTTATGTTTAACTTGATATATGTGTGTGTGTGTGTGTGTGTGTGTGTGTGTGTGTGTGTGTGTGGTTGGTATACAAAAATCAAAATCAAGTTGTTTTTGGAGGTCAGAAGAGGCTATCAAATTGCATATAAATGTAGTTAAAGGCATTTGTGAGCCTCTTAATGTTGGTTTCAGTATTTGAAGTGGTATTATGAAAAAACAAACAGTATATATTATTAGCCTAATCACAGCTCCACCTTTTCAGCTCTGTAACAAATAATTTTTATTTTGAAATACAATGTGCTTTGATCACGTTCATTCTTATAACCCACTCTCCCCTATCTCATTTCTTTTCCTTCTTATTAATCACCCCCATTTTTTCCTGAAATATTCGCTTTTACTTTCATGTTATCAGAGTGTATATAATTTTACATGCATAAATCTAATCACTCAGGAAATGCAATTGAAATTGACTAACTAGTCTTGATTAACTTAAAATGTTTGTTACAATAAAGGAAAATATTTGATAACAGGCAGCCTGTACTACATATAAAATCATTGCTATATAAAAACAAATAATTTGTTTCTATAATATACAAATATCTCAGAAACTAAATATAAGTTTAAATAATATTTCAAACTATACAGAAGATAAGAAAAAGGAAAATGAGGAAAAGTATAGGAAAGAACAGAAAGTAGTTAAGATACAAATAAGAATAAGAAAGATCACTATCTTTGAATAAAAATATCATAATGAAACCTACTATTTTATAGTAATTACAAGTATTAAATTGAAAATACTTAGAAATAGACTTTTTACAGTTATATATTTTTGTGCTAACTCATTTTCATTTGTAGTATATTGATATTTGATATCCAATAACATTTAACCTGCACTTCATAAGACAATTATGTGAGTGGTTAATGTAAATTTAAAAAGGAAAATGTGGAAATATAAATATGCTCCAGTCTGACCATGGATCTTGCAGGAAAGCCTTTTTCTGCCTGAAAGTATCCTGGAGCATGAGGTGACAGGTTCAGTCTGTCATGGCTGTCAGATATCCAGGGAGAAAGATAAGTTCTAAGAATGACAAAACGGGAGTTTTGAAATGTGATAAGCTACTTTATAATGTGTCTTCCTGACTGAATGTGAATAGTTCTTTCATGTCACTTTTTGACATTGCCAAAAGTGCTGTTATTGGAGATGCTAATAATTCTGCTGAAACTAAGTTTTTTTTGAGCGACTACTACAAACACTTGGTTCAGATAAAACAAGAGCACGTTGTAAAGTAGCTATCTGTACAATTTCTTTCAATTATAGATCTGTATAATTCTCAGGATGAATATGGCTACCCATGTTCAATTAATTTGTATATACTTAAGAACATGAACTGTAATTCAATAAAAATTACTTGATAGAATAGACAAATTTTTATTCTTTTCAGCCCAATATAATTCTGCTGTCCTTTAACCAAGTACTGATTTATTGAGATATATCCTAGATCAGTGGTTCTGAACCTTCATAATTTTGTTGCCCTTTGATATAGTTCCTCATGTTGCGATGACCACCAAAATTCAATTTATTTCATTGCTATTTTATAATTGTAAATTTTGGTACTGCTCTCTTCATTCTCATCCCTAATTGAAAACTGAAGATGTTTTAATAAATTAATATGGGTAAATGATAACAAAAAATCCAATTCTAAAGAAAATATTTTTGACAAATTCAACAGAGGCAATTTTTATATAAGTGGTCTAAGGATAGAACTTTGGTATGGTTAGTCTTCAACAAATCCTAGTGATTTCTTTGCCAGACAGACTCTAAAGCATATAGGCAACAGGTTTAGCAAACTTTTTCCAAGGTTGAGGGGATAGCAGACTTTATGGATGACAGTATAGGAAAGGCTCTGTTGCTTCAATATCACAGTTAATAATAACTCATGTTATGTGAAAGTAGACAAAAGCCAATGAGGATGTAGACAATGACAAAAACTAATTGCTACTTTTAAAAGAAACAATGTTAAGTGATTTCATGACTCAGAACAAATTCTGCAGAAGACAGCCAGAAGAATTCCTATCATAAACAAGGCTTTATAGTTAAGGAATCCAAGTGTATGAGGAGGAAGCTAAGGTAAGAGAGAAAGACAGAGAATCAAGGAAACTTGGGAGAAAATAGAATCTCTAATTCCAGACTCTGATTGAAACATTTTCAGCTGAGCATCACAAATTACAAAAAAATAAAAGAATTTGTTATGAGCATTGCCTACATAGAGACAATAATTGTTATAGTTAAAATAGCAATGAACTATACTCAAAGTCTAGAAACAAGTGATCTTTTAAATTAATCTTACTTTTTTTCTAAACCTGAACTTCCTGTGCATTTCACGCAGATGATAAAGCACATTGATTAAAATGAAAATATGTCCTAGCTTCCTTGTTTAATAGTACTTTTATAGTACTTACTTGTTTTATAGTACTTCTATTTGCTTCTTTGGTAAAGTTTTCTTTTACATTTTTTTCTCATCAATCTGTCTAATGTTTTTCAAGTACTGTCCTATGTTCTAACTTACAAAATAAATAAATAAATAAATAAAAAGTGAAAGAAAAGGAAGAAAAAATCTTAAAAACTCTAGATATTATAACCACAGAAGCCACTAAAGAAAAATGCATACATGTGTCCTTTTGTAAGGCACTTAATCATTGCCCAAGTATTTATCTTGAGTCTGCACTACTGTACTTTTAAAGACATTGCTATTTTTCCATAAGTTTTGTGAATAAATATAAGGTAAACTTTTTTTTAAAGAACTCTACTTTTGGTTTAATAAAAAGAAGGCAGTGAATTTAATAATCAAATATCGAAACTATTTCTCATTTACTACCAGTATGTTAACTTGTTGCTTTGGTGGTATTTGAAACACTTTTTTCATGATTAAAAACTATTGTGATTATCTAAATAACTTAGTGAATGCCAGAGATCCACCTGCCTTTGCCTCCCACGTGCTGGGATTAAAGGCGTGCGCCACCACCACCCAGATTAGCTCAAGATTCTTATTAGCTAACTCTTACATCTTACATTAACACATATATCTTGTCTGTGTTAGCCACATGGCTTGGTACTTTTATTTTTTTTTATTTTTTTTTTTTTT
>NW_026068070.1:3033907-3168547 GCF_014885135.2 Alexandromys fortis
GAGAGAGAGAGAGAGAGAGAGAGAGAGAGAGAGAGAGAGAGAGAGAGAGAGAGAGCGAGAGAGAGAGTTCATACCTTGGAATCTTCAATGAGGGTATTAGAACAAAACAACAGATAGGAGATCCAGACTTTACGAAAGGCAGTGGTAAAAATATTTGAAAAGATTGAAGAGTTTATTAATTTTGATAACCAGTGACAAAAGGTACAAAGACAGAATTTAGCCTCCTCAGTACATACCAAACTCCAGTATAGCTTACCCAGAGTTCTAACTGCCTATCCAGTGATATCATCACAAAGGCCATCAAGCACCAAGTACTCTAAGATAGTCAAAGAATATACATAGGAACTCATACATATGAGTGATCTAAAGGATGTTTATAAAAGCAATAGTTAATTATGGAATACATTTACTCTTCATTAGGAAATTGGTCAAAATATAGGCTCCAAGCAATAGGTCAACCCCACAAGGTTGGCTTCAATTAACTTCAGCTGTCCTAGAAAATAGACCACAGCTTCTTTGGAAATGTTATTGGAGAGAAGAAGAAGAATTTTAAAACAACAGGGAAAAGCAAAAGGACTTGTGATTTCACAAGATCAAAATCTGGGTGAGGATCAGGATCTTTATGATAAACAACCTTGTCCCTCTGTAGCACAACCGCTTTAAATGCTTGGGACAGGATTCAGGAAGCAAGAAAAGTGGATTGAATCATATATTAGGGTTAAACAGGGTCAGAGAAAACACTTTAGTGATTTTTTTTTTTTACAAAGATTAACTAAAGCTATCCAAATAGGAGTAATAGACCCAGAAAATCGACCTGTACTCATTGAATCTTTGGCTTTTGAGAATGCCAATCTAGAATGCAAAAAGTTCCTTGGGCCTCTAAAGGCCAGATCAGCACCTATAATGAATCAATGTTACATATAATGAATGTTGAAACATTAGAATATAGTACTGACGTTTGGGTAGAAAAAGCAATTGCTTTGGAGGAGATACCAAAATGCCAAATGTTTTAATTGTGGTATACATTAGGTACTGAAAAATATGTTCTAATTAAAAGCAGTTATCCAGTGTAAATCACAGACTGTATGCTTGGTGGTGATCCCTGACTGGTTAGCAGCAGTGCAGGGACAGCAAGGCAGCAACACCGACAGAGACACCAGGGGAAACCCATGCCCCACTTGATCTTCTGTGTCATGCTGGGAAAGCTAGACCCAGAACCCACCCTGCCACAGTCATGCAGTCGGCTTTGTCTAAGGACCCCGAGTAGCTCTGTGAGGCGACAGAGACCAGAGGCTGTTTTAGAGTGGCTACTCAGAGCTGTTGCCAGGGATGCTGCACAAATGCCCAAATGCACCATGCGGAGCCTGGTGGGGACTCACGTACTTGGCTGGTATGTTGAGAGGGAATGCCTCCTGGTGTTGGGCTGATATTTAGCTTTGAGATCAGGAAGTTATGGTTAGTGGGACCTACACGAACAATACAGAAGAAAGTCCACAGCTGGTGATTTGTCGTACTGCTAAGGAGAAGACAGAAAATTGGGTCAGTAGGAACAGAAGGCAGAACATCTTTGGGCGGACCAACTGGTTTTCTGGCAAGTGTGACCTACAACTGGACAGGGGACATCTGCTTGATTTGGGGGCTGGGACATATCATTAATTAGGCAGACAGAGTTTAGGACAGGTGGTCTGTGAGATCCACAAGAGATGCAAGAAGAGGAAAATGGAGGCATTAGCTTGTTTTTTGTTGATACATTACGGAGAATCCTAAGGGATTGTGTTGGGGAACAACACCTTTTTTAAAAAATAAAAAAGACGCATCTTAAATTTTATTTGTGGTATGTTTGTGGTGTATGTGTGTGTGTGTGCGTGTGTGTGTGCATGTGAATATGTATGTGTGTATGGGTACACATGAACATGTTTGCCGATATCAGGAATCTGGAAGAGTACATAAGGTTCCCAAACCCTGTTCCTTCAGTATTGAGGAGTTTTGATTCATTCAGTTTGGATACTGGGAACTGAACCCCATGCTTTGTTAGTGGCATAATTACTCATAACTCGTCATCTTTATTATCAGTTTATTTAAGTTTAAAGTAATTATGCTTTTATTTCAATTTAAGAAAAAAATATTTTCTTAGAAAATGCTCCAATGAAAAGGTAGAGTCAAGGTTCCCTTCCTTATTTAAAACCAGTAGAATTAAGCTTTCTATTTCTAATTTGTATTTATTCTACAGATTAATTTGAACTTGATTGACCTGTTTATCACTATCAGACATATCAATAGAGATGAAGAAAAAGACATTTGACTTTAAAGAAGAATATAAGAATAGAATAGAGACAAACCACTTAACTGTTTACTTTGGAAGGATGATGTTGTTATAACAATAAATTGAAAACAAAAAATAATTACCTCTCTTTAAGTATGGTGTTTCTGAAAATATGTCATTATTAGAGCAGTAATTGTATCTCTAGGTTTCTAATTATAATCAAATTACTGTAGTGAGATTTCAATACTATAACCTCTCACTAAACTGTTCTACTTATGCTATTTTTATAAGCATACTTTAAAGTATAAAATAACGTCATGAAATAATAGAAGTTCTAAGTACTCCAGTGTAACTAGCTGTGAATAAAGATGAGATTGTTTCAAACATTGTTTGCAATGTGAACCATCACCCAAGGTTGTGCTTTAACCTCACCACAATGTCATAGCAAAATCATGCTTGAATTTATATGCCCAAAGGAACACACATCTACACATGCATGTGCACACATCCTATACAAAACCCAAGCATAAGCATTACATAATTCAAACATATTATCTGACATAAAAATTTGTTTAAATATATCAGACTGTCACCCCTTTAAAAATAATTTACATTTTATTTTTACCTTCATCACCCATAAATAATTAATAAGCTTATACTTTACACAGTTATATATATATACACATAAATGGGTTTTATTCAGAAAGATATGCTGAAAAAGTGAGTTTTTCTCTTTCTCATTGACTTTCAAAGGTAGCTTTATGAAATCTGTTTGCTAAGAGTTACTAGGTTATGTAATTGACTTAATTAGAGACTTCTCGGTTTTAATACTGACAATTCATAAGTACCTGAAGCTTTAGAAGACATGTTTTCCTCTTCTTTACAGATGTAGTTTGTGATAGGTATTATTATCAAGCTTAATAGTGTAAAGTCTAGGCTCTTGACATCAGATCTAAGAAGCTATACTGGTGTAGGAGGTTCTTTTGTTTATGTGTTGCTTTCATTGGTTAATCAATAATAATAATAAAAAAACTGTTTGGCCTGATAGGGCAGAACTTGGGTAGGCAGAGAAGACAGAACTGAATTCTGGGAGGAAGAAAGCAGAATGGGAGAACCACCATGGAGCTGCCAGAATCAGACATGCTGAATCTTTCCCCATACTCCTCGACCGCATGGTAATACAAAGATTAAGAGAAATGGGTTAAATCAAGATATGAGAGTCAGCCAATAGGAGGCTAGAACTAATGGCCAAGCAGTGATTTAATTAATAGAAATTTCTGTGTGATTATTCCGGGTGTAAGCTAGCAGGGCAGCCAGGACAAACAAAGGGACCCTCTCTCCATTCAACACTGTGCATTGCCACAAATCTCAATATATCAACTAAATAAATACCAATAGTGAAAAGCAGCAAAAAGTAGATTATTTTAAGTGGAAAAGTAACAAAAGGGGCAAAGAGTTCTGGTGAACTCTATGTCTTTTTTCAAGGCTTCTGACTTGAGGGCTAGGTTTAAAGAAGAGCCAAGATAGTTGTGTAACTTAGCTATCCTAGTTAGAGTGTGGTTCTTTCAATGACCCATCATGCCTACAACATATGAACTTTTCCTGTTCTATTTTTATTTGGTACAAGACTGCTACCTTTACCTTCACCCACATGACATTCCTAGGAAATGCATTACTTAATAACTGTAATTTCAATAGTTCAATACTCAAAGGGAGTACAAGTGTCTCTCCTCAAGATGTACTCACAGAATGGAGATAAGCGTGATAGTACAATTTAAAAACATACTTCACAATGAGGATATGGAAAGTTATATAATTATTAAAGATAAATAAAATCTATAGAGCGTAGGAAACTTTAAAAAATATATATGGAACTTGTCCAAGATCCATGAAAGTCTCAAGAAAATTGAATCAAGTTTAGCTTCACTTTACTATCTGAGATAAGAAATCATTTCCCAGCTGGGTGGTGGTGGGGCACGCCTTTAATCCCAGCACTCGGGAGGCAGAGGCAGGCGGATCTCTGTGAGTTCGAGACCAGCCTGGTCTACAGAGCTAGTTCCAGGGCAGGCTCCAAAGCCACAGAGAAACCCTGTCTCGAAAAACCAAAAAAAAAAAAAAAAAAGAAATCATTTCCCAATCTTAGCAGTAATATCTCTGTTGAGCAGATCTTTTCCATCTTTCATATAATCACTTTGTTTATTTGACAGTGCTTTGCCTCCTATCATTTCCCAGTTTATCTTTCTGATCTATTTTCAGCAATAATACTTTAAGGTCAATTTAGCCAAAAGCCAACCTTATGTTCTATGCTCATGATTGGTGATTTTCTATCTACTGATCCCTACCCTGACCCTTGGCTGTAAATACTAATGTGCCCATTATATATTCAGAACTAAACTAAGTTATCTAATTTGGTCACTTTTCCACAAATGGAATGGTCCCTGAATAAAACTCTCCTATTCATAATCAAGCTGTGACTACCTTAAGAGCTAAGCCATAAATACACAAATGATTTTAACAATAAAAGATAAATAAAATGCCAAATGAGTAATATAAAAACAAGTTCTAATTATTTGGAGTAGATCTAATTTATTTAGGTTTAGGAAGACAAATATGATATTATAGTAGTTGAAAAAGAAGGGTTTAATACTTGCAGAATACAGCCTCAATATAAAAGTGGAAGTGAAAGTCAAATCATATATTCAGGTGAACTTTAAAGGGCTTATCTGGCTGATGCTGTGGGTTTTGTGACAGACATAATCCTATTAGTGTTAATAAGTGTTAAGATGTATTGAGTGTACAGTTTTGAGTGCTTTCCAGGACTTAAGATTTTTAATCTTTACAAGCACCTTATGTTGCAAGGGCTATTGTTATCCCCATTTAAAAGATCTGCTTTTAGATATAGTATAAATAGATCTTAAATCCCTAGCATTCATACACTATGGAGCTTGTGGGAGGATATTTGTAAGGATTGTGAACAGTGGCACCTACAATGTTGATATATTCTGAATAAATTACAGACTCTTTTATCAAGTAATTCACTATAAAATCTTTCAGTTTTTGGTCTGTCTTACTATAGACATACCCTTTTACATATCAATTATCCCATTTATCTCATCTCATTGTTTAATATTTATTCCATAACAACCAATTTCCTGTATTTCTCAAAAAGGTTAAAACACTTTTTTTTTTTTTTTTGATTTTTCAAGATGGAGTTTCTCTGTAGCTTTGAGCCTGTTCTGGAACTAGCTCTGTAGAAGAGGCTAGCATCTAACTCACAGAGATCCACCTGCCTCCTGAGTGCTGGGATTAAAGGGTTAAAACAGTTTTGTAACCCATAGGTTTAGCTTAAGAGTTCCTTGCATTTTAACAATAGCTTTTGAATAGCCCATAAGTAATGTCAAAAGTGTCACAATAACAGCTAATGAGCAGTAGACTATTTCTTAAACAGTATATATCTTTTATGAATTGGGTCAACAAAATCATTCAAATATCCCCCTGAAACCCAAAAGTTTTAGAGAAGGAAGGTACTTAAATGTTAGAAAAAGAAGGAAAAATAAGGTTACTCTGAGTAGAGAAGTGATCATTTTTTTGAGTCCGATATGATCACCATAAAGGAAACTAACATATAAGACACCTCTGCTTCTTCTGTTATCTTACTAGGTCTTCCCCTCTTAGTCTTCCTTCTTCGCCCATCCACATGCTCCCAATTTTGTCAGGCGAGCTTGTCTGTTTCCAACTTCTAGGTGGAACTATATTTGTTTTTCTTTGGATTCACCATATTGCATAACTTCTCTACAATCATGCATTACACACTCAATAGCCTTTGTTTATAGCTAGTATCCACTTATGATTAAGTACATACCATATTCATCTTTTTGGGTCTGGGTTACCTTACTCAGTATAGTGTTTTCTTATTCAAAACATGCAAAATTTAAGATGTCATTGTTTGTTTTTTTTTTTTTACCACTGAGTAGTATTCTAATGTGTAAATGTACCTCATTTTATAAGCAGGAAGCATCGAGTAGGCCTGATGAGCATTTTTGAAACCTCAAAGTCTACTTACAGTGTCATATCTACAACAAAATCACACCTTCTATTATTTTCTACATAGTCTCCTAACTAAGAAACAAACATTCAAATATATAACTCTGTGGAGGCCATTCCTGTTAAATCCACCAAAAACATCAGTCATAATCCCCACAATATTCTTCATAGAAATAGAAAAATAATCTAAAATTCATATGGAATAAGAGACTATCTTGAGCAAAAAGAAGAATGCTGCTAAACTTTTTATACTATATTTTTAAGGTACATTACAAAAATCTTATAAAACAAAAAAATATAGCACTGGGACAGCAACAGAAATGTAGACCAATGGAATGAAACAGAAGAAATCAATGGTGTACATATAAATATGTCAAAATTGCTAAAAAACATCACGGAGGAAGACAGTTTTTCCAATGAATGATGCTGGAAATTTGAATAGCCCCACATAGAGGAATAAAATTAGACCCATATTCTGAATAGTTTTATGCCAACTTGACACAAACTGGAATCATGAGAGAAAAGGGAGAGAAATTGTGTAAAATAATTCTTTATAAGGTGAGCTGTGGAGAAGCCAATAGTACATTTTCTTAATTTGTGGTTGATGGTTTAGTACTCAGTCAAAAACGGGTGGATCTACCCCAAAATGGTGGTCCTCTGACCACCTACTGAGCTATCCATGTGAGCAAGGTAGTGAGTAGCATCCCGTCATGGGCATTGCTCCCATGTCCAGATTATGGCCCTGTTTGAGTTTCTGTCTTGACTTCTTAGATGATAAATATAGATATGGAAATGGAAATGGAATAAATAATTTACTCCATAACTTGGTTTCTGGTCATGGCATTTTGTCACAGCAAGAGAAACTCTAACTACAGCAATTGATCTATAGCATCCTATATGAAAAAAACTGCAAAACTTCAACGTGGAACCCAAAATGCTGAAGCTTCAAGAAGAAAACATAAACAATTAAAGCAAAATATGGAATCAGAAAAGGACTTTCTGAATATGACTCCATTTCCTTATGAATTAAGATCAACAAAAGGTGGTCTTAACAAGAGAATATTCAGCCATGTGAAAAGTAAAACCACAAAGTGGGAAAGAATATTTAATGCCTATACATCATATACTGGATTAATATCCAGAATATATAAAGAACTCAAAATAAAGAGTGAAGGAAATAAAATTTAATTGTATTATAGACTATATAAAGAATGTTCAAAAAAAAGAATAAAAATGGATTAAAGCATCTCAAAAAGTGTTTATTATCTTTAGCAATTTAGAAAATACAAATTAAAACAACTCTAAATATTCATCATACCTGAGTCAGAATAGTACTAGTAATAATAATAATAATAATAATAATAATAATAATAATAATAAAAGACTGACAATCACTTTCAGGATTTGGGAAAGGTGAAACTGTTTAATCACTGTTTGTAGTATTATGAACTACTGCAGACTCCTGTAAATCAGTTTGGGTAAGTCTCAAAAAATACATCCCTAAAACTATAAACAGAAGCACTCAGAATAATATATTTATATTATTGTGTATATTTATTAAATACATATACATAAATTTATAACTAAATAAAAGCAGCAATAAATTTTAGAAGTTTGAACAACATAGGAGGAGTTGGGTGGCTGATGGGGAATGATGTAGTTATTTTTAATTTAAAAGAAAATAAATTAACCAACAAGTTAAAAATAAACATATCATAATAAAATATTTGTCATTTATTATGATATTATGACTGAGTTACTCATTGATATGAGTCATATATAGACTACACTAGGCTTATTCTCAAGATGATAGACCTTCCAATTTATTTTTTTATTTTTTCCATTTCTATTTTTACATGGTTAGCGTTTGGTTACAAATCAGTCTGTCCTCTCATCAGGCAACAAAATCCTCTGTTTAGCCATTTTATATTTATTCACCCTAATGTTTGTGTATATATATATATTTGTGTGTGTGACTTTTTATCAGGAGAAAAGTAAACTCTGCGAACCTCAAGAACTTTCACAAATAAAAAATTTATAAACAATTGAATACTCTCTATAATTTTTTAGCTGTTGTCTTCTGTACCATTCTAGCATGAGTCATATACCTTTTATTAATAAATACCTGAGTATAAAATTTTTGTAGACCAATCTGTGATATAGTAATTCCATTCCAGCCAAAGATTTTTCTCCTAATCAAATTCAATCTCTGTGTGTGTGTGTGTTGAAATGCTTCCTAAAAATATCCTTATTTTGATTTATGAAAAATGTGCTGGATGATCTGCAAGTACAATTTCATAACTCTTATATAAGCATGCTTTTCCAATTTAAAATCAAGTTTACAGTTAGAAATAGCAGAACAAATAGAAGAAAAAGCATTCTAAGTTTGTAAATGCTGTGAATTCAATTCTTAGTGAAGAAAAACAATAGGACCAGTTTAACAACAGTTCTTTCTTTTATCCTGTAGTTAGTATTCATTCTTCACATGTTGATGGGAAAATTTCATTGTAACCAAATTTTAGCTTAGTGACTTGATTTTGCTTTTACATGTCATCCAAAATACCAATTAAAACTTATGTAAACATGCCATTTTACATTTCTGATGATTGAAAGTCCAGAATCAGAGTAAATTAATTAAAATCAAGGCATTTATAATGCAAGTTTTAGTACAGAGTGTGTCTTTAGTACAGCGTAAAATGGTATTTGCAATCAACATCTTTATCTTTTAGTACTATCTGCTCAGCAAGAATTATTGAGCCTGTGGTATTGGGAATGTTTACAAACTTAGTCTTCATATATTGCACAATAAACTCCCTAACTCACATTATGAGTCTTCTACAGCTCATCTGAAAGCTCAACATTTTGCTATTTTTCTTGGGATAATATTTAAGAATATTTTCCTCATTCTCAAGAGTCCTCCTACACCAAACTTAAGGTAAATAGGAAAATGGCAAAAAAAAAAAAAAAAAAACCTAAAGGCACAAATTGAGATTGTCAAACATTTTATAGATGAAGAATCACTCTGCTACACTGAAGACACTGATCAAAAAAGTTAATTTTAAGGGCATAGTAAACATTGAATAGAGCTCAAGAGTGAAACTTCAGTGTCCATTAAAGGCTTTGTGAATAATTTCAGGTTGCTATGTATGTTCTATTAACTTATTATCTACATATACTAAATTTTCAGTATGTATTTCACATCATGTTTGCTAGTTTTTCTATTTTTATTTTATATTCCGCAACACTCTGTTTCCATTAAAAAAGACACACCCCATGAACCCCATAAAATATTTTCCCAAATAACGAGTAGAATAAGTTGCTGGCAATTTCTACAGGGTAGATTTGTAAGACATTTCAAAGAGCATCCAGCTTTCAGAAGTTCCTTCCATTCTTGGACTTTCATTCTTGTGGTTGTATCTCAAAATGTGAGTTCAAATACTGTTCCAGTGCTAAACATGCCTGCCTGTTGTCATGCTTACTGCATTGATGGCCATTTGAAAATATTAGTACCAAATATCCTTTATCCTTTATAAATTTTCATTGGTAATTATGTCTTATTATAGAAATATGAAAGTAAATAAAAATAACCACAATGGTAAAATATTTAGTATGGAGGCCCAAAAATGTGAGCCTGTTTCCATATTGACCAAAGGACAGAGAGTTGGGATGTTCCTCTAGTTCCTTCAAGATTATTGTGCTTCTACTTCAAACAAAGGTCCCACCTAGATATTGAACAGAGAGTTCTGCTCTCTCTAGGTTATTATCAACAGGTGCGGTTAATGGTTATATTTTGTGCTCAAAATAGAGAAGTAGATTGTTCCTACCTCAAACAAGAATCTAAAAATCCAACTAAGTTCCAGTTCTGTTTATGGAGATTACTTGGGATTCCACCTAAGGAATGGTTTGCCTATAGAATGTTTTGGTCTACGGTGTAAGTGTGACTTGTTTTGTTCGAGCAACAGAATGTTTAACTATAAATTTAGCCCATGACTTTCATTGATATGTTCATTTCCTTGTATCATGTTAATGCAATCTTTTCTCTTACTCCTACCTTTTGGGGCCAGGGGTATTTTAAGCAGTTAGACATGGGTGAAAATTTCAGTATTCACTGGTATTTTTTCCCGATACTATTCTATATGCTTCTCAGTCTTGTTATTTTCATTCACATCTTCATATACTTTATTATATTTCCAAATCCCCATGCCTTTACCCTGGCTAGAGATATTCCTATCAAGGCTGGTCCCGGACATATAGAAAAAAAAAAAAAAGAGAACATAGTGATAAAAGGATAGGACATCTCACCCTTTAAGTTGATGCTTCCTTGGACAGACCACTTATCCTACTGCTTTTGTGGGTACCCTGACAATTGAATTAAACTTCCTGGCTGCATTTTTCTTTTCATCCTATTGAACTCTTCCTGAAAAGTGCTCAATACTTGAAAAAAACATACAACATCACTATCAATGACTAATGTTCTTCAAATCATAACAAGTTATCTACAAAGGGCTAATCAACAAGATATTTTACCTGGTTTTAAAGAAGATATTAACTTTTTATCCATGTCATAGTTCCTATCTTTCTCAACAGTCTGTATGTGCTGCTTATTGAAAGATTTATGTCTCTCTTCCCTGTCCTTATTAGCATACCTGTCCTTATTAGCATATTTGTGTTCTTCCCTTTCCTTGTTAGCATATTTGTGTTCTTTCCTTTCCTTGTTAGCATATCTGTGTTCATATGTAGATGTTTATATCTATCTATATATATATGCACACACATACACAAACATACACACATAGATAGATAGATAGATAGATAGATAGATAGATAGATAGATAGATAGATAGATAGATGGATGGATGGATGGATGGATGGATGGATGGATGGATNAGATGGATGGATGGATGGATGGATGGATGGATGGATGGATGGATGGATAGATAGATAGATAGATAGATAGATAGATAGATAGATAGATAGATAGATAGATAGAATCAGAAGATTTTTAACCCCTAGTGTTCTTGTTAACAATTGTTCAAATCCAGGAGATAGTACCTTCTACAACTAATGACTAACTTTGATATATGTGATTTTGATATTCTTCTAAATGAATTCAGTATGCCTCCAGTTTCAGGAGATAATAGACATATGCTATGTATGATCATTTGTCTAGAAAGTTGCCAAAGGTTTTAAAGATATCTACTCCCTCTCATGATAATACTAGAAAAAAAATTAAAAAGTTTCTTCAGTACAATTCTGTAATTCTATTAAGATGGTGACATTTACTTTCTTCAAGTAGGAAGTTGAAAATAAGACAGTTAAAATTACACACAGGAGCTACATCATGGAATTTAAAGTGTATCTTCAGCTCTGACTACGGTTTTATCAAAATTCAAATAAATAGATAAATTAAAATAAAAGGCAATGATACTAAATCTCTTAATAAGTACAATTTAAATATTAGCTTAATTTAAAAATTAATTTTTTATTTGATAATATCATATATAACATAATCTGATTATTCTATCCTTATGATCTCTTATATCTCTTCTCCCTACCAGTCCCTTTCCAGGATTCATGACTTGTATCTTCATCTTTTTCAATTTGTTTGAAATAGGGCCAATCTGTGACCTTTGAATTATAAGTATTCATTGTAGGTTTGTGGGTCACAAGCAGCATATAAATGAATAAATCCTACTTTTCCTGAATCAATCATTAGCAAAATTTTCAGTAGTGAGGATTAGAGTCCCCTGAGTTCCTCCTCCTTCCAGGACTATTGACAGCTGCCCTTTATGCAGACCAAATGAAGGAATCCACAGCTGTTGTGACTTCAGGGTGATAATGTTGTCAAGCATAGTTAAGGGTTTTTCTATTTTATATATATCCTATCTTCTATATATAACATTTCAATGTGATTATATTAACTCTAGATAGCTTTCTTATTAGTTTAAGTATTCTCTCCTATTTCAATATTTGATCAATTTTAACCAAGTTTATAAAAGTTTTAAAAATTATCCAATGCATAATAAGTTTACACTAATCTACCTATTATCTGAGCTAGTGTGGGATTACTTTATTGCATTCATCTACATATCCAGACAAATCCACTTACATTCCAATATCACCTTTTATCTCATTGTTTCAAAACTTGACAGTTAAAAATACCTCTGGATCTATCCCTGAAGACAGCTATAAATGTCTTATTACTGTCCCTGTCTGAAGGAGTGGCTTTTTCTTCTATAGTGTTAAATTAGGATCTTCCAGATAAGAGTTTCTGTTCACTTCCCAGTTGTTACTATGAAAAGAAGGTATTGCTTTTTTCCATTATTTTTTCATATACATGATATTCCAGGTATATGCTTGATTTCAACCACAAAGATAGGGATAAAAGCTCAATGGGGCAGCCAAAATATAATCTACTGTGAGTATTAAAGTTGAATTGTGATTGTGAGTTCTTACAAGCTTATGAGGTTTTGCAACATTTTATTAATATTAAGAGTTGAGTGTACCCCTATCAATGTACATTAATGGACTTACAATTTTCAAACTATTTTTAAAGGGTCAAGAATATAATGTTTTACTTTCCACTCACATCTCTGGATGAAGACAGTCTTGGTAAAGAAAGCAATCTGCCTTTCCTAGGTATATTGCCCTTTGAGGTTTAAAAATATTCTACTACAATGCTATTGATTTTTTTCTTTCAGTTTTCATGAACTGCATTCCCAGGAAAACTACAAATAACCCTCCCAGGACTTTACTGTTGCCTGCCTACTCAGTAGACCTAACATTACTCAGCTTTAATGAGACTGAGTCAGACCTACAACTCTGCTGATTTTCATTTAAGTAATTCCAAATCCCTAGACGCTCCCTGTACAACAATAAATTATAAATCCCAGAACCATAAAAGTACCCCAGGATCAGTTTAGAACATGAAATAAGTGAAGCAAATAGCAAACAACTTGGGAGATGCCAAGTATATGATTTGTCCATAGTTTGCTGTATTTTAGAGCAGGACTTTGAAAAGTGCTTTAGAGAACACATTATAAATTCTGTAAACCATGTTATATATGCTGTGTAAGCTTGAAATAACTCATTGATATGCATGTATTCATATTGGATGGAGATATTTCCCAGTACAATATTAATACAAAATATTTTCTTGACAGTAATAGTCTAATTTTATTACTTAATATCCATCCTAAATTACTCATGACTTTCTCAGCATCTGTACATATGTTCCTGCAAAGACAAAAGCACATCTTTGACTTTTGTTTCAGTTGGTTTGAATAATTTCTTTTACAAGTAGTCCTAAAATTATCACAGAAATACATGTTTAATCCACATGGAATTAAATTAGCTGTAGTCTACCATGGAATGTGAGTTGTGGATACAACTTAAACTTCTATCATAAAATGATAACTGTCTATCATAAAATGGGAGTAATTTTAGCAGAAATTTAATAGAGTTAGTCATTTTGTGTCTGAAGTCAGGAAGCAGAGAGAAATGTTGGTTCTCAGATCACTTTTTCTTATATTCAGAATAGGAACCTAGCCCATGGGAGAATACTGTCTGGGTCAGTCCACCTCAGTTGACCCAAACTAGAAACTTCTCCACAGTCATGTACTGAGGTTTCTCTCCAGGATGATTCTACATCCAATCAGGTAATAATAAAAATTAATCATCACTCTTATTATATCGTAGTAGTATATTTTAGATCTATCAGGTTTATGAACTATAGCTATTTAGTTCTTAAAATTTTAGAGGTTGGATATTCAATAATAAGCCGCTAGTGGTCATTGATGAGGAGTAAGTGCTTTCTAATTGATTCAGGCTCTGTCCTCACATAAAACAGCATGGAAGCAGTTCTAGATTTTCAACTGCAGGATCACTTGCCAAGGGTGGGGCTTGCAATGATGCTATATGGGCAATAAAGTTTTCACATTTTGTGGGAATTAAGAAACATTCTGTCTAAACCAAAAATCAAAGTGAGAAGCCACCCATCAAACAGAAATCTACTGATATCATTAGAGAGCGATAATTTGTAAATATGCATATGATCAATAAATTTTATTTATATTACAGTCTCTTGCAATATCTTCTCTGTGATTTAATTTATTTAAAAATTTATAGAATTGTTTGTGAGCTCTATAATTTCTTCAGTAGCCTTCGAATACCATCACATTTATACATGTCTACACCTGAGATTAAAATTATATTTCAGGAGTGTAATCATATTCTCTTATTCTTTTTCTTTACAAATGACATTTTAAGTTTGAACATTGAAACTTATAGTTAAAACTATTAATTATAAACCAAAATGTGGTGGCACATGCCTTTAATCCCAGCACTTGGGAAGCAGAGGCATGTGGATCTTTGTGAGTTCGAGGCCAGCCTGGTCTACAAGAGCTAGTTCCAGGACAGGCTCCAAAGCGACAGAGAAACCCTGTCTCGAAAAATAAACAAACAAACAAAAAAACAAAATCAAAAAACCAAAAAACTTTTAATTATAGCTTTGCTTGTGTCTTAAGAGTACCAGAAAATTTAAACAAAATAAGTAACTTAAAATAATAATGTAAATACTCTGAGTATATAAATGTAAACTTTATTATTTAAACAATAATAAGTGAACCTATGTTAATAATATTGTCTTCTAAAACAGTGTGATGTTAGTTTTATAACAACACCAAGCCAAGAAAAATCTCCTTGTTGGGGCCTAGAGAAATGACTCAGTGACTAAGATCACTTCCTTCTCTTCCAGAGGATCAGGGTTTGATGTATAGCACCAACATTGTTGGCTCACAGTGATCTGTAACTTCAGCTCTCTGGGATAGAAGGCCAGTGGCATCTGTGCTTAAATGAACATACTCACATAGACATAAAAATGGAGAAGTCTCCAGAGAGCAGTCAGGGTTCCCTACCCTGTGGAAAGTCCAAGGTCTTCCAGAGGGGGAGAGGAGTGGAGGGATGGGGAGAGGAGAGGGGGGGGGAAGGGTGGGAGGAGGGGGAGGAAAATGGGAGGCTGGGAGGAGGCGGAAATTTATTTTTCCTTTTCTCAATAAAAAAATAATAAATAAATAAATAAATAAATAAATAAATAAATAAATGGAGAAGTCTCAACGTCAAAGAATTAATGTTACTAGATTTGTGTAACATGATTAATGAAAACCCAGAGACAAATATTAGAGTTAAATCTGAAGGTCAGAAAAACAAAACAGCCAGCTTCTGTCTCTTACCTTGACCTCAGTCTGAAATGTCCATCATGCTCCCAGAAATCTCAGAATAAGTCTGTGTTTGAGAGCTGTCTCCTCCCATCTTATATTCATATCTAGGGCTGGAAATAAAGGTATGCACCACTATCACCTGGTTTCTAAGGGAAACTAGTGTGGCTACTGGGATTAAAGGTGTGTGTCATCGTGGCCTGGACTATAAGGCTGACCAGTGGTGCTGTTTTATTCTTTGATGTTCAGGCAAGCTTTATTTATTAAAATCCAAATGAAATAACAATACAGATTTGCTTAGGAAACATGATTTCACACAAGTGGGATTTAGATAAATGAACAGTATCTCCAAAACACACCAAAGATAAGCAGTATGCTAACCAGACCTGGTGGATATATGAAAAATTTAGGATGTTAAGATGTAAATGATTACTCATCAGGATGGTCTGCCTTAGGTCCTGATTCCAATACCAAAGACATACCTCTAGTAGATATCTCCGGGGTGGCAGTGTAGAGTCACAAATATGCTTGTATTATATTATGTCCTGGTATGAAGTTAAATACCTGTCTGCCTTTTAAAAAATATAATTCCACTGGGTGAGCAAGATGACACTTTATTAAGTAGCTACTACTTAATAAAGAACATCACTGGAGTATTTAAAATAATTCTGGCAATATGTAATGCCTTTGCTATGTAGATATCCCATCTGCCTTAGTGGCCAGACTTGGAATCTGTTGTCTCTGTTTATAATTTGTTCAAAGTTTAACCTGGGGCAAGGACCTGGAAAAGATTTTAGACTGAAATCCTATGGGAGAGATTCAAGGCATAAGCATATGGCATATATAAGCATAGGAAATCTGCTGCAGGAGTTGCGGAGGAGGGGGAGGGCAACTTTTACTTGGTTATGTGAATTTAAATTTAAATTCCAAAAAAATAAGCTGTGTCGGACTGTAAAGAAAAAAAAAATAAACCTCCTGGAAGAAGTATCTGTGTCTCAGAGATTGATGGACCATTTGGTATTCCTGTAGTGTGGGAAGATTAGAATTTTTTAGGTTCAATGGCTAATTACTATTATCTTAGGCTAGTTTTAGCCTTTGAGAACAGCCATTCCTTGCCTCTCTCTGTTTCAGAATGAAACATAATAAATAAATAAAACATGTTAGAAGCCATTAAGTCAGTAAATACTGGATAACATCATCCTAACAGCAAAGACTATGATATAACATCTTGAGACATGGGAAACTCCCCATTTTACTGTACCTACTTCTCTGACATACCCACCATGCATTTTAAACTTGTCTTGATTTATGACTTTTATTTTTCTGTATAAGTATAAAATTCTTGTGAAACTTCTTCCATGTTGGAACACAGAATTTGGCATAACCGAAGCCTGTGTTTCTGGGCCATTGTGGCTCCAAAAAAATATATTTATATACATCTCTTCCCATTAAAATGAGAGCTGTGGTTGTGAATCTAGCCTTTAGAGATGCTGAGCCATCTCTCCAGCCCTGCAGTGATGACACACACCTTTAATCCAAGCACTAGGGAGGCAGAGTCAGGAATCTCTGAGTTCTAGGCCAGCCTGATCAACAATTGGTATTAAATAGATAAACCCTGTCTTGAAAATAAAATCAAAAACCAAAAACAAAATTGAACAAAAATATCACGGTTGGCGTTAACTAGGCAGCCAAGTTCCTTAGTTAGTGAAGAGTATGTCTTTCATCTCTAAGGAGAGCATATAATTTCTATGAAATTTCAATATATACATATTATGAAACAATATAAACAAATCTAAAACATTATCAGTATGTATACATATACATACATACATATATACATACATATATCCAGGTAAAACAACTTATTGCAATGGCATTTCCCACTGGATGATTTTATCATGTATTCATGGAAGTGAATATTTTACAAATTTATTTTTGAGGTAATAAAATGAAAATAAACATTGTTCCATAGCAGTAAGATAGATTAGTATAATTTCTTTAACTTCTTGTCATACAGTGAATATATTACATTTGTTTTAGCTTCTCAAAATGTGCAGAAAGGAAGTATTTAGACATTTTATATATAACATTTTGAATTATGAATCTATTATAAGATGAAAGCATTTTAAATATGCTTTTGTATTTCTGCTTCTCCACATTTATACAGTCTGAAAGAATTCAAATGACTCAGAGATGAAAAAACTTCAGTACCTTTCTAGCAGTTTTGGGTTGCATAATAATCATTTTTTGTGTTACATGATTGCTAAAGTTTGTAAACAACTATTTTATTTCCTTTTTGTACTGTAAGATTTTCTGAGGATGCATGAACACATGTCTTTCGTGTTTACAGATAGGGCACTCAAAGCAGAAAAAGGAAATGATACCACTTAGGTCTAAATTATTAGGTCCTTATTTTTTTTTATGTTTCATGGTTATCTCTTTGAGGCCTGCTCTCTTTTGAAGGGAGCAGAGGGACTGGTACATGGAGAGATGGAGATGGACTGGGAGGAGTAGAGGGAGAGGAATCTGTGATTGGTATATATTGCATGAGAGAAGAATCTATTTTCAATTAAAAGAGAAGCAATAAAAAAGGGAGCCATTGAATTGTCATCTATATTTTATACTTGTGTTCTCCTCTGATTCACTATCTTTCTGAGGTTTTTTTTTTGAGTTCTTGGATATATATATATATATATCTATATATATATATATATATATATATATATATATATCTTTTAGCATCTTGATTGGTCTCCTAGTATTAAAATGTCATCTCTGTAGTTCTTTAGATTTAAATCTCTCTATTGTATTCCAGGTTTATAGGTACAACTTCCTGTCCAGTAATTCTCTTTGGACTTTGACAGTGATATGATCCCTAAATCAAAGTTTGCTTGCCTCCTAGCTTGTTTTTCACTACAATTTTCTCAGGATTCAACTTTTCAATCTTCTGACATGCCTTTCTTGTACCCTCCCAAAAATATCATTGTCTTCGTTCAACTTTCAAAATAAGAAATTTTCCAAATATCTGTTTCTGTAGGCTTGAAACAGATTAATTCCACTGTAACTTATCACTTGAAATACTGCATAGTCCTTGGAATTGCTTTTCTTGTTAGCACCTTTGCTTGCACATAAACTGAGCACATAAACCAGGTATATGACAATGTTTTCATTTGTGATAAGATGGAACATTTGAGAGCAGGCAAACAAACCTAAGTGAACCAAAGGTAAAAAAAAATGATTAACATATAGAATTATTAGAAACATAAATTAAACATTACATATTTAAAATAAACAAAATTAGAGTATAATTCTAGAGATATGACTTGTGCCTGACAACAAGCTACATCCAATTGTGAGACAAACATTCAGTCATGCTGGGTTATAGGACCAAAGTAGATGTTTATTTCTGAGAGGCATAAAGTTTATAATGTAATAAAAGAGAATATAAAATTATATCTATAGGAAAACAAACAAGTAAAAAATTAAATAAAAACATTAAAATAAGACTGCCAAGAAATAGAAAATACAGAGCACTATGAGCGGAAAATATCACACACTAAATTATTGAAAGCAGGTTTATATGTGATTGGTCTACTATGCTAATTAAAGCCGTATGCACATATGTACAACTGAATGCCTAAATAAAGGTTAATATGTTTTGTGGACAGTGGTGAGTATATTTCCTGAGGTACCTAGGACCAGCCTGGCCTCCAATAAGGCTGCAAGGGCTGTGGCTCCAGTATCAAGCTAAGTGGGGGAGGTGCAGTCTTTGCTTTGAGCAGGTTTTAAGGAAAATTAGGGGGTGGTGTCTTATGTGGGGTTGCTAGAGCCTTTCTGGCCTCTGGTAAAGCCAAAAACTTTTCACTTAGCAGGCCAGGATGTGGAGTCTAGGAGTTGGGTTGCATTCTGAGGTTGTTGGACAGGCTTATAGGAGATTAGTGGTTGGTGAGCAGTATCTTCTCAGGAATCTCTAGACCTCTCTGGACTCTATTAAAGCTGCATGTCTGAAGGCACTAGTGGGAAGCTCAGGAGAGGGGTCAGTCTGATAAAAGTCAGGCGAGGACATGGCTCAATGAGAGAAATGTTTGTAGTGCAAATATGAATTGTTGAGTCTGATCACAATTCTCCACATTAACCTGGCCACTGGAAGTACATCTCTGATCCCCAAACTGGTGAAAGTAGGGAAAAACAGGTCCATGGGATTTGTTAGCCAGCCTTCTCTCAAACTGACGCTCTCTTAAGTTCAGTGTCCAAAACATTAGTTGAACAGAGAAAGGAAGATACCTGGCCTCATGTACACATATGTAATCACACAACTACATATATTCACAAAGAAAGAGAAACATAAATTCCATAGGGAAAAGGAATTCTCTAAATGGAGTTTACCCTATGATTAAAAAGAAAAGCAATAGCATCATTTCCCCAACTTTCTACAATTTGCTTTCCAATAAGCAATTTTCTAAAACTAAATTTAAAATTCATGCATTATCTAGGAGTCATTCTTTTTCAAAAAGGGTATAAAAAATAGGCCACATTAGCTGTAACTATTTAGTTTAATACAAATTTCTTATCATAAACTAACATATTTTTAATGTTTCAAATGAAATTTATGGAGTGTACAGATGATTCTTTCACAGTCTTTGACATTATAATAAGTGTAGCATTAGAAAAGATTTTTAATCAATGCCTCATATGTATGACAAAACATTCCAATAGCAGGTAGTTGTATGCTCAATCATTAGATAATCTCTTCAACTGTGATGATGTATTGACATAAGATGCAGGCTAATACCTCAACCTACATAATATATTAACTACTTTCACAGAAACTACTTGATGAGATTTGTTTAAAAATGAAATCTGAATATTTGCTCTAGAAAGTATTGAGAAAATGAAGTTAACTGTCAAAGCTAGCCATAAACTCAAGGAAAGATGAATGACAAGACTCTTACCTCCTTAGATTCTATTTTTAGTGCTGTATAAATATTGGTAGTATCATACTTCAAAGTTCTAAAATTATCATTAATTAAGTTGCTCTTCTTCTCCCTAAATACTGTTATTTTACCTGCAATGATGGCAAATATATATGAAGAGTGTGGCATACTGTTTTCTTACTAACTTAGCTGATAATTATGTGTATGTAAAATTATAATGATTTAATACATATTTTACCTAATACTATATTCTATGCCATATATTTGCAATGAAAAACATTAATTATGTAAACTATCTCCATAGAAACTTAATTGGAGAGTAAGATTCATATCAGTATCTCTATCCATTAGAATTGCTAGTAGTGATTTTATATATATTTATATATATAATTTTATATAGAGATATTTAAAAATATAACATTTATATATCGATATTCTGATATGTGAGATGTCTGTTGTGCAAACATGAGCACGTAAGTTCAGATCCCGGCATCCACAAAAAAGTTGGACAATTTGCAAGATTCTGTAATCCTTTCTGACAGAAGCAGAAGAACATGAAATCTGGAGGGTTGTCATTGTAGACTTCATACAGCCAAAACCAAGAACTCCATTTTCAGAGAAGAGAATACTGCCTCAAAACAATAAGGCAAGGAGCAAGGAGAAGTGTTGGGGAATATTACTTCCAGGCATGTGACTTTTGTTTATTCTGCATTTGTTAAGCCCTATGAAGCTGTGGTACTGTGGCTATCTAAAAATCCTGATGGTCTTAATAAAGAGTTGAATGGTCAGTAGTGAGGCAATACTAGGATAGGGGGTGCTAGCAGCCATAGACAATAAATAGAAGGAGCAATGAGGAAGAGAATCAAGATCAAGAGAACAAGTAGAGGAGAACACCAGAGGTCAGACACTCAGCTACACAGCAAACCATGAAGAAAGAAGCAAAGAAATGTATACAGAAATATAGGCAGAAAAAAAACCTAGAGGCAAAAGGTAGATGGGACAATTTAAGAAAACCAGGCAAGACTCAAGCCAAGCTAAGGCTGGGAAAATATAACAAAGAAATAAGCCTCTACTTGTGCTTTCTTTGGGAGTTGGGTGGTGGACCCCTCAAAAAGCTAAAATAGTAAAAAATCATACAACATTTTGGTGCCCAATGGGGGACCCATATTTGCATGTAGGGCCTCAGAAAGCTAGAAGAAAAAGTATACAGCTCCCATAAGAGGAACTGCTGTTCATCTTGCAGAATTTTACCAGAAATTCCTTAAGGTGTTTCACATAATAGAAACAGAAGAGTCATTGTCAAACTCTTTTTATGAAGCTACAGTTACCCTGATACCAAAACCACACAAAGACTAAACCAAGATAGAGAATTACAAACCAGTCTTGCTTATGAACATCATTGCAAAAATTCTCTGTAAAATACTGGCAAATCAAATCCAAGAACACATAAAAATTATCCATTATGATCAAGTAGCCCGTTAAGAATGCTCAGACAAAGGTCTGATCTCAAAATATATAAAGAATTCAAGAAACGGGACATGAAAATTCTAATTAACCCAATTAAAAAATGGGGTACTGAACTGAAAAGAGAATTCTCAGCAGACGAAGATCAAATGGCCATCAGACACTTAAGGTCATGTTCAACCTCCTTAGCGATCAGGGAAATGCAAATCAAAACTACTTTGAGATACCATCTTACACCTGTCAGAATAGATAAAATAAAAAACACCATTGCTCCTTTCTTTGTCCATTTCGGTTGTTCTCTATGTCCTGGTAAATTTTCTGGCAACTGGACAAAAGTTAGAGTCATTTGGAATGTGGAAAATCTGCTGAGAAAATGCCTCCACTGGATTGCCTGTATGAAAATCTGTGGGTCATTTTCTTGACTAATGGCAGATGTGGGAGAGCTCATCCTAGTAGGGATGATGCCACTGGTGGACACAGAGTCTTGGGCTGTGTGAGAAAGTGGGTTGTGCCAGTCTTGAGAGCATCTATGGCCTCTGCTTCATTCTAACTTCCAATTTCCTGATCTGACTTCTCTTCATAATGGATTGTCATGTGTAAATTGAAATAAATACTTTCCTCCTCAGATTTCTTTTGGCCATGGTGCTTATCATACCAGCTGAAAATAAATTGATGTATCGTGTTAAAGTGATAGATTCCTAGTTAATGATTCAGTGAATGGATCCTGAGTTAATGGTACAGTTTTAGT
Organism: Alexandromys fortis; assembly: GCF_014885135.2. Classification (NCBI taxonomy): domain Eukaryota; kingdom Metazoa; phylum Chordata; class Mammalia; order Rodentia; family Cricetidae; genus Alexandromys; species Alexandromys fortis. Next base: position 3,056,576 of record NW_026068070.1, read on the forward strand.
GTTTCTTAAGCTTTTTGTTTTCAAAGTGCCCTCTTCACTAATCTGCTAGGAGAGCTTCTGCCACATCAAAATAAATCCAGTTCCTCCTGTACATTAAATTAATTATAAATGTATCACTTTGGTTTTCAATGTTTCTACACTACTTTGAAATCCACATCTTATTTCTAATCAGAGTTACATGAAGGGATTCACTATCTGAACTCAATTGCATAATGTTCTTAGGTGGAATCTTTCTTTTGTGTCCCATTTTATCAATTGATGATATTCTCTCTCTCTCTCTCTCTCTCTCTCTCTCTCTCTCTCTCTCTCTCTCTCTCTCTCTCTCTCCCTCTCTCTCTCTCTCTCTCTCTCTCTCTCTCTCTCTCTCTCTCTCTCTCTCTTTCTGTGTTTCTTTGTGCATGTGTATCTTTAGAACTTTTCATCAATAGGCATGGATTTCAGAAAGTGCTAACCAGTTGCCATGGCAATTTTCTCTTCAAAAGTACTAGTTGTGTGGAATATAGAATCAGTTCACTAATTCATTTAGAACAGAAACCCAGGTACCTAATAGATCAGTTTAACTGTTTGAATCCAACTTGAGTATATAACAAGTAGTTTACTTCATAATAGAGAAAAACATTGAAGTGATGATTTATATTGTATACCATAGCAAGCTAAACCTGAAATTATGTGATCATTCTTTGATTCAGGGTATTTTTATATTCACAGTATCATTCCAGTATTTTATAATTGTTTTAATTATATTATATTTATGTTCTTATGCTCTTTTAAGGAAAAGTAACAATAACTGTAAAATGTTGTCTGGTGGTAATATAATGATTGATAATTTCAGTTTGCTGAGACAACTACGCTGTTACTAATGCTGTGCATATCTACATATATAGCCTTATCTAATACAAATCTATACTTGTACTTATTACTGCATTTTTATCTCAGTCTATAAGTAGTCACATTTTAAGAAACATTTATGGTTACATTATTTGTGAGACTATAATAACATTGTTTCCTACTTCCCTTTCCTCCCTCCTTAATCTTTTTCAAATTTCTTGACTTTTTATTCATAAATTGATTCTTTAAATATATATGCATATGTATATACATATCTATTCAAAAATATAGCATGCCAAATCTGTAAAATGTTAACCATATGTATGATTTCATGCTGACAATTTGATGTTGGATAACCAGTTGTTGTGTCCTTCTCTGGGAAGATTATTACTCACATTTTATCATTTATTTACTTGTAATTCTTTGTTCAGAGATGAATCATTCTTATGTAGAACCAAATAGACCGAAATGAAGCTAAAAGTAATAGAAATCCAAGGATACTAGTAACTTCTTTTAATTAATTTCTGAAGTAACTTAATTGTTAAATTTGAAACAATGGCATTTGAATACTTTGATATTTAATAGAAATATATATTATGCTTCCCACCAATGCTGTGTGAAATTAGATATTTTCAAAAGTTTCGTACCTGTTTACTGTTTCCTTTGATAAAATAACAGCCATCTTTTAAATGTTGATCATATGCCTACCCAAAACCCTTGATCTGAAAAAAGAAAAGATTTTACCTTTAAGCAAGTCTATAATTTGATTTTGCCTTTAACTGAATCAAACCTAATGGAATGCATACAGAAATTTAAATCAATAACATTTTCCATCTACAAGCATAGAAACAGATTCCCCATGTTTTGTTTGTTGGTTTGTTTGTGCTATCCATATGTAGGACACCTATTTTTATCACTATTTATCATGTGCATCCTTAGACATCTTTGTTTTTTAAATTATATATTTTAGGAAATATTTAGTCTTAAACAGGTGTTTGAAGAAACTACATATTACATAAAAATATGCCACTAAATTTTAAAAGGACCAATAAAAACAAATAGCACCATTTTATAAAGAATCACAAGCAAACTGATACTGCAAACACAAAATTGTCTATCTGTGTGGCAGAAATAGGTGACAGTAGTGACTTTTATTTAAAGAATCATAAATGCCTGCAGATGGCTGTTGATGAAAGTGTGGCTTAGTGATCTGCTTCGCATACCTGATTTCAGAGGAAAATTCCATACCAACAATAGACTGGACAGAAGTGAAGTGCATCATTCAGTTAGATAAAAAAAAAAAAGAAATAAGGAAACAAGAGCACTTTATTGAGAAAAAGAAAAAGTCACAATCACTGCAATTAGTCATTATTCATTATGTACAAAAAGCATGGAGACAATTAGCTGAAATTTTGAAGTAAACAAAACACTTCATCACTTTGAAGGCACCAGTAGTGGAACGAAAGCACCGCCCAGATGAATTCATCTTTCATGGCCACAGTGGATTTTCACTTCTGCAGTTTCTTAGAAAAGTGGGTTTTACCAACTTTCTTCCCAGTTATAGTTGTCTAATTTGTTAACCGGAATGAACTTCTAATCCTAGGAGCCATTCCAAGTTTATAGCAAAGTTTACTGATTTTTTTTTTCCTGAGTACAGGCTTCTTGTTTTGCTTAGATGGAAGAGTTGATTAAATCACATTCTTTTCCTGTGGCTTTTATATTTGACTATGAATGTCAGTCAAAAATAACACAATGTTTTGACTTTAGAAAAATAAAATCTACCAAAAAACAAGTTACTTGGGATTGAGAGAGGTGAATGCTTGCTCCAAGACAGAGGTACTTCCTATAGTGGGGGAAAATGTTATTTTTAACATTAAAGTTCTTACGTATGCAAACATATTCCAAATTTCCATATTTATTATCATAATGATCTAATTCTACAACTTTGCACATCTATTCAATAATAATCCAAAAGATAAACAAGGAATAAAAGCTATGTGTCCGTGGTAGTGCCAAGGGGCATCAGCCATAATGAAAAACACGCATACACTATTATATGACAAAAGTAATATCCAAATATTTTATGCAGTGGCATTACTTTGTAAAACAAGTATCATAAATTCAGGTAACAAAGGAGCTGAATTCATAGAAAACATGACCGGGAGAAAATGGTTTCAAAGAACAGGGTCGATACTACTGTATATGTTATCCTTCTAATGTTAACAAAATATAATTGTTAATCCATGAAGATCCATTTCAACTTTACTGACAAGTGGGTATTTTTAATGTTAGCAAAACATACTTGTAAATCCATGAAGACCCGTTTTAACTACACTAACCAGTGGGCGCCTTTAATGTTAGCAAAACATGCTTGTTAATCAGTGAATACCCATTTCAGCTGTACTAGCTAGTGGGTTTGAGTGAGGAGAATGCCAGCTGGATTTCATCTCTTCTGTGTACAATTTTTTTTTATTTGCAATACTGTTTGACCAATAACTTAAGCATATTTCTAGTAAGCTCTTATTTCCCAAGCTAACCAATCTCCATTAATCTCTGCATCTCCCTGAGGTTGTGGCCTAGCAGCAAAGATTTGGCAGGCTCCAGCAGAGACATCTGTCTCCTGTGGCAGCTACATTGCTTCTCTCTGACTCCACGTACTCTCTATATATCTCTTTCTGCCTGGCTTTAGTTTTCTGCTAAGTCTTTGGTCAAAGGCAGCTTCTTTATTAACCAATGGCAATAAAATATGTTTACAGCATAAATCCCCTTCCACATCATCTTCCCTTTTCTGTCTAAATGAAAAGGAAGGCTTTAACTTTAGCATAGCAAGATTACATAAGCAAAACAGGTATCAAACAAGAATTATAGTTACAATATTTATATCTATTTTATCTTTTATCATAACTAAGGAAAACTATAACTACTTTTTCATGTATATTTAATCATCATCTTTTGTATCATATAAAAATAAAGTATAGTAGAGCTTTCCAGAAAAAAAATTAAAAGGTGATGTGGTGCTTTGAATGGGAGTGGCCCCATAGGCTTATATATTTGAACATTTGACCACCCATTGGTGGAACTGCTTAGGAAGTACATATTTATTGAAGAGGCTTTTCACTAGGGGAACATATGGAGTACCTCACATTAAATATAGTTCTCTCTATATCTCTCAGTCCTCTCTCTCTTTTATTCTCTTTCTCTCAGACACACACACACACACACACACACACACACACACACCTGTCTCTCTACTTCCTGCTTGTGGATTAGATATAACTCACAGCTACATCTCCAGTGGCTGCTTGTCTGTCACCAAGTTGCCTACTAGAGTGGTCATGGGCTCACTCTGAAACTGTAGAAAAGAAAAGCCTCCAATAATGTTTTCCTTTAAAGTTGCCTTAGTTACGCATGGTGTCCCTTCACAGCAAAAGAAAACTAAGACAGGCTTCAATCTATTACTTTTTCTAAAGATAGTATTAAAAATTGTTGAATTGTTATTACAATGTTAACTAGGGTACTGAAGACTATGAACCGTGTGTGTGTGTGTGTGTGTGTGTGTGTGTAGTACTGACACTCCATCGACAAGGGTTGTTTATCAGGTAATGCCAAGCTGTTACAGAACATCTTATTGTGAAGACTTTCAGTTTGCACTTTAACTCCTCCCTTAACTGAATATGAATTTTTTACAGCCTTGGTCTTTGATGCATAGAACCTTTGCCCTTCCCTCTTGTACTCTTGCCTTGTCGATGGTTTTGGGAAAAATTTGTGTTTTATCCTCTGTCTTTATGACCTTCAAATTACTTTTACTTGGATAAATTTTTCCTCAAAAATATTTAGCAAGGAAATCTCACAGATAAAATGACTTACAGCCGGTCCCTGATTGTGCTTTTCATCTACATGTCTGTTCCCAGGTATCTGTGGGACATAAGCAGGGCACAGCAAGAACACTTTCCCAAAGCTGTGAAGATTCTGTTTACCTGCTCCAGCAAATGTCATGCCCCTTTTACTCTTCTTATGTTGATTTTACTCTTGAGAGATCTAAAACTACAAATCCAAACTCAAATCTCATGGATTCTACCTCCCATGACTTCTTGTATTGGAATGAATTATTGTAATACAAAGTTCTAATACTCTAGGCTAAAATAAATTATTATGTAGAAAAATCATAACATCTTTTCAATATATTATGGAGATGATCCTGATGCTATTTAAAACCACTTATCCTCGATCTATTCTAAAATTCTTAATAAAATGCTCAGGGGTTGTAAATGACATTATTTGCTAACGTAGTTATACCTGAATTTCAGTGTGGTGATACTAAATTGCAGCACTTACTCATCCCTGATTTCAATTCCACAGTCATACAAAATGGATTGTTTGCATTTTTATACTGTAAACTGAAGCTCCAAAAGCTAAGTGGCATATGTAGGGTCACTCAGCTAGATAGAAAGATAATGGGATGATAAAATTTTATGTTGAATTAAATTATTTTTAACCATATAGTTCTGATTTAAATGCAACTTTCAATAATTAAAATAGTTGAAGGAGGGGCTTGTTTGTCCCTGCCGCCCAGAACCAAAATGATCACATTCAAACTGTATTAATTAAATCACTGCTTGGCCTATTAATTCTAGCTTCTTATTGGCTAACTCTTACATATTAATTTAAGCCATTCTATTAATCTGTATATCATCATGAGGTCGTGGCATACCAGCAAAGTTTCAGCACATCTGTCTCCAGTGGTGGTGGCTCCATGGTGTCACTCTCCCCCCCCCACCCCTGCCTACCTAAGTTCTGCCCTATCAACAGGCCAAGGAAGTTTCTTTAATCATTAACCAAGAAAAGAAACACACAGACAGAAGTACCTCCCATACCATAAAATTGATATCAAATTTAATAGTCTTGAAATATGGGCTATATATTGATTAAAAAAACAAGCATGATAGTATAGACATAATTTGTAAGATATGAAGGTATGTGAAGCTTTTAAATGCAATGCTCATTTTACTTACCACTTTGTATTTATTTGGATAGAAATATAATTTTTGTAAAACTAGTTCTTATGCAATAACTGTGCAAAGTATATAGACTAATTGTCATCTATTTTCCTAGATTTTAGCACATCAGAGGCATTATGGACAGGTAGTCCATGTTTTCTTATTCCTTGTATCATATTTTCATATATCTTGCTTTCCAAAAATTAAAGTAAATCAAAAAGTAAGTTTGTTCTCAAGCTAGTCACCTCTTGTATAGTTGTGGCACAAACCTTTATCCCCTGCATTAGGAAGGCAGATGCAGACAAATCTGTGAGTTCAAGGTTAGCCTGGCCTAAAAGCAAGTTTGAGGACAACCAGGGCTACGTGGAGTAACCCTGACTCCAAAAATTATTAATTAATATTTATGAAATAATCACTTCTTTGTGTGCTTGCATTTTTTATGTGGATTCCAAACAAATAAAATGAGGTAATTAATATTAAAAAAAAGATGCTAACTTCATAACTTATGGATAACTTTCCTACAAGCAATTTTACAATAAAAAAGTGGAAGTAAATTTTTTTTAGTAAAATAGTAAGACTTTACAGAGTTGTGCTTTCATGCAAAAGGTAAATAAAAAATTTTGTATCTTCTCAAAGTTCAGAAATGATAAAAATTTACTTCACCCAGCCTGAACATTTGTTTGGCCCTGTAATTATCACAGGGAGAAGTTTAGATTTATTGTGTTTTACCAGTATTGAAAAGGCAACATGGTACCTAATGTAAGTGGAATTTTCCTCAATGATTTTATCTGCTTTCTCTGACCTTTTAAATGGATCAGAACAAAGACTTTGGCATTTTTCTAGAGAAATAACTGCAATGAAATGAATATAAAGATAAACTCTAATTTAAAATGCTATACTAAAGAATCTAAAGTCAGAGTCTGCGTAGAACTATAGCTGTAACTCAGCACATACTTTAATCCTAGCCATATTACCCATTTCATACCTAATTCTACTAAGGTTTGTATGATGTATTGCCATTAATAATTATGCTAAATTGCAAAGACATATTTCATTTTAGGGACTCTTCTTTCTAGAAATTACATCTCAAATTTTGCATTTTGGTCTGCACTCTGGAGACTCAAGTTCTGTGGAAACCTGTTCTTCAGCCTCTTTCTTTTAATCTACGTCTAAACATTTTACACACAATATCAACAAAGTTCCTTATTCTGTCACCTGATTCACAAAAGGTCCATATGGTGAGCACTAATAGCATTTATCTCAATCACGAAATTGGCAAGAACAGCATGGGTCGTCAGAATTTTTTTTGTAATAAAGACATTCTCACAGCATTAATTGCCACCAGATAGTAACATAAGGGCCATTAAAGCAATAGAAGTAAACGTTTCAGATGGTGCTCCCGACAGAAGACACCTTTTTATAGTGCATCAAAACTTGAACTTGTCAGTAATCTTAGCCCTCTGTTAGCTACATTCATGCACCAAATAAATCTAAAAGTGAAAAATTCACTGTAAAATTAACTGAATTAATTCACTTAATATATTGAAAATAATTCAGTTATTTAAGGCAAATAATTAGGGCTTCTAATTATTTTATGAACCATAAAAATCTAATGAATACTAAATTCTTCTTAATTTGTTTTTCTTATAAAGATAAAAAGTTGATTTTTCTTGGCATGTAACTTGCTGGTGCCATTGTTCAGATCATGCATAGGTAGCCATATTCATGAGGTTTCATATTTGTAACTTGATAATGAACTTAATCATAGCTTCATTATCCTTATCGTTTTTTCTCTTTACCACACTTACAATAAATTTTGTGTAATTGTGTCATAAATCCTATATGTTTTTATTTGGAATTAGCCAAATTAATTTAATGTCAGTATTAAGTTATTAATAAATAAATGAAAGGAAATATAGAAGTGAACTTTATGGGACTAGAGAGATGTCTCAGTAGTTAAGATCCTTGAGAATATTTGCACAGGACCCAAGCTTTCTTCCTAAAACCCACACCTATTAGCTCACAGTGTCTTTTAACTCTAGCTCCAGGAACTTTGGCCTCAGTGGTTACCTACAGTCATGTGCATTTACTCCCATGCAGACAAAACATTACAATTTAAATATAATAAACCTAAATCTTCAATCTTTAAAAAATATTTCCATGGTGGCAGCCAATTCTCACATATATGTATTGATGTAACTAAATAAATAAATACAAATGAACATTATCTGGGATGTAAATATTAAAACACAGTGTTTTTTAAAACTTTTAAATATTCAACAAACCTTCAAGAAATGTTATTAACTATCTTTTCCAAGCATATGGAAAAAATTCTATTTTCCATCAAATAAAATTTAAAATAGGAAACTAATATATTTAACCTATTTTGATATAACTAAAAGGTTCTTTAAAAGATGAGCAGGGCAATTTAAATATTAGGACATATTGTACAGAAAATTTTCAAGCAAATATAAATTATAACAGTTAGGAGACAGATGAGTAAAGCATCCAGAGTTAAAGAAACATCATTTTTAATGGTTTTTTTTTGCTTTTTGATTGTTTCAGAACGACTTGCTAGTGTTTACAGTTTTATATTCTATATACCAGTTTATTATTAGCACAAATCAGGTGTTCAGAGAATACCTATGGAAAGGTCCATGCTCTCGTGTTGTATACAAAAGAGTTGGGCAGAGAAATATACTAATATGCAACGTGGAAACTTGTAGTGAAAAAAATGTACTTCCCAGGAGGTTTTGGAGTTGTAGACAATCAGTAAATTTTTCCAAAGTAAAAAAGGAAAGTTTTATTCCATTAAGATAGAACAATTTAACCACTTGAGAACTCTTGTAGCTAAATTTTCTGTTTCATGCATATCTGTCAAGTGTCCGATTAGCTCCTAAATCTCTACCTAAGGCTATGTATGTTTTACCATTATGATTAGGCATAGGATGCCTTTAATACCATAGGGTACCTTTATACTCATGAAAGTGGCCCAATGATATAGGCTGTTTGTTTTTCTAAGGTTCCCAGCCTTTTTTCTTTGACTACTTTGTTTATGGGCTAATTTTTTGAGACTTTGCATTAGATAAACTCAACATCCATTCTGCTCCCCTGACTGAGGTTAAAATATTTATAAAAGTGCATGCTAAGCACACGACCTGTGATAATTGTAGGATATCAAGAGGAATAGTAACCAAAGTGCATAGTACAAACATGCAATGTAAAAGACATGCAAAGTACAAAGAGAAAGACTATCTCTTAGTCATTAGAGGACATTTCCAAGCATATTGAAATGTAAAATGAGATTGCATTTGTAAATTCTAAAGAATATAAAAAAGACTACATTCTTGAAATCTCAGAAAAGCACAGTGGTATAAGTAAGTATAAAATGAAAATGGGTTCCCACAGGCAAAGAAATACTAAAGGTAATGATATAAGCTTTGATTATTGAAAACTGAGACGTAGCCATCAAGATGAAAAGAATCATGACACAAAAAAACATTTCAGCAAATATTAAATTATACAGTTTTGATAACAATCAAATGTGCTTAAATAAACACAAAAGCAATTATTTAAAAAAAAAAACCCAAGTAGTTGTAAATACAGCACAAACAAGCATTTGAGTAAAAACGTTTACCTTGAGCTCAAATATTGAATTACATGTATCTCTTGCCCCATTCTGGATGTCACCATTACTATTCACTTATACTAAACCAAACTGGAGACACAACTTGTGTAGAAGTTAGCATTGTATGAGTCATTGAGTGGGTAAATGACAGAGATGGTACTGGCCATCTCAAAGAAAAACAATTCACATTTTCCAAAGGGAAAAGTTTCATGGTATTAATTTCATGGGGTTGTAGGCAAGTGTTTCCCTTTTTTGACTAAGTTCTTTCCTCTTCAAGTTGTTTGAAAGGTTCATAAGGGAGAGCCTCAGTCTATCTGTTCCCTTGCTCTTTCTCTTCAACTTTCAACCTGACCTCTGGTATCCCTTCTAACAAACTAAATTTGCAAGTGAAAAATCATGTTAGTAATTATAGTAATACTTTTATAAATTGTACATGATTTCATCTATTCTTCCATTCATTTCTAAACTGGGTAGCAAAATATTTTTATAATGATTTATAAACAGTGATTATGTTATATTGTTGAAGGAGAAGTGACAAAAAGTGTCTATGTTTTTAGTAAATAAGCGATACTTTTTCAGATAGATTTAATCACCACGTACTTAAAACCACAGTTGTGGGACCACATTTGTCAAGACAGAAATTGTTGGTGTGAATTTAAATTAGTACAGTCATTCTTATAAATGATACTGAGGTTATCCAGGAAACTGAAAGTGGAATTATCATAGGATATAGCAATTCAGTTTCTGGGCATGTAGCCAAAGTAATTGAAATTGGTTTGTTAGAGAGAGCCAGATTCCAAGGTTCATTTCAGTATTACTCAGAATGCCAAGATGTTGAAGTAAAACCAGTGCTATCATTGGATAAGTGAAAAAAAAACATGAATGATCGCACAATAGAGAGCTATGTACCACTAGAGTGAATGAAAGGTTTCCTAGAACAGACGAGCATTATTCTATGTAAAATACTTCAGGCACAGGAGAAAACAAGAGTTGTGAGATAACATATGAAAAATATTTTTTTCAAGCTATATGCTGTGCATTTTTATAAACACTGGAATAATCTACAATATCTTATTTAAAATGTATGTTACACATTGCTATTTTCTTATATTACATATATTAATAATTTTCTGTTTTGTTGGGTGTTTTTTTTAGTTTTCTGCTTGTAAAGAAAAGCATTAAATTGAAAGGGTGTGCTTACAGTTTCAGCTGTTCAGAGGTTCAGTTCATTATCATCATGGCAAGGAACATGGTGGTGTGATCAGTGATTGAAGCTTGAGCAAAAGATCTCAGAGCCCACCCCCAGAGTGAAACACTTCCTCCAGCAAGGCCACACCTTCTAATAGTGTTACCGTCTTTTGGGATCACTTTCTACTACCACATTTCAATTCCTGGCCCTCAAGGACTTATTATATCCATATCATTTAGTCCAATTTCAAAAGTCCCCATAGTCTATCACAGTCTCAGCAATGTTTAAATGTCTAAAGTTCAAAGTCTCTTTTGGGATGCAAGCAATCTCTAAGCTGTAGTTCCCAATAAAATCAAAATTAAAAAAAAAAAACAGGGCACATACTTCCAGCATGTAATGGTACATATATACATTACCATTCCAAAATGGGGGGAAGGGAGCATAGTGAGGAAATAATTGCCCAAAGCAAGATCAAAAACCAGATAATCCAAACTTTGCTTCTCCATGTCTGATGTCTAAATGCTCTTCAGATCTCCAACTTTGTTCAGCTTTGTTGACTGCAACAGATTTTTTTCTCTTGGGCTTGTCTCTTCCGCTGACAGCAGCTCTCTTCTGCAGGTGTCCCATGACTCTGGCACCTCTAACATTGTTGGTTCATATTCACATCCAGGTTTCACATTTACAGCTTTATACAATGATTTCTCTAGTAGACCTCCATTCAGGGAAACCCCTGACACGTGCCTGATCCCAGTGACTTTATTCCATAACTAATTTCTTCTATCCATAACGTTTAAACCAGAAGCACATGGTCAAAGATGCCAAATTCTGCTGCTAACTGGGGCTGGAACATGGCCCCTTTATTCAATTACATCTTCAATGGATTACTGTTTTTCACTGCCAAAGCTTGGCTGTCCTAAAACTTACTTTGCAGACCAGGCTGGCCTCAATCTCAGATCCACAAGCCACTGCCTTCCCTGAGCTGAGACTAAAGGTTTGCCCTACCATTCCTGCTCTAAACTTTTCTTTAGTTCTTTTCTAAAAGTTGGAAACTTAACGTGGTGGGATATATCCTGAGTTCACAACTTCCTTTATTCCATGTCTTATTTCAGTCATCTCCTTGAACAAAGAATATAGTTCCACTTCACTTTCTGATATGCTATTTCTTCTGAAATATTTTTCCTTGCTCAGATTGCTTCTTTTCATAGAATTACCACTAAAATACATATAACAGAGTCTACATTAGGCTGTTTTGAGATTTTTTTTCTGCCAACAGTATTAATCCAAAACTTTTCACTTTACCCTCAGGTGTACTCTTCAGAGAAGGGCAAAAGGCAAACACTAGCTTTACCAAAATATCACAAGAATATTTTTTAGACAACATTATTAAAATTCTTTTCCTCTGAAGCCTCTTCATCCAGCTCCCTAAAGTTAAACACATCACTCTCAGTACTATTGTCTTCCATGCTCCTACAAGGATGTCCCATTAAGTACTGCATAAAGCATTCTACTTCTTTATAACCAAAAAACCAAAGTCAATATTAATCCAATCAATATCATTGTCAAGCCTACCACAGCAATACCTCCATCCCTGGTACCAACTTTTATCTTAGCTTGGGTTTTTATTGCTGTGAATAGACATTTTGACAAAAGCAACTCTTATACTTGAAAAAATTTAATTTAAGGGTTTTGTACAGGTTCAGAGGTTGATTTAATTCTCACCATGGCAAGGAGCTTGGCGGTATACATGCTGTTGTGGTACTGCAGCTCAGAGTCCTATTCTACATCTTCCCTCAGGCAACCAGAAGTCAACTTGTTTTTTTTTTAATTTTTGTCTTAATTTTTTATATATTTTTCTCTCATACAGTATATTACAGCTGCAGCTTCTCCTCTCTTCACTTCTTCGACCTTCCCTCCCTTCTTCCCCACCTCCATCTCCTTCCAAGGAACAGGATTCCCAGGACATCAACTGAACTCAGCACAACTAGATACATTAAGACCAGGCACAGATACTCATGTTAAAGCTGGACAAAGCAAATCAGTAGGAAAAAATTGGGCTATTAAAAAAGTCAAATAATTAGAAACACTCTCTATTTCTACGTTCAAGTGTCCCTCCCAAAACAATAAGCCAATGACCATAACATATATGTAGAGATAATAGCACAGAACCATGCAAACTCCACTATTGCCACTTCAGTCTCTATGAATTCTGCTTAGTTGATTAGACAGGCTGTGCTCTCTCACCTCAACCCCTTTTGCATCCACAATTCCTCCTCCCACTCTTCCGTGATGTAGTTCACATCTGCTCCCATAGCTTGTTCTCTGGCAACTACTGCTCTAGACAAAACTCTCATGGCATAGGAGTTAAATTAGAACAGTCATTAGTTGATTACTCAAGTTCTGCTCTGTCATTGCCCCAACACCTCTTGCAGGCAGAAAGAATTGTAGATTGAAGGTATTGTGGCTTAGTTGGTGACTCAGTTTCACCAACTGAAGGCTTGCCTGGTTACAGAAGTTTAAAAATTCAGATTACCTCCCATCCATTACTGAGAGTCCTCAATAGGGTCACCCTCATAGATTCCAGGGAGTTTCTATGGTTTCAGGTTTCTCTGTTGCCTCCCAAGTGCCCTCCAATTCCAGTTATTTACACCTTTTCTATTTCCCTCTATCACTTATGCAGACGTTACTCCTCCTATTTCCTTTCCCCCTAATCCCAATCTATCCTAAAAACTTATTCTATTTTCCTTTTCCAGGGAGATCTGTAACAGTTGTCTTTGAACTGCTAGTGCCAAAATCATGACACCGGCCTATTATTAATTATGAAAACTTGACCTTATTTTAAGCTTGTTTCTGACTAACTCTTATGAGTTAACCTATTTCTATTCATCTACGTGCTATCATGTGGCTCTTCACTCTTACCTCTCTTCCTGAATGTCTTGCTTCTTCTATGTCCAGCTGCATAAGTACAATACCTTGAACAAGATTAGAAATGTATGTACAGTATGTTTTTAAAAAATTAATCTATAATCTGTATTAATAAGCAAAATTTTATATATTGTACCAAAGTCTAATTCAATGTAAAATATTGAAAACTAGTAGTTGCTTTTTAAAAATAGATTCAATAATCTACCTTTCTATCTTATCATGTCTATATACTCCCCTTTTTTTCTTTAAGAGAATATTCAATAATCTACCATTTTCTATTATCATATCTGTATCCACATTCTTCTTTCTAAAACAATAACTCTGTATCTAATCTTCTTTGTTAAACTTTTTCTCTGACAAAATCCAAAGACAATTTATGACCAAGACCCCTAAACAATGACAAATATAACCCACTAAAATATGGAGTTAGCTGTCAAGTCCTGGGAAAAGTAGCTTTTATCATTTGTTCTCCAGTCTCCAGTCTCTGTGTAATGGAAAAGTGCAGGGCTTGTTTCAAGTCCTGGCTAGAATAGTCTATGAGGCTGGGTCACCTCAGTCAACCACCTTGAAATTGTTCTGAACAATTTTTAATCTTAAGCCAAACTTTAGATGTTGTATTTCAGCTTAATGGTGTTATACTAGTCTTATTGGAATCATCATCGTGGGGTCCCATTCTTCTTTTGAAGACTTGAAAAGTCACTGGTAGGCATGTTCATGGTTCACTGCAAAAATCTGACAGAGACTCAAACCTGAAATTTTGTACAGGAAGGGAGATGAAGCTTTTTTCTAAAATTAGTATTCTATATAGATATTTAGTGACAGAAAGTTTAATATATATATTAATTTTATAAATTTTCACTTGATTTATGTGTTAAAAAGATTCATTCTAAGATAATTTCTTCTTTTTATATTAAAATTCCTCTGGGAAAATGCTTGGTGAGTAATATGATCAGAATGTATTTAGGCTTAGGTTCTACAGGATCCACATGTTCTTTCTGTAATTTCTCTTCCACCAAAGCCTATTTTCTTTTAGCTTTAATTGATAATTTCCTAGGATTATTAAAGACCTTGCTATCATCTAAAATTTTGTATAAAGTAATCAGTTTATCATATTTTATAGCAATAGTGATCTATAAATTGGAAATATCTCCTAACAATCATTAAGAGTCTTGCAGTAACCAGAGAGAAGCCATGCTGAATGATCAGAAAGTCTAGGGGATTGGGGGGGTGCCTGGGTTCTGTTCTCAGGACGTCTGACCAGCCGGTTGGGCACTCACTTACCCCTCCTGAGGGATGGAACTTCTGGCACAGGATCAGGCCACTTGCTGGCCAGGGACCTCACAGACAAAAGGGCGGGCTTGCGGAGTGCAAGCTCAAAGGGACAAAGAAACTCCTGCAACACTTGCCCTCACCACTTTAATATCTAGTTTCTTGAGTTTTTATATACATTTGGACATTAGTAGTCTATCAGATGTGGAATTCTTGAGAATCTTCTCTTCTTCTATAATCTGATGCTACTGGTATTTACCTGTAACTTGTTACAATGTGTTTGCTTGATGTTGACACATTGTAACCTGTAACTTGTTATAATGTGTTTGCTTGATGTTCCAGAAAGGCCTGTTCTTTTGCTAGGGGAGATAGTTGTGGCATGATCTGAGGAGAGGGAAATAGAGAAGAGGGGAAATGGGAGAGAGATGGGGGAAAAGAACTATATAGTCAGCATGTAATATATGAGAGAAGAATAAGAAAAATATCAACATCTTAAAAAAAGACATGGAAAGTCAAATAAATCGTACCTGAGAGTAAAGCCAGGATGAACATATAGCTGAGATATTTAATATATGGTTAGGATGTCTCAACATAAACTCTTCCCAATCATAAATGAATGAATAAATTCATACATAAATAAAGCAGTAGGGAGGAGAGAATAGGAAAAGAAACAATACAAAAACAGAGATGTTTTGAATAATAAAATGTTATTGTATTTGAAATACAGTCTTTGAAAGGAAGATATAACCAATAGGAAAAATACTTTTTTTTCTAAAATTTACTTTTTAAAACATAAATCTCTTCTTCGACTTTCTAAATTCCAGATTTCATATATGTGCTGTGTATGGAAGAAAACAATTGTGCAGACTAGTCTTAAAGGTCACCTGCTTAGTGACCAGAAAATTCACTTACAGGAGAAATTTTATGTGTCATTGATTTAGACCTGCTACACTTTAAATGAGACACTTGGCAATGATCTGAAGAATGCCAGCCAAGGTGCAGTATCAGGGGCATTAGCACCGCAGGAAAAGGTCAGACGTTGCTTGCCAGTCATGGTTTCTATTGTTGCAGATATTTTAGATTTCTTTTACTATTCCTTTTTTTTTCCACTAAAAGTCCTCAGTACATCCATCTTGACACTTTTCTAACACATGAAAAAATCACAAAAATATAGTCCCTCTTGAAAATTTCAAATATTTATGAACAAAGACTATTCTCTATATTAATTATCAGATTAAATACATTCTGTGGGTTTATCCCTTATTGGTTATGCAAGCTTTTGTAATTTTGTAACAAGGACAGAAATCAGTAACTCACCCAACTTTAATTTATTTTCAAGTATTAGCTTGCATATTTCTCAAAGATCTTTTCGGGAAATGCAAAGTACACTTGTAAATAGTGATTAAATCTGTGTGTATGTTTGATTTTGATAATTTATACTTATTAAAAACCATGAGTTATATGATGAAATGACAATAATATATTAGTCTTTGCATATCTTTTATAGTGCCTAATTAATAATACCATTTTCTTTACAAACATCTCTACCTGTTTGTAGTTTTTCCAGTACCCCCAGGTTACTAAATAATTCATATATGCTTATTTCAATAGATAGAGTTGTATATGGGTTAAGATTATTTTTGTATATTAAAAAAGAGATGCACACATAAAACAAAGAATAAGCATTTAATGAATTTAACTAAGATGGAATAATGTCATTTAATTTGTAAAGATAAGATAGATGGTATTGATAAGACAATACTACATAATGCAGGAAATACTGAATCCAAATCACTCATTATCATTGATGTAAATAACCTAGGCTATGTCAATATTCTTTATCTCTACATTTTTGTTCATATCATGTTGTCTTCCACATCACATCACAGATGCACAGCCTACATCTTCCCATGAATATTTATATGATGGAGTGATCTCTGACCTCAGATTAAATCTAGTAATCTGATAAGAATTAAAATGAATGCAAGTACAATACCTCTGCTCAATTATCATGTATTTAATTCTACTAATATTAATGGTACATAAAAACACATATATTTATTTTGAATATCATTTATTTGTGCTGAAAGTTTCTTTCTCTTTCATTTCCAACAATTCTAGTTCTTCCTATATTATATTTGATGCTTTTTATTTGAAATCCATGGGAGAAAACTGGAATCTAATTTTGAAATTGTGGGAAATAAAGGCGGCGGGTGGAAATTTTACAGTGTACTTTTCAGTATAACTTAGTTACTCAAACAATGACTAGGAGGTAGTAGATATAGAAATCTACCAATATTGTCAGACATATTTTTTATCTTCTCACTGTTTTATTTTCCTTACTGTTACTACAGCTGTGAGACATGGCCAGGTCCTTTTAAATATCTGTGAAAAACAGTCGGGAGAAACTCCAATTTTTTTTCCAAGTGGAAGCAAAACTTTACTATAAAACAAAAAGTTTAAAATATGATGAGAGACTCATTGTTTACAAATGCTTCAGGGAAGGTGGAGGATGAAACAAGCAGTAGGAACAATGTTCATATCTGGGGCATGAAAAAAAAATAGACAGAGATTAGTGGTACTGTTTAGAAGAATGGATATTAGTCACCTTAGTTACTTAGATATAGAATTTGGGTAGACCACAATTAATTTTCTGCTGGGGAAAGCGATACTCTTAAACCTCTATCTTTTGACCCCTTGTTTGATCCAAACATGTTGCATATTCCTGAAAAGTAAGTCAAGATTATGTATATTCTGCTTTCATAATGAGAAAATTAAACCTCTTTTCCAAATGGATATTAAAAAAAGAAAAAAATCTAACTCCACTTAACATGTACTTATACAAAATGTATGATAACTGTGTTTAGTTAAATCTGAGTGAGATTTTTATAATGGAATCAGTAGTGCACAGCAGATATGAGATTTGAGTGTAGACTAGAAAACTTTTCAGCTTTACTTCCCTGTTCTTCACAATACTTTAGTCCTGTTTATGGAAACATTTATCATAGGAAATCTTGAAATATTATAAATTGTATGCACACTCATACACATAGTATGGTAATTTTATTGTTCTATTATATACTTTCCTTCTTTGATACTTACTTCTATTTTTAAAAAAGAAAATAAACTATATTTTTTCATTATACATATCAAATCCAAGTCATCTCCTACCTACCCTCTCCCCATCCAGTCCTCAAAAGAATAATACACATTATTTTGGAAAAGGTCCAAGGCCCACCTACTATATCTAGGTACAGCAAGGTCCACATCAAAACAAAATAGGCCCCCAAAAAGCCAACACAAGAAATAGGAAGAAATCATGGTGCCAATTCCAGTGGCACCTCAGTCTCCTCAGCCATGTAACTGTCAACCGCACTAAGAAGGTCTAGTTTCATCTTATACTTTTTCCTTCCTAGTCTGGCTAGTGTTGGTGAGCTCTCATTAGTTTAGACAGACTGTTGCAGTGGGTGTCCCCATCATGGTCTTGACCACTTACCTTACTTTTCCCACTCTTCAACTGGACATTGGGAGCTCAGTCCAGTGCACCGATGGGGGTCTCTGGGTATTTTCCATCAGTTCCTGGATGAAGGTTCTGTGGTGATATTTAAGATATTCATCAGTCTGACTACAGGGCAAGTCACGATTGCTCTCATTACGCTCTTCCTTCATCTCAACTATTCCATTCACTCAAATTCTCATTGCCTCTCCCCTACTCCCTTCTTTTTCCCTTTGTACCCCTATGTTCCCAATTTTGTCACATAATCTTGTTTATTTTGATTTTACAGATGGATTTATATATATTTTTCTTTGGGTACAACATGCTACTTAGCTTCTATAGGATCATGGAATATAGGCTCAATATTCTTTGTTTATAGCTAGTATCCACTTATTAGTGAGAACATACCACACTCATCTTTTTTGGGGGTCTGGGATACCTCACTCAAGATGATGTTTACTAATTTAATCCATTTGCATGCAAAATTCAAGATGTCATGGTTTTTCCACTAAGTAGCACTCTGATGTGTAATGTGCCACATTTTTTTATTCATTCTTTGGTGGAGGGGAATCTAGGTTGTTTCCATGTTCTGGTTTCTAAAATTATGCTGCCATGAATATAGTTGAACATATATATGACTTTGTAGTATGATTTAGCATCTTTGGGGTCTTTGTTCAACAGTAATAGTGCTGGATCTTGAGGTAGGTTGATTTTCATTTTCTTGAGAAATTACCATACTGATTTTCAAAGTGGTTGTACAAGTTTGCATTCCCACTAGTAATGGATGAATGTTCCCCTTACTCCACATCCTCTTCAGCAGAATGTGCCATTGGTGTTTTTGTTCTTAGCCATTCTGACAGGTGTAAGATGGTATCTAAGAGTTGTTTTGATTTCCATTTCCCCGATGGCTAAGGTTGTTGAACATTTCCTTAAGTGTCTTTCAGCCATTTGAGAATTTTCTGTTGAGAATTCTATGTTACTTCTGTACTCCATTTTTAATTGGAATTTTGATGCCTAATTTCTTGAGCTCTTTGTATATTTTGGAGACTAGTGCTTTGTCTGATGTGGGGTTGGTGAAGTTCTTTTCCCAGTCAGTAGGCTGGCTGCCTTTTTGTCTTATTGACTGTGTCCTTGCTTTACAGAAGCTTCTCGGTTTCAGGAGGTCCCATTTATTTATTGTTGCTCTCAATTTCTGTGCTACTGGAGTTATATTTAGGAAGTCGTCTCCTGTGCCCATACATTGAAGGCTACTTTCCACTTTCTCTTCTATCAGGTTTAGTGTAGTCTTATTTGTACTGAGGTCTTTAATCCATTTGAATTTGAATTTTGTACATAGGAATTGATATGGATCTATTTTTATTCTTCTACATATTGACATCTAGTTATGATAGCACCATTTGTTGACAATATTTTCTGTTTTCCATTGTATAATTTTGCTTATTTGTCAAAAATCAGGTGTTTGTAGGTGTTTGGATTAATATCTGGTTCTTTGAGTCAAGTCCATATGTCAACTTGTCATTTTTTATCTCAATACCAAGCTGTTTTTATTACTCTAGCTATATAATAGAGCTTGATGTCAGGGATGGTGATGCCTCAGGAAGTTCCTTTATTGTTTAGGATTGTTATGGCTATCCTGTTTTTGTTGTCTGTTTTTCCATAGGAAGTTGATTATTGTTCTTTCAAGGTCTGTGAAGAATTATGTTGGGATTTTGATTGGTATTGAATTGAATCTATAAATTGCTTTGGGTAGGTTTGCCAATTTTTTTATCCTAACTATCCAAGAGCATGGAAGATATGTTCATTTTCTGGTATTTTCTTTAATTTCTTTCTTTAAACATTTAAAGTTCTTATTAACAGGTCTTTTACTTTTTTGGTTAGTGTTACCCCAATATTTTTTTATGTTATTTGTGGTTGTTGTGAAAAATAATGTTTCTGATTTCCTTCTCAGCTTCTTTATGATTTGTGTACAGGAGGGCTACAGAATTTGTTGAGTTGATCTTGTATCCTGCCACATCACTGAAGTTATTTATCAGCTGTAGAAGTTCCCTGGTAGAGTTTTTGGGGTCACTTATATATTATCCTATCATCTGCAAATTGCAAAAGTTTGACTTTTTCCTTCTTAGTTAAAATCTGCTTGATCTCCTTTTGTTGTCTTATTGCTATAGCCAAATCTTCAAGAACTATATGAAGAGATATGGAGAGAGTGGATAGCCTTGTATTATTCCTAATTTCAGTGGAATCACTTTGAATTTCTATTTAATTTGATGTTGGCTGTTTGCTTATTGGATATTGCTTTTATTATGCTTAAACATGTTCTTTGTATCCCTGATCTCTCCAAGATATTTATCATGAAGAGTGTTGGATTTTTGTCGTTTTTTTTTTTTTTAGCATACTTGATCATGATAGATAATTTCTTGATGTGTTTTGGATTTGGTTTGCCAGTACTTTTTTGAGTATTCTTGAATCTATGTTAATGAGTGAGATTGGTATGTAATTATCTTTCTTGGTTGAGTTTTTGTGTGGTTTTGGTATCAGGGTAATTGTAGCCTCATAAGAGGAATTTGGCAAAGTTCCTCCTGATTCTCTAAAGTGGAACACCTTGAGGAGTATAAATATTAGCTTTTCTTGGAAGATCTTGTATAATTCTGCACAAAAACCATTCAATTCTGGGTTTTATTTTGGTTGGGAGGTTTTTGGTTACAGCTTCTATTTCCTTACACTCTATAGAGCTATTAAATTGTTCACTTGGTCTTGATTTAATTTTGGTATATTATATCTATACAGAAAATGGTCCATTTCTTTTACATTTTCCAATTTTGTTTAATAGAGGTTTTTGGAGCATGACTTAATGATTCTCTGTAGTTCCTCAGTGTCTGTTATTATGCCTGCCGTTTCATTTCTGATGTGGTTAATTTGGATGTTCTCTCACTGTTTTTCAATTATTATGGATAAAGGTTTATCTACTTTGTTGATTGCCTCAAAGAACCAGATCCCTGTTACATTATTTCTTTGTGAAAAAGTTTTTTTTTTTTATTTTATTGGTTTCAGCCCTCAATTAGATTATTTCTTGTCTTATACTTCTCCAGGTTGTGTTTGCTTTATTTTGTTCTAGAGCTTTCAGGTTTGTTGTTAAGTCCCCAGTATGAGCTTTCTCCACTTGTTTTTATGTTAGCACTTAGTGCTATAAATTTTCCTTTTAGCACTGCTTTCATAATGTCCGATATGTTTGCGGAAGTTGTGCCTTTATATTTGTTGAATGATATGAAGACTTTAATTTCTTTATTTCTTCCTTGACCCAGGTGTGGTTAAATAGTTGTGTTCAAATGAGTTGGTAGGCTTTCTGAGAATAGTGTTGTTAAATTCTAACTTTAAACCATGGTAGTCTGATAAGATATAGGGGGTTACTCCATTTTTTTTTTTTTATATCTGTGGAGGTTTGTTTTGTTACCAAGTATGTGGTCAATTTTAAAGAAGGTTCCATGAGGTGCTGAGAAGAAGGTATATATATATTGTGTGTGTGTGTGTGTGTGTGTGTGTGTGTGTGTGTGTGTTTGGGTGAATGTCTTATAGATGTCTGTTAAGTTTATTTGAGTCATGATATCTGTTAGTTATCTTATTTCTATGTTAAGTTTCCTTCTGGTTGACTTGTCCATTGGCAAGAGTTGAATGTTAAAGTCTCCTGCTATTAGTGTGTGGGGTTTGATATGGGATTTAAGCTTAGTAATGCTTCTTTTACATATGTAGGTGCTCTTGTATTAGAGGCATAGATGTTCAGGATTGAGACTTCGTCTTGATGGATTGTTCCTGTTATTAGGATAACCTGTCCTTGTCCTTCTCTTTTGACTGATTTTAGTTTGAAGTCTATTTTGTTGGATATTAGGATAGCTATTCCCACTTGTTTCTTAGGTCCATTTAATTGGACCACCTCTTCACTCTGAGGTAATGTTCGTCTTTGAGGTTGAGGTATGTTTCTTAGTGCCTTCATAGGGCTCAAACTGGCCTTAAAACTTTCTCAACCAAATAAGTATTCACTTAGTACTTGAGGGAGTTTAAATATCAAATGGGTTCACCTCCACAAAAGGAAAAGGTTTTTTTTTAACCACCTTTTTTTATATCTAGCTCTAAAATGAAGAAGGCCTTCTTAGTGGTGAAATGGTCTATAGCTGAGTCTTGTGTAAATTCAATTCTGTGTTTCTTGCCATGCTATATTGATTTCCACGGTGCCCGTAAAAAGTGTACATTCCCACCAACAATGGGGAAGCTTTCCTTTTGTTCCCTCCGCATCCTCATCAGCATGGTTTTCACTTTGATCTTAGCATTTCTGAGAGGAATAAGATGAAACTTCCCTGATGTCTAAGGATGTTGAATATTTCTTTAAGTGTTTTTCAGCAATTTAATATTCCTTCTTTTCCATATTTTCTATTTTATTTTTTAATTTTATTTTATATTTTTTGATAGCCTTCCATTCAAAATGAAAGTAAGAATTATGTGCACTTGGTTCTGCTCCAAGGGAACGAGCTACAGGCAGTGTCAGTGATTGATAGTTCCAGCTGTTTCTCCTCAGGAGGCTGCACTAGCAGTGTTTCAGAGCCAGATATAGATGGCTTGTTATTAGTCTGTGTGTAATGCCAATAGGGATACCTTTGTCAGTCCATTTCTATGGGACTCTGTATTAGTCAGGATTTTCTAGAGTCACAAAACTTGTGGAATGAATATCTTTCTCTCTCATATTTTCCCCATATATTTCAATATATGAAATGTGTATGTATATGTACATATGCATTCAGACACACACACACACATACACACACATACACATATAGGAAGTTACTTGAATGACTTATATGCTGCAGTCTAACAACAGCTAGATATGAATGGAAAGTCCAAGAATATAGGAGCTGCTCAGTAACACAAGGTTGGGTCTTCTGGGATCTTGAAGAAGGAATGAATGGGTTGGCAGAGGTAAGGGCAAGCAGACAAAGAACACACTTTATTCTTCCATTGTCCTTGTATATTATTCCAACAGAAGATGTGGCCCAAATTAAAGGTGTACCTTCCAGCCTCAAGATCTGGATGACAAATGTGCCCTTCATATCTGGATTATAGTTCAGTTCCGATATAGTCAAACTGACCAACAGAAAAAACTATCAGACTCTGAACCTGAAGTGATGATTCACAAAATTCTCAGGTCCTTTCTTGAAACTTTCTTAGAGTAGCATTAGAGTCCAGCAATCTTCATATCCAGTTGTTTTCCTCTTTCACCGCCTCAGACTGCCCTGAGGTGTCTTGTTTCTCTCTGGCTACACTTCCTTGTATCCTGTATTCCTGGCAGACATTTCATCTTTACACCTCCGTCAATACTTTAACTTTTATTTCTAATAAATATTTCTTTTTTTATTTATTTATTAAAGATTTCTGACCCTTCCCCAGCATTGCCTCCCATTTAGCTCCCCCTCCCTCAGTCAAGTCCCCCTCCCTTGTCAGCCAAAAGAGCAATCAGGGTTCCCTGCCCTGTGGGAAGTCCAAGGACCACCCACCTCCATCCAGGTCTAGTAAGGTGAGCATCCAAACAGCCTAGGTTCCCACAAAGCCAGTACGTGCAGTGGGATCAAAAACCCATTGTCATTGTTCTTGAGTTCTCAGTATCTGTGAAATAACCTGTAAAATATGACAATTTTAGCTTACATACATATTTTTTTCAAATAAAAATATATATTGAGATATACATAGTAAACACAGGTTTTTATGTTTTACATTTGGCTATTTAATATCATAAAAAACCATATTTCAAAATTGTTAACTTTTTAACTTTACTTCTATTTTAATTTTATTCATTATATTATTCCTTTAAAGACAATATTCTCCATATTTTGAAAAAGAATGTTAAGACTGACATTGTTCTGAATAGTTATAATCCTCACAGGAGAGCCTGAGGAAGTAAGATAGAGACAGTGAGGACAGCCTGAGCAAAAGAGTGTTAACCTGACTCAAAAGCAAAAAAATAACAAATAGAATGCTAAATTATCTATGATTTTTTCCAATAAATAAGCATTTTATTTTAAAAAGCAAATTAATATAACATTTTAAATAATTTATTAAGATTTACATGGCTATTAAATAAAACATTTACCTTAGTCTATTGATAAATATTAATATTATTATTTTCAGTTTTAAGTTCCTTTTCACCTAACCTCTAAAGTTAATGTATTTATTCCATACTTATATTTAATGCTTAAATCAGTTTTAATAAAGCTATCTTCTTTAATCAAAGAACATATTTATGCTACTTATACTTATAATAACATTTTACACCTGTTCTCCTGAACTGTTTATTTCTAAAATTTCTAAAATATACTTCTTATTTTCTCATTAATTGGTTGTTTTGATTATGCTCATGAAGCGGGATATAATGTAACCCCAGGTAATCAGGAGTTTGTCATATTACCTAGGATTAATTTGAACTTCTGGTATGTGTAACATCCTATGCCAATATGCCCAAATTTTCCTTTTTTATTTATGTAATTTAGTCACCGAATAGCTATGCGATTCTCATTGAATTTTAAAAATTTGCTATTTTAATTATTCTTAAATATATTATAAAATAATATGACATTTTCTGCAAAAAAATTGACTTTTCTCCTTTTCATTATTATCTCTCTTACTTTCTTCTTTTCTTCACATATAATATTTTACTTTCTATTCTATCTTCAACAGGTTTTAGTGTAATTGCATGAGGGTGATGTATTTTTCTAAATATAGTACCTTCTAATGTTTCATACTTTCTTTATTCTGTCTTAATTATTGAACCATTTAAGGATAAATTGATTCTTCTCATCATAGGTTTATTCCATGTATTGATTCATATTGATGAATATATACATATATATCAGTATAAGATCCATTATAAATATATTACTGATTTCCTTTCATAATATTCATAATGCAGAAATTATTCAGCTATGCACAGTTAAAATGTCCTAAAGTATGTCACTTTAAATATATTCATGTTATTTTGACATATTCTTGGGAATCCACTGAAATTTTCATGTCAGCAGAGTACAACACTTATTTTGGTAATAAATCACACCAGATATGAAGTTTCACTAAAACTATAATGTGTGAAAGAAATTATTTACAACAGGGAAGTATAAATCTTGTCCACCTTGAATCACTTTGTTAAAATAAAATGAAGCATAAGAAGAAAATGAGCATATTTTTGAAGAATTATGAGTCAATAATAGAAGGCTCGTATTAATCTGTCACCATCAATTAAATGTATAGGCAAACATATAATTGAATAAATGTTTTAGTATTTTATTTTAATTAGCTGCTATGAGCTCAAGTGTGCAGTTTGGACAGCTATAAGCAATTGTGTAATAGGCAATGTTTTATCAAAATAAAGTTACTAAAAATTATATGTGATGAGTAGACTGAGTGATATAGAACAGTTAGCTAGAGTATTAGCATAACAAATATGCACTTCATAACCATATAGCACCCAGTGCTTTTATCTAAGCATCTTGATATTTTTTAAAATATACAATTTCATGGTTCTTGTGTAGAAGCATATTTATATGTGTTCTAATATGCCAACATTCCCAAATTCACTATTTATTTCAGTTCAACTTATTATTTGAAGAAGCTTAGTCTAGTAGTCCATGCTTCATTATTTTTATTTTATATCAAAATGAATAATTCACATTTCTTTTTGTTTTAGTGTATTATTCCGTATGTTTTATTTTTTCTTCTTTGTAAACTTTTCTTTTTCATTTTAAACAGTGTCTTCTGTGATATAATACATATCAACGATAGTTTCCTCTCTATGCACTGATCCCAGTTTCCCCACTCTCTCATCTTCGCCAGATCAACCACCCCCCTCGCTCCTTGGTGTTCTCTTTAGAAAAAAGCAATTCTCCAAGGGACAAGAACCAAACCAAACAAATCAAGATACAGCAATAAAGTACAAAAGCTCCCATTTGGAGTCTGGATAAGGCAACTCAGTAAGTAGAAAAAAAGAGTCTCAAGAGTAGAAGAAAGAGTCAGAGATATATGCATACACTTGCTCCAATTGTTAGGAAGAGCTGGTGCAAACCGATGTAGGCCCCATGCTTGTTGGTTCAGTTTCGGTGAGCTCTGCTTGGTAAATTCACTGGGTCATGTCCTCCTGGCATCCTCTATGCCCCTGACTCCTTCAATCTTTCCTCCCACCCTTCCCTGGGTTTCCCTAGTCTCTGAAGGCAGAGACCCAATATAGACCAATAATTTACATTCCCTCTCTTCTTAATGTCTAGTTGTGGATCCTGCTTCTGCTCCAGTCTGATTACAACTGCACAAAGTGCAGGTCTCTGAGGATAGCAACGTAGTACTAGGAATAATTTCAATGATTTTTTTTTGAGTCCTAGTCAGATCTCTGATCTATTCAGTCTCCATGTTCTAGCTATCCACACAGTGTAAGGCATGGTCTCCCTCTTGTTATTTAGATATCAAGTTAACTAAATTTTCAATGGTTACTTTTACATGTTATGTATCACCATATTTTAATATATTTTGATTACAGGACAGTTTGTAGGTGTTTTTGTGGTTAGGTTGTTATCCAGGATTCTTTTTCCATAGCCCGCAGAGTACCTTCTCATGCCATAATTCATATTATTTAAAAGTAGAGAAATGGATTTATTTTATACTTATACAAGTATGCATTTTTTTCTAATTTTTAAAGTAATAGCACTTTTTAACAGTAATATAATTAGTTAATATTTATAGTAATAATTTTAGGTTCATTTTATTATTCACTACAGTATGTAACATTCAATACTTTAGATGAACACCATAGATTATAAATTATTATCGCCTTCATGAGAACTGTAGTTGTCCTGTATATTTTCAATTAAAACAATTTCCTTAACAAATAATCTGTAATAATTAGCTCATAACATAGATTTCGATGAATAGATCTGGTGTTCTAAAGTTGGAAATTTAAAAATTCTTAATACGTACTTTCAAATTGTGAGAACTTCCACAACATTGGGTAAATGTGTGAACATAGAAAACACACTTTTATTCCCCTAAATTGATATACTATGTCCCAAGACACAGGCTCCTCAGCTTAACCAAGTCTATCTTGACTCCTTCCTTTCATATGAATTTCAAGTCAAATGAACTTATTGGACATTTATACACAATGGTCAGACATTTCCTTACTCCAAATGGGTAATACACTCTACTAGAAATACCTGACTATAGCATATTATTATCTTTATTTATCTTAATGCTAGTAAAATTTGTCATTATTGATGCATTTATTTCATTTTTGCAATTACATATATTTTAATTTTTATGATTACTAGTCATTATATCCTCACCAATACCCCTTTGGAATATTAAGATGGATGAGCCTACCTGTAGGTAAAATAGTAATCATTAATATGTTTTGAATATATTTGTACAGTAAACTCACTTAGCTTTTATAACGGAACTGAATTCTAATATCAAATTTAAATTTTTTGCTCTAATTTATGCATATATGCTGTCATATTTATTAAAATTATCAGATGGATACAATTATCCATGAGCACAAAAGCATGGTGCCAAAAATGTTATGCATTGTTAATAATAGTAATGGAAAGATTTATTAGTCTCAATAGAGTGGGTTGGTATGATTTTTGTATTTAGGATTTTTATATAAATCATAAGAACGAGCATTCTCATAGAACCATTAGAATTGTAATAAAAATTGTATTAGTATTATTTATTTTTGAATGTAATTGCATGGCTCTTTGATTTGGCCTCATTACTAAAAGTAAATTGTAACAGGAGGAACAGGCTGCTTGTCATCCAGGCTGCCCGGTTAGCTTACACCTGAAATAATCACACAGAAATTGTGTTAATTAAATTACTGATTGGCCCATTATCTCTAGCCTCTTATTGGCTAACTCTTACATCTTGATTTAACCCTGTTAATATTTATGTCACCATGAGGTCGTGGCTTACTGGGAAAGATTCAGTATGTCTGATTCTGGGAGCTCCATGGCTGTTCTGACTCTGCTTTCTTCTTCCCAGAACTCAGTTCTGTCTTCTCCATCTACCTAAGTTCTGCCCTATCAGGCGAAGCAGTGTCTTTATTGATCAACCAATGAGAGCAACACATAAACAGAAGGACCTCCTACAACAGTAAATATTATTATGAAACTCCATTATTAAGATATCTTGATAATCAGAAATTAGACATCCTTTGGGAATTGACATTCAACAATAGCCTTTGTACTCTCTTATAGCTAGCTTCCCTTTTGTTTCTCTCAGTTACTTTATACTCCAGTAAAAGAAATCTGAATGTGATTATTTGCATATACTAAATCAGAAAACACAATTTACTTCCTGTTTTACTTTGAAATCTACACATTGAAAATAATATAAAAAACATTTTATTACTATTTTCTCTATAATTTAAAATCTTTCCTCCACTCAGAAACACAATATGTCTAATTGATTACCACATCATTTTCTACCAAATTACAATGTGACTGCAAAATGATTTTCAATAAAATCATTACATCCTATAAAGAATATGACAATGATAATACAGTGAAAATATATGAGGAGTTGTCATTTAACATATGTATGCATATATTTTAGGAAGCCTCTAACATATTTCCATATCACTTTTAAAAAGCCCTTTTTGGTAGCTTCTCAATATTCTCCTGAGGCTTCAACCCCAGTAAAGTCTTATAGGCAACTAAACAATACTGATATTGGAAAAAATAGTCTTCTCTAGAGAAAAACCAACCTGTAGTAGGTTGGGTTTTTTTTGTTTATTGTTTTAAATTTGTGTGTGTGTGTGTGTGTGTGTGTGTGTGTGTGTTTTCTCTCTTTTTTGGGGGCGTTGCTACTCAGTTTCAAATAAATCACACTGAGGCTTATTCTTACTTAGAATTGACCAGTATCAGCTTTTCTTATTTCTTGTCAGCTTTTCTTTCTTTCTTTTCCTTCTTTTTTCTTCCCTTCCTTCCTTTATGTATTTTTTTTTGTTTATTTGTTTTTTCGAGACAGGGTTTCTCTGTGTAATAGTCCTAGTAGTTCTAGAACCAGCTCTTGCAGAGTAGGCTGCCTTGTAACGGAATTACAGATGTGAGCCACCACCACCTGGATCGGCAGCTTTTCTTAACTCAATATCCCATCTACCACTTCTCTCCGGACTTTCTTTTTCTTACTTCTATATATTGTACTTTTACTCTTAATCCTTGGCTAGCTGTGTGGTTGGTTGGTTGGCTGGCCCCTCCTTTTCTTGTGCCTTCCTTCTTTTCTCCTCCTATTCTTGCATCTTGATCTCATTTAGATTTCTCCTTCTATTTATTCTCTTTGCCTGCCAGGCCTGCCTTTTTATTCTCCTGCCTAGTTATTGGTGGTTTATCTCCTTAATAGTCCCTCTGGTGATTTAGACAGGCAAAGTATCACAACTTCACAGAGTTAAATAAATCCAACATAAAAGAATGCAGCACAACTTTTCATCATTAAATAAACGTTCCACAGCATAAACAAATGTAATAGATCATAAATTAATATTCCACAATAGAGGATGAATTACTTATCCAATACCAAATGGTCAGCCCTAACATCATTTATTTACAAGTAACAATATTTTGAATGAACAAGTTGTAGTTAAGCATCTAAAAATGTTTGTGTATGCATTTATATATATACATATATATTACCTATAAGATGGCTAGATGGATGGCTAGATAGATAGATAGATAGATAGATAGATAGATAGATAGATATCAAAGGGAAAAGACTCATGAATTTTGGGAAGGTTTAGAGAATTGACAGATACTCAAGAAAGATATGACATCATCTCAAAAATAATAATTTTAAAAGAAATTAAAGTATTTATCTTAAAAGATATTCCCTCCCATACCCCACATCTACCTTGCCCTCAGCCTCATCAGTGTTTAATTCTGTATTTATTTCCCTTTTATCTATTTATAACACCATATATTTCTGCTTTGTTGGAATATCCCCTTCTCATTCTGATATCCTCCTCACTCTAGCAACCTAAAGTGTGGATATTCTAAATAAAACACACATATCTAAAGCTTAAATGTTAATATCCACATATAAGAAGAAACATGCAATATTTGTCCTTTGTCTCAGTTACCTCATTTAGGATGACTGTGTCTTGCTTGATGAATTTATCCTAAAATCTCAGAATTTCAATTTTTTCTTAACATGTGAGTAAAATGTTACTATAAAATGTACCACATTTGGCAGTATGGACCTGGGAGAGTGGGATCTTATAAATGAGGTAAACTAAAGCCTCATACAGTAGTCAACTTTATTCAGGGTATCAGACAATTTATATTATGAGGGCATTCTGAAGGCTAAGCAAGATCATGTGAGCAAAGTCCACTTAAGTACAAGCTATATATAGAAAGAAGGGCAAGGTCACATGAGTTATGACTATATACAGTCAGGAGGGCAACCCATGCTTAGACACATTATCCAAATAATAATAGTAAATGATGGGTAATCTGTACTTAATCTACTCTATTTTCACCTGGGAGAGGCTTGAAAACACATTTCAAGAACATATCAACATAATAGAAGAACAGAGTTTATAAAGTATTTGTCTTTTTTACTTGCAGTTTTCTAAAATCTAAAAAATCTCTTCACATACCTTAATACATGGACTGTTCTGACCACTCATCACTTCAGATTTTATTTTAATCAACCCCCTTCCTCATGGCTCAAGAATATATATAGAAAATTATATAGACAGATTGAAGATGTTTAAGAAGGTGACAATATATAGGAAAAATTTCCAGACTCAACAGGGGTGATACACACGTGAATATTCAGAGACTATGGTAGCATGCACAAGGTGACAGAAGTTCAAGAAAGACAAAACTACCATGTAGAAGGGGAAGTAACAGCAAAGTACCATCTCCTATCAAAAATCTATTTGTATTTGATAGATGCTAGGAGGGAGAATTTCTGTTTTCTTCAATGGAGTGACAATCTACAATCCACAGCCCTGTGCAGGCAAATAAATGCTCAGGACTAGATGGCCAACACTAAGTGGACTTAATATGACTTGCATATGTATATGCTATTTTGATTTTGTCGTAGTTTATTTAGTTTAGTTCTGTTTTTAATAGAAAAGAAATTAAAGACCATGAAGTTGAGGGGAAAGGTGAGGAAATCTAGGAGTGGTTAGGGGAGGGAAAAGAACATGATTCGAATATATTGTATAAAATATTTAAAATGAATAATTAAAAGAATAAAATTAACCAAAACAATCAATAACAACCGGAATCTCTGAATATGGCGAACAATGAGGGTTGATGAGAAGCCAAGGACAATGGCACTGGGTTTTGATCCTACTTCATGTTCTGGCTTTGTGGGAGCCTAGCCAGTTTGGATGTTCACCTTCCTAGACCTGAATGTTGGGGAGAGGACCTTGGACTTTCCACAGGGCAGGGAACCCTGACTGCTCTTCGGACTGGAGAGGGAGGGGGAGAGGAATGTGGAGGGGGGACTGGGAGGAGGGGGAGGGAAATGGGAGGCTGGGAGGAGGCGAAAATTTTTTTCAATTAAAAAAATATAAATAAAAAACAATGACTAATATAAAGCAAAAATGAAGCTTTTAAGTTCCATTATCTTGTTTCATTCATGAAGACTGTAAAACAGTGTAGGTCTAAGTGAATTAAGATTTTGAGTAATGCCCAAGTATATTTCAGTGCATTTTTATGTTTGCCAAATTGTATAAAATTATGACATGTTCTCTATTCCCAATAATGAAAATATTAACTATCACTTTCCCTTATGGTGCTGGTGGGCATGTGTTTAAATTATAGGAAGTGAGCTGAAACAGCCACAGAATATAAAGTAATAACATATTTCTATGATAAAAGGCTAAAAGTTAAGGATAAAACTTAGTTATAGTTATTAAATGGTATAACTAGAACTACTGCTGAATAAGATCGTATTTTTAATTTTCTATAGTACATAGTTACTATGATGTTTGCTTTCTGTCAAATGGGGTTGGTATTGGTAAGTATTCAGTCAGACATCATTTCAGATATTTCTGTGAAGGTACCTGAAAAGCAGATGCACAATAAATTCACAGTGTTCTGAGTATAACAAGTTACCATTCATAATGATGGTGGCCATAACCCAATGAGCCGGAACCTTACACAGAACAGAGACAGCCCAAACTTACCCAGAGGTGGTTCCTCTAAGAAATGGCAGCTGTAGATCTCTGTCTCTCTGGAATGACTTTTTGTATAATCTCTATAATCATGAATTTCCATGTCTTGAAATAAAGTTTGTAAATGCCCCCACCAAATGTGCTGTGAACTAAGCCCTGAGGCCTTGTTTTTGCTAGGCAAGTGAGCTATCTTTAAGATAATTCCCCAATCTTTCGAGTAAATCTTGACAGATACACTGTTTACTGATTATAATTTTTCATTGATTTTTCCCTTTCCTTAGTAGAAGGAAATAATAAGAGGAATAGCGATAACTAAATCAAAACATTATCTAAACATGGAATGAATGTCACCTGTACATAGAGCAATGAGATGCGATGAATAAATAAAAAGTAAAAGCCACTGATTTTATGACTTTTTATATTTGAGCATTAGAACTGAAAATCAAGGAAGCAAGTACCACTTCAATTCATATTCATTAGAGATGTCCCTTGTTGTTTTAATGATATTGTAATATCTATTGGATGTGCCTTTTAACTTTGAGATACTTAAGCAGTAAAACTACCAGTAAGAGGAATGTTTTGTAATAAATATGTAGTTTTGACATGGGAATGAATGAGGGTCTGTGCCGAATTGCTTCTGGGAAATAAGAGGGTCCTGGAATTTGCCTACATGGAACAAAGATGCTTAAAAAATTCTTTGAACGTTTTTCTTCAATTCCTTCACCTGTTCAGCACTGAGCACTCCCAGAGCCTAAAATGTTAGTGGCATACACATTACAGTTACCGAAACTTCTAGTTTCATTCAACCGTATCTAATTGGAGCCCCAGGCCTGAATCTCTCACACATACAACCAGTGCAGCAGTGCTCTGAGAGATAAATAAGTAGAAAAATGGCAACAGGAAAGGCAGAGTGGGTTCTGAGGAGACAGGCTGAGTGAGCACATCCCATAGCCTCCAGCTACCGACTGTGCTAACTGTGATGGTGGCTGAGAAGAGGTGATATTGCACCTTGTTCTTTGTGACAGACAGATTTAGACAGATCCTAGAGGCCAGAAGGTAGTTTTAAAATTAAATGGCAAGCAGATTCTATGAGTATGAAAGGAGTGTTTGCTGTAGCTCTCTTCATAAAGTGTTGATAACATAATATACCAGTCATTCACTGTTCTGTAAAACACTTATTCAAAAAGAGAAAAAAATACAATCACTGTTAAAAAACCAGGCAACTGCAAGGAGCAGGCATATCTGATACTCAAGAGAGAACAGGTAGGTAAACCGGCATATACAAGCTTCTACAAGGAAATCTAGGGCCTATCTGAAGTAGGACTCAGAATCAGAGGGCTCCTAGAGACAGGTTGTGACATCATTGTTTATAACATATTTGGCGCTTGTACAAATATAGCCTGACTTGTTCTCAACCTACATTACGGCTTCCACACATTTGCTAAATCTCCCTACCATTATTTTACTACAAGAAAAAGTGTATTTCTGTGAATTTCACAAAATTTATTATTCTTCTATTAAATCTAAGCATTGGTGTGCCATGGATTATCTATAATAAAAGTTGTAAAAAGTCAGCTCTCATAATGCTTATGTCCAATGTATGTGTATTAGAAACAAATAAATAGAGTAGAAAAATAACCATAAACTGTTATTTTGTAATTTTCTAGTTAATAGTCCAAAGAAGGTGTTAAAAAAAGTATGTTACTTTTATATTTTTGAGTCATTTCTTTAGAGCCCACTACAAATTTCTGAGTAAAAGTAAACAATTTTCACACTTTTGATGAAAATGGGAGACTAGCTGTCAAGTGTATTTGTCTAGCATTGACATCTATTGTCATTTATAGGATATTATCTATAGAACAATTGATGACTATACCTTTTTTTCTCTTACATGCAATGTTTAAATTTGCAATGATTTATCATAAGAAAGAATTTAGTACTTAAAGGGTCTGTCATATTCACCTCCACTGGTATCTTATATGAGTCAACATTCCTTCATTTTTCCTTAATTTTTTTTCTTGTTTATTAAAACACTATGAATAGGTCTAGGAGTTCATCCAGATTGCTAGTAGACTCCTACCAACCTTCTGCTATTTCTGTGCTTCTTGAATACCCAGGCGTCCTAATCTTTTTACAGGAAGGAAACCATAGACCCCTTATGACCAAGAGAATACATGAAGAAAGTAACCAGGATGTAAATATTCACCTCATTACCAAATAAAACATTTGTAAATGTCTCTCGTTTCAATTCCTTGCTTGAGGTTGTTCCTGCAAAGATTTCTGGCTATAATTTTCTCCCTCAGAAATTCCAGACTTGGGTGAGCCAGGACCCGCAAAGGACCTGGCTCAGCTCTATTCCTTCAGAGGTCCCAGACTCACACCTGGAACCACAGAGGTTTCGGGTTTCTGTCTACTCCCTCAGAGGTCCCAGAATGCAGAGGCCTGGGACCTTGCCCATTCATGCAGAAGACTCTGATCTAGGACAGTAATCTGTGAGTCTCCCCTAAATAAACAACCATTTATTATACATAATTCTGAACTAGTGTGGGATTATTTTGTATCTTCTGCCATCATTAAGAGAGGAAAACGGGAGGCCTGAACCCACAGAGGTCCTGGATCAGGCCAAGTTTCTCTGTAGTCCCAGACTCATGCCAAGACTAGCAGGGGTCATGGCTCAGGTCTACTTCCTTCAAGGTCCCAGATTTACACCTAGACCTGCAGTGGTCTCTGGTTCTGGCCCACTTGCTCAGCAGTTGCTCCTTTGTACCTGCTCCTGTGGTGTTCTCTATCTGAGCCTCTGGCCCACGTTGGTGGTTCAGTCCTGACTCCACAAATGTCCCTGGTCTATACCCATCCACCTCTGCTCCCCTGGAGTTCACTGTCCCAGGCCAACTCCGGCTCAAGTTGCTGGCTCAGTTCTGCTCTCATGGAATTTGCTTTCTCAGGCCTGCTCTGGCCTAGGTCACTTGCTAAGTCCTTCTTCTGTGC
Source organism: Alexandromys fortis (assembly GCF_014885135.2). NCBI lineage: Eukaryota > Metazoa > Chordata > Mammalia > Rodentia > Cricetidae > Alexandromys > Alexandromys fortis. Next base: position 3,092,093 of record NW_026068070.1, read on the forward strand.
AGCTCACTGCCTCAGGACTGCTCTGGCCTACATAGCTGGCTCAATCCTGGTATAAATTCAGCAGTTTCAATATGGAAGACAATTCTTTCTACGTATTGCAAATCAGTAACTATATTGAGAGAGAGGTTCCTTAAAATCTCTTAGTACCATGGGAATAGCATATAATTCAGCCTTTTAGAAAGAATTATAAAAGCTTTGTTCCGCCTTACTTTATTTTTTTTCTGATTTGTAAGCTGCCTTTCTTGATTTATTTGTGTCAGTATAAAATATGTGGGCTTGAGTTATTTGTGAATCACATATAATCAAGGCCATCAAATGATTCTGAGAGTTGTGGCCCATGATAAAGAGAATATCCAAAGTTTTCCAGCAGTGCAAGTTGCAAACTGTGTGCACCGGTAGGATCACAGGCAGCTGTGTGTAATGCACAGTGAGGCGGCCAGCATGTGGGTCGGGAGTCAGGGAGTGCTGAGCAGCAGCCTGCTACATCTGAGGGCCAGCTAGAGCTATGGGCAGGAGAATCAGTGCCCAATGTGCCTTAGTGGCTGGTGAACTGATCCCAAAATGTGTGGACTGGTCCCCACCAGAATACACAAAATAATTCCACACTAGTTTAGAATTACATATAATAAAGGGATACTTACTTAGGAGAGACTCACAGATCACTGTCCTAGATTACAGTCCTCTGCACAAATTGGAAACAGTGTCTTGCAGCTGGAACCAAGAGGCAAAAGCAAGTGAGCAAGCGCACACTTTACAGCTGCATTTACATTATAAGAGACCACATCCAAGTGGGCTGGCATCTTAAAGGCTATTGGCTGAAAGTGCTGAAGGAGCTCCCACAGCATCTTAATTATTTAACAAATTGAGGGAAAGAAACAGCCTATTAGCTAGTTTTCCTAACTTAGAGTTAAAATACTTAAAAAGAACTATGAATATAATAGTCTCTCCTAAATGCTATATATATGAGACAAAATGTCCCTTAACTCTATAAATCACTCTTTAGTGATTAGAATACACCCTGATCTCTTTTACTAAATATGTATAGCTGCTAAGACATGCAGTAAGCAAAGATATCAGGCTTCATTTAGAACTAAAAGGTAATAACTATAAAATCCTACGTAAATTAACTAATTCATCCATTCTTGAGTAGTCTTAAGCATAATTTTGGAACAACACTTAATTCATATAACCATGACACAGTGAGTTTGTTGGCTATCCTTCCATTATCCATTAATGCTCCAGGAAAATCTCCACCATTAAATTACTCAAACAGCTTCCTATCTAGTATTTTTGTAATGTTCTTTTTACCTCAAGTTTATACATTATTACCACCACAATAAAGCAAAGCTCTCTTTTTTCCAAATGTCTATCTGAATATATGCTCAGAATAAAATTTAATTTTTTCATTTTAGATCAACTCTAAATCAAAGTTATTTTTTCTAATGTCTGTGCTGTGGGGATTTCCTGGGGGCTTGTATGTGATTTTTAAATATATTTTAATAAATAAACCTTGCCTGAAGCCATACAGGTAAGGCCATGGCACATACTTTTAATCCAAGCATTCATAGTAGTTAGCCATAGAGAATGGTTGTTGGTAAAATACACTAGAGAGGATTATAAGACAGGATGAGACAGGGACTCGCTCTCCTTTCAGTCTGAAGATTTCATAGAGGTAAGAGTTTCTAGTGGTTAACTTTGCTTCTCTGATCTTTCTGGATTTTTGTTAGTCATGCTACAGGGGCAGAGTGTGTGAACAAAAGTCAGTTTATAGCAACGAGGTCAACAGCAACAAAGCAACTACTCTACCAAAGCCTGAGTTGTCAAATTGAGAAACTCGCTTGCTGAGCTCATTTACAGCACAACATTAACATTAACATGTTACCTAAAGATTCTTTGCGACTACAAGGCAGCTAGAGAAATTCCCAGGAATCCATAAGTATAACCCTAGCTAAAAACCTAAACAACAGAGGAGAAGGTGCCTGAACTGGCCTTGTCCTCTAGTCTGACTGATGAGTAACTTAAATATCATCATAGAACCTTCATCCAGCAACTGATTGAAACAGAGACAGAGATCTGCATCAGAGCACTGGACTGAGCTCCCCAAATCTAGTTGACGAGTGGGAGAAGTGAGACTATGAGCAAGGAGGTCAAGACTATGATGGGTACACCCACTGCAAAAGTCTACCTGAGCTAATGGGAGCTTACCAACTCTAGCCAGACAAGCAAGGAAAGAACATAAGTTCAAACTAGCCCCTCTTAATGTGGGTGATAATTGTAGGGCTGGGGCAGACTGCTGGGGCCATTGGCAGTGGCACCAGGATTTATCCCTTACTGCTTGTACTGGCTTTCGTACCTATTCTCTCTGAATGGATTCCTTGCTCAGCCTAGGTATATGAGGGAACACCATGGACCTTTCCCAAAGTAATGTGCCTTACACACTCTGAGGAGTGGATGGGGGTTGGAGAGGCACGTGGAAAAAATGGGAAGAAAGGAGTGCATGGGAACTGGGATTAATATGTAAAATGATAAAAGATAGGTTTTCTTTTTCTTTTTCTTTTTTTTTTTTTTTTGGTTTTTCGAGACAGGGTTTCTTTTTTTTTTCTTTTTATTTATTTATTTATTAAAGATTTATGTCTCTTCCCCACCGCCGCCTCCCATTTCCCTCCCCCTCCCCCAATCAAGTCCCCCTCCCTCCTCAGCCCAAAGAGCAATCAGGGTTCCCTGCCCTGTGGGAAGTCCAAGGACCACCGACCTCCACCCAGGTCTAGTAAGGTGAGCATCCAAACTGCCTAGGCTCCCACAAAACCAATAGGTGCAGTAGGATCAAAAACCCATTGCCATTGTTCTTGAGGTCTCAGTAGTCCTCATTGTCCGCTATGTTCAGCGAGACCGGTTTTAACCCAGGCTTTTTCAGACCCAGGCCAGCTGGCCTTGGTGAGTTCCCGATAGGACATCCCCATTGTCTCAGTGTGTGGGTGCCCCCCTCGCGGTCCTGAGTTCCTTGCTCGTGCTCTCTCGCCTGGTGCTCCTGTTTTGGACCTTGAGATTTCAGTCCGGTGCTCCAATGTGGGTCTCTGTCTCTGTCTCCTTTCATCGCCTGATGAAGGTTAATATTCAGGAGGATGCCTATATGTTTTTCTTTGGGTTCTCCTTCTTATTTAGCTTCTCTAAGAACCCGAATTATAGGCTCAATGTCCTTTATTTATGGCTAGAAACCAAATATGAGTGAGTACATCCCATGTTCCTCTTTTTGGGTCTGGCTTACCTCACTCAGGATAGTGTTTTCTATTTCCATCCATTTGCCTGCAAACTTCAAGAAGTCCTTGTTTTTTACTGCTGAGTAGTACTCTAATATGTATATATTCCATACTTTCTTCATCCATTCTTCAATTGAAGGGCATCTAGGTTGTTTCCAGGTTCTGGCTATTACAAACAATGCTGCTATAAACATAGTAGAGCATATACTTTTGTTGTATGATAAGGCCTTTCTTGGGTATACACATACATACATCAATTTTTTTTTCTTTTTTAAAAACAATAAAAATTGATGTATGTATGTGTCTATGTATATACACATACATATGTGGAAGTGTTTATATACATGTAGATAAAAATCATGCATACAAGACAAATGTATTTTCAGTTTTCTTGGCTCCAAGTCAGCAGTCTTTCCTTCTCTTTCTGGCTTGTGATCTCTTTTCTTCGATTGAATTGTTATTTTTTTAAAATAAATCAAATAGTTTCAATTTCCCTCTAAATTTTCACTTCAGCCAAAGCAGGAACTTTGGGATGAAATTGCTCTATCTCTGAACCACAGTGAAAACTGCATCTGTAGTTTCATTATGCAGGTAGTTTTAGAAAATAAATATGAGAAAACCTACAAAACCAGGAAGATTACTATATGATCTTTTTCTCATAAGCTCCCTGACAGAGGTCTTAAGATTCTTTATTCTTGAATATTTATACCCAAATTCAAAAGTATCTTAACCTGTGGCCTTACAAAAGTAAGTTTATCTTTAGAGAATACTGTGATGCTACTTTTCCCAGGATCAACTTTTGATAAAAGTGCAGTTTTCAGAGGGAATTTTTTCTTTATGTTTTAAGCCTAGCACAAAAAACATAATCATTATTAAATAAAAGCATTTTTTTTCTGTTATTAATCTGTGTTTGTCTGAGGGATACTACCCACGAATTTCACAATATATGAGGAAAAGATTCAATTTTCTACTCTGCAGAGACCTCTAATTACTGCATAACCTCAGGTTTGTTAGTAAATTTTTATGAGCCTGAATTTATATGTAAATGGCAAAGTTAACACTAATTTTAAAAGGCAATTTGAGTATTATCTATGATAATGTAAAATTATGCAACTTAATGCAGGTATCGTAAAATTTTAATTCCATTGTTTGCTGAATATAAGTTAAGTTAGTTATTTATATTATTTTCACAATTTGAATTATTTCGAATTAAATTTATCTGTCTACAAGATATCTATCTATCATCTATCTATCTATCTATCTATCTATCATCAATCATCTATCTATCTTTCTGTATAGTGTATATTTGAATATCTGTATGAGTTTATGTGTATTGTACACATGAATGATCCCTGGAAGGTAAATGGCCTTATCCCCTGTGACTGGAGTCAGAAGTATTTGTGAACTGACTGATGTGATGCTGGAAACAGAATCTCTTTCTTTGTGAGAGCACTAAGCACTCTTAAGCACTGAGCAACATCTACAGCTTCACCCTTTATATTTTCCTGAAAATACACTTCGAGCTCTAAATAAGAAATATTGCCTATTGCTGCATGTGTTTTATTGACTTGGACTCTGCAACCAATTAAAGGGATGACAGTTTGAAAGACCCTGTAGATAGAATGTATTGATATCTCGGCTTCTTTGCTAGCTCTATTTTCTAAAAACATATTAATTCACCCTTAGAAAATATTTTTTGGAAACCTGTCATTTTTAGAAGGCCCAACTTCTTCTTTAGAGAGAAGCCCCTGTTACAATATTGATAGGAATAACAAGTAGAAGACTAAATATTCCAATGTATAATTTGAAATAGATTACTTTAAATATTTTATCTTTTAAAACCAGAAGCCCCTCAACAAGACTGCTCTTACTAAATGGTCCACCTTGTTAGCATCAATTTCCTCTGTGAAAACTACCTGCTATAGGCTCCATTCTATTAATAAGAACCTTTCCTTCATGACCTAGAATCATTAATCCACAGAGACTGCAGTTACAACTATTTAAGAGGGTGGTACTCACCTTCAGGGGTACATCATAATCCTACAACTATACATTATGTCATATATAGGGACATGAAAAGTGCATAAATTTGAATTAAACAGAGAAATTTATTTTACTTGGAAGGGCAGTGAATATGTAGGCACTGAATCTACAACAATGAATTATCTTATCTAGAAGTGCATAAATTCACAAAAATTGAGGTGACCAGAGATGGGACATGCCTTTCTTCAGTGTTGGTATATTATTTGGTTATATTTCCTGAACCAAACAGAAGTATAAGCCATTATGTAGCCAGAGATTTCTCATTCATTCCCCCGCTTCCAAGACCCAAATAATAATACAAAACTACATTAATTACAATACCGTTTGACCATATGCTTAGGCATGTTGGTACCTAAATCATAAATCTTAAATTAACACATTTCTGCTAATCTGTGTATCAAGACAAGGCTGTGGTATACCTGTAAGGTACTGACTGGCATCTGGTATCTTTCTCTTTTGGCAGATACATGGTATCTCTCTGACTCTGCCTACTTTCTCTAAATATCTCTGTTCAGATATCCCACCTGGCTTTACTCTACTTGGGTATTTGTCAAAAGAGCTTCTTTAATAACCAATGGTAATAAAGCCTATACTTAGCATAAAGAAGGAAATTACACATCGTTTTTCCTTTTCTGTCTAAATAAAAAAAGGTTTTAACTTTAACCTAGTGAAATTACATATAATAAAGCAGGTATTAAGCAAGATTTAGTTACAATATTTATATCTACTTTATTTTGTTTTATAACTAAGGAAAACTATAATTATAACTAGCTATTCTCCAACTCCATCAAAGACCCAAGAAGGATTTAATATTGCCTAAATTAACAGTAAGTGCATTTTAAGCAGTTTCGAAAACTCTAGAATTGACAGAGACATCTCACTGCCTGCTGGGCAGTCACTCAAAGTTTATCTGTAACATGAGGCCATCTATTTTCAGGCTACAGTCCTACACTATCCAGCAGACTTTTCTATAAAGCAGGAAATTTGAAAGACTGTTTTTGGCAGGTTGTTAGTCACTTTCTTCTGCATCCTGCAAAATGTCTGGCAGTCTCTTTCATGAAGCAAGAACTCTGAAGGATTGTTTCACCTATAGGCAAGTTCAGTGGTCATTTTTCTGTGGATCCTGCTTGTCCAGTTCATACAGCATACTATCAAACAGTACAGGTAAGAGCAGTTTCTTGCCCAAATGGCTAGAAAACTCCACAAGGAACCTCTTTGTTGCCTTTCGTTCCCTTGAAGTAGATTGGTGCTGCCAGGAGCAGATGTGTCTCACTGTCAAGAAAAGTCTCAGTTCTTAAAACATTTTAAATGCATATTCTGTAGATCTTTGGAGTGTTAGAGATTATCTCTCTGACTGAAATATATCTCTGTTTATCTAAAAACCCTAACAAACATGACTACAGTTTGACAATTATCAATTGCTATCTATTAATCTGTATTTCTCAACTATACATTGCATTTAAATATGTTGCACACAATACCTTAAATAAGAGCAGAAATACATATACCTTAAATTTGTATCAATTGAACAAGATCCATACCAATGCAAAATATTGATCTCTATATAATATCCTCATTGTTTTCATTAACCATTTATAAACAACCCTTTTAAGATGAAAATGAACACAAACAATCCTTTTGGTAATTTAGGCATTATTTTCCCCAAACTGCTTCCTGCTGTTTGTTGGGTGAAGTATTTTTAGGGGTTTACAGAGACCTTTGGGGGGTCTTTTCCATCAAACTACATTAGTCTAGAAATAATCAACAGGTTCTCATCCTCTGTGGAAACAAAAGGAGAAACTGTTCCAAAGTAAGATACCCTGAGACTAAATTTTGAAGTCGATACTATTATGTTGGTTTAATTTAGCAGCCCATAGAATCAAATGTCTCTCTGCACTCAAAAACTTCAAAGAAAACACAATAATATACAAAATCCAGACTCTCTGTGTATATTCCATCTTTATGTGGCATATTTTTTTACTCCTTTAATCTATGACTCTCTGTACTCTTTTATATTAACTTTATTTCTTAGTATAACTGACTGTACTCTCTTTTTTTCTCTCTTTCCCAAGTCTATGTACACTTTTTAAACACACTGTGACCCACTCAGAGGTTTATTTTTGTCTATATCTGTCTTTTTATCTGAGTATAAGGTAAATCTGCTATGAAGCACACTGAGTGGTCTGGAAATTTGTCTATGTATGGCAATGGGAATTTGCCATGCCCTCCTGCCTATGCATACCTAGCAGACCAAACCTGGAAGTTGCTCAAGAAGACAGTGCTGAGCTGTGGGCCTGCTCTCAGCTATATTCCTATTTTCCTCTTAACCCTAAGCGGATACACAAGGACAGGGACCAAAATGGGTAGCAGACCATGCTTGTTAACGCCAGTCATTGGGTGCCATTTTGTAGGTGGAGACTGCTCTTTTGTTTCCGACTGTTCAAGAGGCAAATAATCACACAGATACTATATTAATTACAAACAATTGACCAATTAGCTCAGGATTCTTATTAATGAACACTTGCATTTTAAATTAACCAATTTCTATTAATCTGTGCATTGTTATGAGTCTGTGGCCTACCAGTGAGGTTCTGGCTGGCAGCTGATGACTTTCTCTTTTGGTACATGGTATCTCTCTGACTCCACCTATTTTCTTTCTATATCTCTATTTATATTTCCCACCTGGATTTACTCTATAAGCCATTTGCTGAAACAGCTTCTTTAATAACCAATGTAATATAACATATTTATAGTATATAGAGGGGAATCCCACATCACCATTATGTTCTTCGATACCAAAATAAATGAGTTTAAGAAACTTGAAGTTTGTACTAATTTGCCATACTAACACTACTAATATTCCCATATGAATTCTGTCTTTCCTGCACCTACCTCTATTATAAATTATTAAATATTCTAGAAAAGATACTTCCAACAATAGCTAGGTTAAGAACTGAATTAACTTGTTAACTGTCCAGCCAGGGTCTTTTGGTTTCCTCATGCTAGTACTTTATCAACATGTAAGTAAGCTACTATGCCAAGAGACACACGTGATTTACCATCCCTTCTGAATTTTGTTCACATTTTACTAAACAAAGAACAACACAAAAATTATTTGATACTGTGTAAGTTTCTAGGAGAAGAAAAAACATTTTTTCTAGTAAATAAAACTTGGATGAAGGATTAGTGTGTCAGTGAGAAAATGCCTTTAAAAAGATGGAGAGAGCTCCTGGGAGCCACTCTAGGTTCAAGTCTCTTGCCAACACTAAGGTGGCTCTTTTAACTAAGATATGTGCTTCCCTGCTCCCCTATCCGACCTTCTTTTATCCCAATCTTCCTGTTTCCCCAAGTTCCCCCAATCCTCCCCTTCTTACTTTTCTCTCCCTGTCCCCCCTTATCCCCAACCCACCCCACCTCCAAGATCCCAATTTTGTCCCCGGCAATTTTATCTACTTCCCTTAGCCAAGAGGATAACTATATGTTTTTTCTTGGGTTCACCTTCTTATTTAGCTTCAGGTTCACCAGGTATACACTCCGTGACCTTTATTTATGGCTAGAAACCAATTATGAGTGAATACATCCCATGTTCATCTTTTTGGGTCTGGGTTACCTCGCTCAGGATAGTGTTTTCTATTTCCATCCATTTGCATGCAAAATTCGAGGAGTCATTGTTTTTTACCGCAGCATAATACTCTAATGTGTATATATTCCACACTTTCTTCATCCATTCTTCCATTGAAGGGCATCTAGGTTGTTTCCAGGTTCTGGCTATTACAAATAATGCTGCTATGAACATAGTTGAACAAATGCTTTTGTCATATGATAGGGCATCTCTTGGGTATATTCCCAAGAGTGGTATTGCTGGGTCCAGGGGTAGGTTGATCCCGAATTTCCTGAGAAACCGAAACACTGATTTCCAAAGTGGTTGCACAAGATTGCATTCCCACCAGCAATGGATGAGGGTACCCCTTCCTCCACAGCCTCTCCAGCAAAGGCTATCATCGGTGCTTTTGATTTTAGCCATTCTGACAGGTGTGAGATGATATCTCAAAGTTGTTTTGATTTGCATTTCCCTGATTGCTAATGAGGTTGAGCATGAACTGACCCTATCCTATAGCATTACTGACAAATATCTTTCATATCACCATAGAACCTTCATCTGGTGATGGATGGAGATAGAGACAGAGACCCACACTGGAGCACTGGACTGAGCTCCCAAGGTCCCAATGAGAAGCAGATGGAGGGAGAACATGAGCAAGGATGTCAGGACCACGGGGGGTGCACCCACCCACGGAGACAGTGGGGCTGATCTATTGGGAGCTCACCAAGGCCAGCTGGACTGTGACTGAAACAGCATGGGATAAAACCGGACTCTGATCATGGCGAACAATGAGGACTGATGAGAAGCCAAGGTCAATGACAAGGGGTTTTGATCCTACTTCATGTTCTGGCTTGGTGGGAGCCTAGCCAGTTTGGACGTTCACCTTCCTAGACATGGACGGAGGGGGGAGGACCTTGGACTTTCCACAGGGCAGGGAACCATGACTGCTCTTTGGATAGGAGAGGGAAGGTGAGAGGAGTGGGGGGAGGGGGAGAAGAGAGGGGGGAGGGGGAGAAGATTGGGGGGAGGGGGAGGGAAATGGGAGGCTGGGAGGAGGCGGGAACTTTTTTTTTCTTATTCTCAATAAAAAAAAAGAAAAAAAAAGATGGAAAGAGGAAAAGAACTAGAAAAACACATTATGAAACATCAAGAATCAAAACCTCAAATTCATTAATGAGTCTATAAGCATGAGTTTCTATTAAATGGCTTGCTTTAGAAAGTCCAGAAACATTTCCATTTATGTACTTGGGAGACTACCATAGAATAGAAACAAAAAGGCTATTGAAGGTGATGACTTTGAAACACAGTAAAGAAATGTTGATGCAATGTTTCTAGAGTGGCATGTGGATTAGATATAAAGCAACAATGCAGAGCTACCAGAAAATTCTTCAAAATTCTGTTTTGAATAATAATAAAGTTGCAAAAACATTGATAAAATTGGAATTGAATAGAGTATTTGAAAAAAAACATAGAAATCAAAAATTTAATTTGGGCCTGAAAACTTTGAGAAATTTGGAAGATGTTAATTAAAATGCAATTATATTTCCTAAAGAGAAATAAACTTTCAAAGTTTATTCTTAAAAAGAGTTAATCAATTTATTTTTTAAGAAAACATAGAAGAGTAAAAGAAATACAAATATTTTTAAAATGCCTATTTATTTCCAGTTCAAACTGACAATTATAGCTAGAAGAAATAGATATGTACAGAAAGATATACAGAATAAATTTATACAGAAGAAATAGATATATATAGAAAGACATTGTTTTGGTCATACAAAAGATAAGAAAATATCTAATTGTTTTCTATTATATGTTTATATATGTGTATATATGTGTATATATATATGTGTATGTGCTTATATCTATATAAATGAACACATTTATATATCTCTATTATTTTAGTTCTATAGAACAAATTATTTCTGTTATAATAGATATATGAATGTCAAAAATACCTAAAAAATGCAATTCTGTATAATAATATTTTCCTTCTGTATTTATATTTGAATTTTAGTATAAATTAACATGTAAATATTGATATATAATGTCTTTTTAACTATATACATTTAAAAATAATACTTTAAATACTTAAACTTCCCTGTAACTTGTTGCTAAAATGTGAACCTATTCTTAAATTCTCACTTTTAAGACAATGTAGTTGTTTTCAAATAAGCAAATTACCAATTACAGATTCATGATATACTAAATATTGACAAATGGATAAGTGTTCTTAGAATAAAGGATAGGAGCTAATACCATTCAAAGAATGTATTGGTTACTGGGTGTCAAAATTTGTTGGTTTTTTTGTTTTGTTTTGTTTTTGTATGTTTGTTTTTTAGGTTATTTTGGATATATGAAGAAGAAAAAAATTCTGCTCAAACAATGAAGTTGTTATTTTAATAACTTGATGTCAATAATTCTTAAGAGAACATATTCTTAATATATTGCTGCTTGCAATTGTATGAATTCTTAGTAAGAAAAGTCATATGGTCATAAGTAAACTGTCTGATATATGGCTTTTTCATCCATACTTCCTTGTATACGTGCACATTTTCTTTATTTTTCATCTAGGAAGTATATATTTTACCTATAAAATGTTTCTGAGGATAGGTCCTGCTTTTGATTCATTGGCAAGAAAGACAGAGGTCAGCTAAAAATAAGTCTGTAAATGAACGTACTTATAACCTTATAGAAATAGAAATATATGAGGAAAGTATTCTCAGAATTTAAAAAGGAAATTAAAATGTTAAGTATAATTAGTTTGGCTAGAGATATGGCTCATTGGCTAATACTACTTATTGATCTTTCAAAAGACTTTGGTTCAGTTCCCAGCACATATTTGGTGGCTCACAAGCATTTATAATTCCAGCTCCCAGGAACCCTCTTCTGGCACCTCTGGATTCCTGTACAAATATGGTAAATAGAAGCTTATGCAGGCACATAAACAAACTTTCAAACATTAAAAAGTAACTCATTCACCTATTTCCTACAAGCTAGTTAGTAGATAATTGAGGGTATAAGTACTCACTGATAGTTAAGATAAATTAACACTCATTTAAGAATTTCTTGAGGTCTTAAGGCTTAAGACTATGTGTACATGAATTAATGAGTGTGGAAGACATAAACATGCATTATCTTAAAAAATATGAGTTTATTTTTGGCAAGAGCTAGTTTATAAAACTTACTCCGTAAAGCGATTTGACCAGCAGTAGAAATTGTAGGCAGAAAACTAACATGACTTAAAAATTTAGCCAGAATTTAATGCTTCTTAATGTGTTATTAATATACAACAGTATTGTGACACCAATGTGTAGGAAAAGACATATTTTATAAAAATTAGGACAGTCTTACATTAATTTAATATCAGCATTCCATGCAGTTGTCTTCAGTATAATATATGGAAACAATTTCCATTAACCTATTGAACTGAAATGATCAATTTGAAATTTTCTAATGATGGATTTACTATGAGCTCCAGCTAAAAATGGATAGGAGAGGTAAGACACAAAAGTGTGATCACTACCCAACCAATTTGCTAAAATGGCCAGGAAATGTGCAGAGCAATAATGCCTGCTCATTTGGATGCTTAACGTTTAATAAAAGAAAAATCTTTGTGTCAATGATTAGTCATTTCACAGGTATCTTAATTCAACTACTCCTGCTTGCAGAACAATTTTATAATATCTAATATTGCCTTCTCTTCTATACATCATCCTTAATAGAACACAAAAGTATTCTTAGTTAATACAGTTTTTTATGTTAACCATGCTATTCTCTGTTTCTTCATGATTTTAAATATATACTCCATGTAAATGCAAGCCTGAGCATTTGTATGCATATCATAAGTGTGCATGTGACTTTGCTGGTCAGCAGAAGGTGTTAGATCTGTGGCAAAGAGAAAACAATTAGGTGAAAGTCACCTGATATGGATACTAGGAGCCAAGGTCAGGTTTGTGTGTGTGTGTGTGTGTGTGTGTGCTAACTTAACATTTTTCTTTTTTTATTCATTATTCAATTAAAAAACTTACACTTCCTCCCCTCCTCCCATTCCCCCTTTGCTCTCCTACTCACCCTCCTCCCTCCCCCTCCCTCCTTAAGAGAGGGCAGGGAATCCTACCCTATAGGAAGTCCAAACCCCCACCCCCACAGCCAGGCCCAGGAAGCTTTGCATCCAAATAGACTAGGGTCCCAAAAAGCCACTACACGCAGTAGAAACAAGTCCCAGCGCCTTTATCAATGGCTTCTCAGTCAGCCCCCATTGTCAGCCACATTCAGAGAATCCAGTTTGATCCCATGCTCTTTCAGTCCAGGTCCAGCTGGATTTGGTGAGCTCCCATTAGAAGAGGCACACTGTCTCAATGGGTGGACCAACCCCTTGCAGTCCAGACTTCCAGTTTTTCTAGAAAAGAAAGAAGCTTGCCCAACCAGTGAGTACCATCTCTAGTCCCTCCTGCTTCATAAATATCCTCTGCATAGACACATTCTACTAATCATTTGATATCATACTGATCCAACATGGAGTATATACCAATGTCCTTGTTATAACCACCCTAATTACCTTATTTCCACAAATAAATTAAATAAAAACATTAGTTATCCAGATGGTGTTACATAGTCATGGGATCTAATAATTAAACGATGACGAATGCTTCTGATACTCCATTTTGGAAAGATAATGCAAAGGTATTTCCCCCAAATGCTAATGAGTGATAGAGAAAGCTAATGTAATGTGGAATTTTTCTATAAAGTAATGTGAGAAGAGTTTTCAGATGATAAACAAAGTCAGTCATATCTAAGGAAGAAGATACTAATAGAAAAGATACACACCATAGCAAAAGTATAAGATGGTTGTGTTTTTCATACTTGGCAACAACAAGCACAATAAGAAGATGGTATATGAGAGAAGTCTTGAGGCTCAGAAGAACAGCTATAGAAATGATGCTTTATGTGTGTACTATGATGCATAGTAAAGGGAATGGATTTTATTCAAATTATAAGATGTTACAGAAAGTTATTAAATAATAAATAGATATAATGTGGGACTACAAAAAAATGAAAATAGGCAGACACAAGTGTAGAAATGTACATGATGGTGTCCTCTGAATAAAAGACCATAGGACGTTGAGCTATGACAGTGATATACTAATACAAAGAATAGAAGATATGGAAATATATTTGAAAATTAGAAGGATAAGAATTGTTAAAGACCAAATATTGAGGAAATGAGCATATTTGGATTGTTTAGAATGCCCAGATGTCTGACTTTTATGCATATAAGGTAAAGACTGGGAGAAGACAGGAGATCTCCATTAGATGACATTATATCTGTGGGGACTGTGGATGATGGGAGGTAAAAATTTATTCACAGTGATCTCAGACAATGAGTCTGTTCAATTCCCTCTTCCAGTTCTCTGTTTCTTCTACTAATCTCAATAATTTGTCTACCTAACTCTTCCATCTTTCAATAACACTCCTGAAGATTTTTAAAGCAATGTAGTAACTTTTTTCTAGTCTTCCAATCAGACTATAGGGTGTTGGTACCATTCAATAGTTTTCTTTGTTGAGTACTCAATATTTTAGTTTTTTTTTTTATAGGATTGTGATAATGACATAATTCCCTAATCTTTCTAATCTCTTCTCTCATTTCTTTTCTTGTATTTTAATAAGATAAAGCACTTGCCTTAGTCTGTATAGTTTTAGCAAAGATTTTTTTCGTTTTCTTATTTTTCGGGGGGGGCTTTATTTCACATTTTCTTTTTTAAATTTTTTTATTGATTTTATTGACCTATATATTTTTCTTTGATACCGTTCCTTCTTCTCCCCTCCCCTTCTAGCCTTTCCCCTGGTCCCCACACTCCCAATTTACTCAGGAGATGTTATTTTTTTCTACTTCCATGCAAATTAGACAAATGGTGCTGGCATAAGTGGATATCAACATGTAGAAGAATGAAAATAGATCCATATTTTTTACCATGTGCAAAACTCAAGTCCAAATGAATCAAAGACCTCAACATAAAGCCAATCACACTGAACCTCATAGAAGATAAAATGGGAAGTACATTTGAACACGTTGACACAGAAGATCACTTCCAAAATATAACCCCAGTAGCACAGAAATTTTATTTTTCATATGCCATGGCCTGAAAAGTCTTAGACTAGGGACAACAGTTGCAGTGTCTGTTGATTTCCTTCTTCCTGAATCATAGAGAGTCATAGATTTCACTGTGACTTAACATGGTATGATTGGAGGAGAGTTCAAGATTTCTTTTTGAAAACAGTGATTAATCCCAATCATGTGGATTCTACCCTTATATCTTTTGCACCACACAAAAGTCCAGCTCAAATACTCTCACTTTGGGTATTGAGCTTCAAGACTTGAATTTGGTACTAGGAGACAAATACCCAATGTATGTGAAGAAGTTACACACTGATCTTACAGTATACATATTTACATATATCAACTTTGCATTTTTCAAATGTACACTTTGAGTCAAAGAGGAAAGATCTATGAACTCACGCCTTGTTTGGTTAACTCAGAATTCTCAACAATAATACACTGATATCCAAAGTAATATTCTTCTTCTTCTTTCCATTGTGTCATCATATTTATATGTTTATGCCAGACATGTGTCTGAACCTTCATAGCTGTTTTAGTCTGCATTTGTACTGTTTAATAGACCTGACTTGCATGTTTTTATCTACTCGCCTTTTCTTGGTTTTACATATATATCCTCCCTACCTTGGCATAAATTGTTTTCATGTTCTTTGGAGTATTCTACCCTCTCATAATTTATATAAATGGTGCTTCTTTTTGAGTATTGAAGTAAAAATTTGATCCTTGATCATCCTACTTTACAGGAAATTGCCTTGTCCTGTCATTCACGTATGCTTCTCTTGTTTTCCTTGATATCAGCTACCTCTAACACTCAGTACACACATGCACACACACACACACAGACACATACACTCACACAGATTCACACACACTCATTCACACATTCATGTTCATAGACTTGTGTTTTTTTTCCCATACAATTTTAATTTCTGAATGAGAAAGGAAAGTCTTTTGTTATATGTCCATAATTTATACCAATTCACTACTGAATGGAGAAATAACTGAATGTTAAATAATCTACTCATATATTAAGTATATTGTGAAATGATTTCACATCATAATGTGTTATCACAAGTGACAGCAGTAGTTACATGTGCCAAGCTATGATTGGATGGCTTCTGTAGAGGATAACACTCAAATCGTTGAATGAACAACAATAAATATAAATTTTGCCAAATAAACAAAGGCTATAGTAAATACAAATCAACAAGGTGAATTGACATAATTTTACTAATTAATAAAAGGCAAGATAAACATTAATTAATTAGTAAAATGTGCCTTTAGTTTGGAAGTCCCAAAACTGCATTGGAAGTTTGTTTGAATTCCCAATTAATTCTATATTTAAAAACAAAACTTGGATGTAACTTTAAAAATTCTCAGTCCTATTGCACCATTTAATTCTAGGCTGTTTGTATCTATGTTTATGTGTGTATGTATACACATGTATTTATACATACATACATGTATGTATGTACCACACACCCAGAGATTCTAATTAAAAAAATCAAATTAAAGGGTTTTCAAAAAATTTAGACTTTAAAAGTATTTTAAATTTTAAATTCCCCTAAGTGTTCTTCACAGCTTTGTGTGCTCATCAAATTTGAGAACCAGTAATTCCACTTTGCAATGTTGAATCAGCAGTCAGCTAGCTAAATCTTACTCAAGGGAATATATCCTTGGACTATGAAGTATTTGTAAATGTTCTGAATAAACCTGTAAACATTCCCATTTGCAGCCTTTCTTGAAAAATGAAGAGCAAGCTGGCTAGAGACAGTAAGTGCATTACTAACAGGAATGTACTGCAACTGTCATCAGCTAACTCCCTGAGTATATAATCTTTTCATCCATTTATTCAAATCAGTATTTATTGGTAATTTATACCACGGTGTATTTTTTATACTTGCAAAGTAAACTAAAATAAAATGCATACAAATGCCAGAATTTCCCTCTCTCACGTTATTTTTGAACTAGGTGCTATTCAGACAACTTCCTACTGCAGTCTAACAGATATTAGCCTGCAGCACATCAGGGATGTGCTGGTAAATCTGTAACAGGCTCTCTGACTTCTGCCCACTCCCTCCCTCCTCTCTATTTCAGGCACCTAGTGACCACAACTCATTTTGGTCTCCCTGTTGCTACAGTAAAAATGTCAGCAGTCAGTGTGAAATAAGGCAAATTCCCTAAGTGTTTGGATCCAAGGAGAATAAGAGGGACCTAGGCACTTAGTGCCTAGGCACTAGGCACTCAAACATCAACGGTTAAGTTATACCCTCTGCCCAGCCAATATACACATACAAGATGGCTTTTCTCAACACCTCCTTTTATCCTGTAGATTCTTCACAAGCTCTCTTCTTCCCCTCACCCAAATCTCTTAGCCAAGTTAATTTTTTTTTAGTCTCCCAAATTTTTTTGTCTACTTGAGAACTTGGTACATTGTCTACAGCATTATATAAGCCTTGTACCCCCCCCACACACACACCCCAGGGAACTTCTTTCTTTGCCTTTAATAATTTTGCTTTATGACACCAATTCTGTCATCTTTCACTATGGGGCAGATATTTCAATTTTGGCGTTGTTGAGAAAATAAATGTGTTGGTTTATTAAAGAAATATATTCAATTTATCTTCTAATTTGAGAGACTTGTATCAGTTTAATTTAATTTTTCCACTTTCAACTGATTTTTTTCTTCACTAATAATGACCTTAACACAAAAATGCCAAAAAAGAAGTTGTAAATAATAGTGAATAAAGTTGAGACTTTCATGACCATGGAAGTACAACATCAAAAAGTGAAGTAAACCATTTCACAATTCAGTCCTTCCTGGTAAGAAATGTCATACCTGATATAATGTACAAGTTAAGAAGTGAAATTAATTTGGTAGAGTTTTAATTTTAAGTGTATGTCTGTATGTTTATGTACATGTGTGTGTGTGTGATCATAACTGTGAATGTAGGTGCATACAGGGTACTTGGTATGTGATAAGTGTGGGAAGAATGCCTTGAGTTCTCACCTTCTATGTTATTTGATGTAAAACTCTGGCACTCATGGGTGAATGTCAGGATATGTAGCCAGCAAGTTTCAGAGGATTTCTTCGTCTCCATCTCCCAAATTACTTTAGGAGTGCTTGAATTACTAACTTATTACTGTGATGATCAGCATTATTTTTTAACTCTACATTATATAAAATTATCACAAATATTTGTAGGACATTTGAGAATTCTCTAAACTGCATAAATTAAAATAAACCTATACATCTGAATACCTAAAGAAAACAAAAAATAATTCTTTTTTTCTGTTATTTTATTTTTGTATTTGCCCAAGGTCTAGAACAGTAGATAAAAATTATAGGCTCCTTTATTTCATCCTGTTATAGTTTTTTTTAATGGGCAATTGATATTACCTTCTGATGTAAACTAAACCTTAAATAAAGGCAGGTGTAAATAATTATAGAATGAAATATGTATTTTCTCTGTGTTAATAGAGTAAATTTAATATAGAACTGGAAAAGATAAGAAATATAACTATGGTCACCTTTAGTTTTACTTTCTATTGCAATTCCTTTCATGAATATTGTATATCTAAATAAAATAAGAAAAAAACAATTTCATAAAAAGAGTTTATTTGTGTGTAATTTACTATTGTTATTTTTGACAAATACATTTTTTTTCAATGATATTTCTATCTTGTGTTCGAAGGTATCATTCAGAAATGGTGTTTGCTGTCCTCCTTAGTTATTTTGAACCAGACAGCTTCCTAAGCTAAAGAGCCAGGCTTGAAAACAAGTGTGTGAAATAGCATATACACATACCATGGAAGATGACTCATGAATTTAAATGTGATCAGTCTGAGTGCTTCCTTCCACAATACGTGACATGACAGTGGACTTGCCAATTGGTTTTACCTCCTTTCTTTGTTGGTGATGGTAAAGCAATAGCTGCGATGTAACTTTTTTTGTTCTACAGAATGTAGAAATAAACTTCCTGTTGTAGGAAGGCTGCTGGTTCATTTCTCAGCTGCCCAGACTCCCAAAATAATCACACAGAAAATATATTATTTGCAACACTGTTTGGCCAATAGCTTAAACATATTGATAGCTAGCTCTTACACCTATAATTAACCCATTTCCATTATTTTATATTTTACTATGAGACTCGTGGCCTAACGGCAGGATTCCAACTGGTGGCTTGCATCTTTCCCCTCTGGCAGCTACATTACATATCTCTGACTCTGCTTTCTTTTTTCCCAGCATTCAGTTTAGTTTTCCCTGCCTATATCCATTTTCCCCTGCTGTAGGATCAAAGCAGTTTTCTTTATTAATCAATGGTGGTGCCATATTGCTTTTTTTTTCTGTTTTGAATGTATTCTTTCATTGCCATCTACCCATCTGTGTTTGGAATAATTATAGGCATAAATGTTTATTCTCATTCTGATGATATCTTAGGTGGGTCTTTGATTCCTTTACTGTCTCTTTCCATTATTATCTTTTGGCCTGAATGGTTGTCGGGTTGAGTAGGGTTGTTGAAGCTCAAGTTTTTGGGGATTTGGCTACCTAGATCCAGTGCAATGTCCAGTTCTTCTTGCTGGTGTGTACATTACTTGTGCCTAGGGGGATCTGCTCTTGCAACTGGTGAGGATTGAGCCTGTTCGTAAGGAGTCTGTTATTCCAAAGTTGTAGGGTTTTCCTGTGCCTTTTCTCCCAACTAGTATGCATGTCGTTTGTGGCTATAGGGTCTTCCAATGTTGCTGGAGAGGGCTGTTCATGGAAAGGCTCTTCTAATCAGTGAAGGTTGCACTCATGCCTCTGGGAGCCACTGATGTCTCAAAGCATCGTTATCCAGGCAGAGAACAGTAAGTTAGGTGGATTTGTTTGGCAGAATGGGTCTTGTAGGTTGCAAAATGGGTTGTAGTGGTGGGTTGCAAAGCCTTTCTATAGGATTCTTTCCTGCTGCCTGGTTGATGTGGCTGAAATGGGAGGAGGAGGGGCGCAGGTTGTGCCATTGGTTTTCGGGCTTAGAGACTGGGGCAGTTTAACTAAAGAACCAGTTGCTCACTTATTTTTCCAGTTGGTGTAGGTGATTCTTATGCATCTAGCGGGTGCTGATTAGCTATATTAAAAATTTTCTCCAGGTTGTGCATTTTATAATGTTTTCTAGAGAAATTAGAATCTCCATTAGTAGACTCAATGAAGATCATTTTTCCTTAATGTGACAGACATAAACCTACTAGGGCCTAAAGAGATAATATTTTAAAATTTATTTTAAAAGTTATCAGTCAGAGTACCCCTCCCTTCCTCACTTTCTCTCTCTCTCTCTCTCTCTCTCTCTCTCTCTCTCTCTCTCTGTCTAGGTTTGGCTTTCAGTCTCCTACCATCTGAAATGAAGTATACCATTTTTTCAAGGTCATGGCATTAGTAGAATACAGGCCATTAAATTTCTCCCTGAGAATGAACTGTTCTATTTAACCATTTAACTCTCTGTTTCTGTAATCTTCAAGTGGACAATAGTGGGAATAACCAGCCTCCCTATGTGGCCTTTAGTTCATTTCCTATTTTATTTACCTATAAAATTGATGACTCGGTTATATTATCTAAAGGAATAAGACTAAACTTTCTTCAAAGAGAAATAAATTATCAAAAGCTGTTGTATGAAAGGCAAGAGACATATGCCAAAATATACTTTGTTTTATTTTAAAGCTTAAGTGATGACAAATTATCATTAGAATAAGACATGAAAACTTAAGTTGGTGAGATAATATTCTTAAAAGAGATATAAGAAAAACACACTAGACATTTGAAATGAAGTTTTATTTTCCATGGTGTATAAATTCTTAGGAAGTAATAAGTTTATTTTACTGAATTGTACTTATATTAGCATGTATTTAGAATCCATTAAACAGCTATTTTGGATATTGTATATTTCTTCAATTTTATATGGCATTTGTCAAAGAATTCTTTCAATAGTGAAATTACTTTATTGGTCATCAATAAAAAACAATTTAAACAATTTTCTTTCCACACAAGTGAGTTTTTAATGATGCTAGTAAATTAGTTTGTATATTAGCTATTCTATTCTTTTTGTTTCAAGAAACTCATATGGATATTTTCTATTTTTACCAATACAATAGAATTTCAATCTTACCTTCCTATTATGGTATGATCAAATACTGTTTCTGTGATTTAACTTCTCAGAACACTGGCAAACACGGGCATTGAGACATTTTAGCTATTTTGGGTAAGGAACATTGCATTGGAACACCACTCTATTCATGGTTTTCTGAAGTAAAATTAATAAAAACTCAGAGTCAAGTATTGGGGTTCAACCTGAAGACCAGAAAAGCAAAGCAGCCAGCCCATGGCTTTTACCTCGACCTAAATCTGAAAATGGTGATCCTGCCTCCAGAAAACCTCAGAGGAGACTGAGACTCAGAGCTTTCTCTTCCTATTTTATAACACTCTCCAGCTCTGGTATAAAGAATATGTACTACTACTGCCTGGTTTCTTCAGCAAGCTATTGTGGCTACTGGGATTAAAAGTGTAGGTCATTATGGCTACTGGGATTAAGGGTGTGTGCCATTGTTGCCTGGTCCATAAGGCTGGCCAGTGTGGCTGTTTTAATTTTATAGTCTTCAGGCAAGCTTTATTTATTAAAATACAAATAAAATACCACTACAGTTTTCATATTATCATATAAGTGATAAGTTTTAATTGACTGTACTCTCTACATCAATTCTTTAGATTTAAACTGGACTTCAGTCCAACCTTTATATTTTACAATACTATATTCTTGACCTGAAATTTAATAGAGCTTATAACATATGAGAGAAATTCTCTTCATATTGATCTTATACTCTGCTTTGAAAATTTATAAAGTACTGAACTGAAACATTTTGCTACATATCACCAGTGTTTTCACCCACTTTCATACAGAACACAACTTCTTAAACTGCTGGTCATGACCTAATATGGAGTCAAATAACATTCTTTTTTTCTTTTTATTTTTTCATTCAAAAATTTCCACTTCCTCTCCTCCTCCCATTCTCCTCCCACTCCCCCACTCATTTTCCTCCCTCCCCTTTTAACTGCCGTGGTTTCATTTTTTTTTATTAGATTAGAGTCATTATAGGAATCCATATCAAGGCCTTTAACTTCAATCACATTGGCTAATAATCCTTTCCAATATAAGGTGATAAAGACATAGGTTCTTGATAACAAGAGAAAGCATATCTAGAGAACTATTATTTTGCTTCCAAAACACAGTCTTCTTACTAATGTTTTGGCTACATGTTTGTTGCAGTTTGTCTTCAGAAAACAGATATGTAGCAGCAGGTATATGTAATGTATCTACATGACTTTTAAACAGGGGAAGCCTGGGCTTTCTTGAGTATTTTCTGCTTGTTCATCTATGATCCAGGTTTCTGAAAGAAGAACCTCTGTGTTCCATTAAGCAGGGGTGACAAGGTGAAAACTGTTCATTTCTGTTTAATCTGCAGAATTCAGAAGTTATATGTAAACAGAAACATAACATATAGCATATGAAAATTTTTGTATTATTTAATTGATTTTAGTAGCTGTTGATAATTTCTAAGAATTCTCACTGAAGCAAAGGTAAGTTGGTTTTTCTAATTGAGAATTTTCTTTCTGACTGTAGCATGGGCATCTATTTTAGACATGAATGAGATTATCCATTCAGCAATCTTACACTCTAGTAGCAGAAACTCTTTTATCAGCTCAAATTGATAAATAGCAGAGACCTGGACAAGGTAATTTATTGAGAAAGGGAATGCTGAGTTGATGATCTGTTAAAAGCTTAGCTATAATTAAGCCAACACTCAGCCATCAAAATGAATGTCAGTATTATAAGAAAACAGACTTTGCTGTTATAATAGTTAGGAAATAATTTAATTAGTATTTTCATTGAACTTTAAAGCAGAAAATTGCAAATGTAATATAGACATATTAACATCTTAAATTTATACACATTCATAAAACATAAAAAACTGTATTTTCGTTGTAAATTTCAATACACTAATAAAACATCTATTATAAAAGGTAATAGACTTAAGGGTAGTATTTGAAATAAAGGCTAGAAGTTATCTCTTTAAGTTAGCACTATCATTAATTTTGCTCATACTGCTCATAATGATTTTTATATAATAAATGGCCTAAGTTCTGAATTCATGTTTTATATCAAGGTTGTTTCATATTTATATAAAGCAATACTAACTAAAAAACCTATGAATTGGTTTAGAAATGTAGATTTGTGATTTTTTTATAACTCCCATAGTTTTAGATTCATTAAATTTTATGGCTACATAATAAAATATTTAAATTCCAGTAGATATTAATTGTTAAAATAAAGGAATTTTGTATATTTGAGCTATAAATTATAACATTATAAATTACTAATTATGCTCAAGTTTCATAAAGGGAACCAGACATACACTGATTTTTTATTTCTGGGTTACTGATTGCCTCTTTTAATGACTGCTAAATTTGTCACATTATAAATAATAAGAAAAAAAAAAACGATTTGTGACAGCTGGCTGTTCCCGGGCAGTGTCTTTCTTCTCCCACACAGTCAGTCCAAAAGATCAGCTAAAGAAAATAACAGCAGACATGTGTTATTTAAATTCAAATACTCTCAATCCATCAACTACTTATCTTTTTCCCTATCATCCTCTTCTTTCTTTTTATTTTTCTTATTCTCTTTACTACCAATATTTCTCAAGAAGTAGATGTAACATAATCTTTCCATATATCATCAGATGAACATAATGCAAAATTAAGATTTTCAGTTAGTTAAGAAAAAATGGAATTAAAAACAAAATGTGTTATCATTCCCGTGAGAATCATTTACTCCATGGCTTCTTAACATCACTGACAGCTCATGCACATTCTACTTTTGTTCCTCTTTCAAATGAGGTCTCTCTATATATTTTATTTGAAGAGGATTAGCTATAAATTATGGATTGTGCTCTGTGGATACAAACATTCTGTTTAAAATGAGGTCCCTTCATTCTCATATGAATGGTACTGAGTATAGTATATGAATGTTTTTGTGGTAACATTCACTAATATTGAAATCCTCTTTTTTTCATGATTCATGAAATCACATTCCTGAGACCCATATGTAAGGATAGCACATGCAAATAGTCCATTTGATGTCTATAGCAATCTGACATGAATTTCTATCTTTTTTAGAGTTTGTTTTTCTGTGTTATGAAATGGGAAAAGAATATAGTGGTGTGGAATGTTTAAGTGGGAAGGAGATGGGAGATGGGGAGAGAACACCAGCACTGAGTACTCTAAAAGGTCATATGTAAATTGAAAAATGTATAAGATTCATGCATGGTTGGACACATAAACATGAACTTAATTGAAGCTGTACTGCACATGTTGTTATGTTCCCTGAAATGCAATAGTTGGTCAAATGAAAACATTAATTCTAAATATACTATAACTTCCCTTAAGTTACTCTTCTAAAGATACTTAAATTAATGCAGGCTATTGTCATTGATCTTGGTTTCCCACAATAATCTGATGATAATACACTTGATGTGGGATTCCCCTTTGCATGCTCTAAATGCCATTGGTTAATAAAGAACTGGTTTGGTAGAACTTAATTAGGCAGGGAAAACTAACTTCAATGTTGGGAGAAAGGAGGTTGAGTCGAGGAGAAGCCATGTAGGAACTTTAGCTGGTAAGCCCCAGCCATGTGGCAATACACAGATTAATAGAAATGGGTTAAATTAATATGTAAGAGGTAGCTAATAAGAAGCTAGAGCTAATGGGCCAAGCAGTGATTTAATTAATACAGTTTCTGTGTAATTATTTTGGGGCTAAGAGGCTGGGAACTAACTAGAGGCCTCCTTACAACATACACTTGCTTAAGGCACCACAAGCTCTAGGATGTATTCATGGAGAAAACAATCTAATTTTGACTTTGAAGCTTTGATATCATTACACAAAATCTTCTTGTGTTTTCAATGTTTTCTGTGTAAAATATAGCACTATACTGTCCTCTAACTTTTTGATCACTCATGTTTTTCTTTAAAATTATGTACTTTTGTAAAGTCATATCTTCAAACCTTTATTAAAAATGTTTAAGACTTTGTAAATATCCATTTTCTTTTTGCATTTTCTAACTGTAAATTATCTAATTTTGACAGAGCCTCATGATAATTTAAATTTTCATTTCTAGTTAAATGAAACCTAGATAGTCTACATATTTTCAACTTGTGAATATATGGTTTACATAGTAATTAATTCATTGTTTAAAACAAATTATCTGGAGAAAGAGGATCTCTGACTAAATTGATAAGCAATCAACAAACAGGAAGTGTTATGCCCAGATCACAGAGTGCCCCCAAAACCAACTAGGAGACTGAGTCCTGTATGTAAGTAAATGCAAAGTGCCTTTATTTTTATACAAGTTCACAGAATCAGACTCTCCCTGTGTCCAGTATACTGGAGTGATCAGAGAGTTCTGAACTCAGTTAGGATTGGTTTTTGTTTTGTTTTGTTTTGTGTTTGAGACAGGGTAACTCTGTAGTTTGTCTGTCCTGGAACTAGTTCTTGTAGACTAGGATGGCCTCTAACTCAGAGATTTCCCTGCTTCTGCCTCAAGAGTGATGGGATTAAAGGTGTGTGTTACCACTGCCCAACAGCATTGGGTTTTATAGTAGCAAAGGTGAAGGTGAAGGATTTCTAAGGTTCAGGACCTCTGATTGGCTGATGTTTGTCTAGGTGTGTCTTGGTGAAAGGTGATTGGTGTATGCTGTAGGTGATCCTGTCTACAAGGGTTGGAACATTAGGAATTTCCTGTGGATGGTCTGTTCCTGAGTGGTCCCTGGATAGTCTCAGTTTTTTTTTTTTTTAAACAGGTAATGCCTTAGGGTAAACTGAGACTTAGGCCTATCTTTAGCTTGTTATGACTAGCTCCTAAATTTCTCCCTACATATGTACTAATTGTAAGGACATGAAAGAATTTAAGAAACGTTGCCTGATCAGGAGCTGGTTAAGATACTGAGTTCAATGCAATACGTCTAGAGCTAGTTGAAAATAGGATGTCTAAATAGGACACTGAGCTCAATGCACAAACCACAAAATGTGCCTAGCAGCTAGCCACCTGTAGACACCCAGCTTTCCCAGCTTTGTGGTCTAGACAGAAGCAGAAGAAACTGCTCAGGTGGAGGGCATGGGCATGCACAGAAGCAGAAGTAGCCACTTAAAGGAGGAAGAGGGTATGCAGAAGTAATTCACACCCTTCATTTAGCAAGACCAACCCCCTTGACCCTAAATGAACCTGGCTTGTGGTTTTTGCCTATATATGTCAACCCCAGTTGAATAATGGGAGCTCTCCCCACTGTGCTACATTGTGGCTAGTGGCTTTGAGCTCCCAGCTAGCTAGAATATGCATGCTGAATAAACCTTGTTCTTGCATTCTGGACTTGACTGGATTCCCGTGGTCTCTCTGGGGGGTCTCAACTTGGGCACAGCACAATGAGAGGACACAATCATGGGTCCTGCTTGTCCATGGGTTTAAGGAGATATTATTGGGACCTAAGAATGATTAGGTAACACATTTGTTCCAGGGCAGTGGCCAGCCTACCAGGCCCTATACCTCTGATCGTTGAGCACAACCAAATTGTGATTATAAGCCTGATGTGCTCTTTGGTTCTGTGTTTCTGCATGAAGAACTAAGGTGTCTTCTCACTGTAGATCCATTTTCATTAATAAATACATTAGTTGGCCTACTTTTTTTTGGTATGTCAAAGGTCATTATACAGAGTCATTTTTGTCAGCCAAGCCAGGGAATTCCTCCTTGTCTCAGCATTTTAAACTATTTTGGGCAGGGATCCTGGGAGAATGTGTTCTTTCCTATAGCCACTTTGAGCTGACATTGAAGCATTGTTATCAGGGCCCAACAAGGTGAAAAAGTTAGCCAAAGGTAAGGAGGGAATTCAGGCAATCGGACACTCATCAGAAGCATCTGGTTCACTGAGTCTGTTGAAAAGATCAGCTGGACTAGTCCACATAAACTTTAAGCAAATTCAGGGTTCACATTTTTTTGGAGCAGATTGTAGCCAGAAACTGATACTTAGATGTATTTGTCAACCAAGTGGAAACCTATTGAGACAAGTTTAAACTAGAAACAGAAGTTAAAATTTATGTACTTAAAGGAACATAATACATTTGAAACTTTCAGGCCCATATTGAAATCCATATCATAGAAAAAAATACATAATGAGTATCTATAAAACAGCAGGAATAGACTCACATTTTTGAGTCCTAGAAAAAGTTACAGATTTTGGTTAGAAGCATGTATATTTTTCTACTGTCCAGAGAGACAGGTATGGATTGGACAGAGATGTCTTTGGCCTGACGAGAAAGACCTTCACGTTCATCTTTAGATGGTAGCCAGAATAAATCTAAAATCTTGAGGTTGTGACTCAGAAAGTAGGCAGTCATTGCTCTATCAGCTTATCAGAACTACGCCATAGAATGGAAAAGAAATCAGAAGCATTTTCCGTATCTTAACCTGTATTTACATCTTAAATAATTTTTAGACTCTCAAGCTTAAGAACTTTTATATTTTAAAACATTTTTTAAAATTAAAAGACCTAGTAGCTTTAGAAAAAGCAAGACTTAATTTCTTCCTAGCTATGTTCTAAAAACTTGGCTTTAGCTTTGTGGAAGAATTTGGATACCTGCTACGGCTTAATTTAGCTAACAAAATTATAGCTAGCTTAGCCATCTATACTATCAGAAATCTTAGAAGAATAAATAAAGTACACCTGAGTGCAGACCAATTAGCTTCCAAATTTATTAAAAATGACAAGGACCAGAATTAATATACTGTTAGCCAAATCCAGGTCATTATGGCATTGAAGACACCAGTATAAGTACAACAATCTTACAGTCTTAGTCAGGTCCATAAGGTGATTTTCTTGTGTGTGTGGAAGAAGGATATGGAAAAATAAAAAGACTGACCTTATTTTGTCTTGGTAAAAGTTATACAATCAATTCTCCAATGCCTTGCTGCTTGTGCACAGTCTGGACCAGGTCTGGGCAGCAGGTGTTACACTGGGGCATCTTGCCCAGTGGTCAGCACCATAATAATACAGGTGGAGACAACATGGTGTCCCTAAATCTTCTTTGAAGACATTGGGTCACTCCTAGAATCTCAGAGTCTCTGTCTAAAGCATAAGCTTTATAATAACTATTTTAAACGCTATATTCTGTATATCTCTGAAGTATGAGGGCTGCCTAGGTATATCTGATTAGACAAACTTTGTTTCTAGTTACTTGTTTTAAGTTCCACTTTGAAAACATATACAGGGACCTAAATAAGGATTATCCTTGTAATAAATTATATCAGTACTTTAAGGATGACTAACTAACTTGTATTTACAGCTTTTTTATAAGAAGTTAATAGCTTTCGTAAGAGTAGAAATTTACGTTCTGTCAGGTTTAGCATTAAAAAATGATTTTGAATTGAAGCTAATAAAGAAACTAAATTAGTCATTCTGAGGGTAAAAACAAAACCAGTTTGTCTCCAGCTGTTAATGCTGTCTCCTGGGAAGGCAAGGAAAAGGTTCCAGGGCAAAATGGGAACAAGAGGGAGCCTAGGGACCAGCATTGCCCTTCAAGTTCTAAGGCACTACTGCCATATATTAATGGAAGTGCTACAAGGTCCTCTTGCCAGAGATAAGGAGGGTGACACTATTTATAGGGAGTTAGAACCTTCTCCAAGTAACTTGAGGGAATGGGAGCTTTATCTGAATGCTTCACCTTGGGAAATGACTTTGTAGTTATATCTCTGTTAAGTATGAACCTTAGAAACCAATTTTTCAATTTATGTTTCTTTTAGTATCAATACAAAAAATTATGACTCAGTTTATTCAAATAGCTTAAGCCCAACAAAGTTAGCAAAGACAAAGAGGCTAAAAATATATTTTAAGCATGAATAGACCTTGAGCAAGGAAATACAATTTTTAAACCATTGCTTAATATTTTTAATGCTTTGGCTTTTAATATAGATTACCATGTTGTGGTGATTCACCCATTACAAAATTTTTCCTGCTATTATTTTACATTTGCAGTTTTGTCAATGTTGTGAATCTTAGTTCAAATATCTGACATGCAGGTAGTCCTAGGTTACCCCTGTATAGCCCTCAAAAGATTGAGACCAATAGGCTTGGATTTTTTCCAAGCCCTCTATCAAACTGCTTAGATCATTGTCTTGCTGTGTCACAAAAAAAAAAAATGAACATCCCTGTTTCAGGGTAGCACTTTGTGCTTATGTCTGTTACCCTAACTTTTAGCTTTTTATTTTAAGTCCAAACATTAACGATATAAAATATTTTATAAGCACAAATATCCCACATTCTTAACTATTATTAAAAATAATTAAATCTCTTAAATGCCTTCCTACAATTTCAAAAATAAAGTACCTCTTTGACTCACCCTTGAAGATATATATACATAACCTGCCTTTTAGATCTCAACCTGCTCCATTTCACTGTAGCTGGTGCTTCTAGAAAGTATCATCTGACACTGGCATTTTTAAAACTGTTAAGGTCCATCCTTGCAACTGCACATTCTTTGGGACTCTAGTCCTGCCATACATTTGTAAACCTCAACTTTTTCCTATGATCCATTTATGTCTTTATCACCTGGGTAACTTTTTTTTTTCTGGGTAACTTTTAAATTAACCAAGTGTGGCTGACAGAGTAAGGTACATTTTTTGAGTATAATAACACTGAGGTGCAGCTTTAATACTTTTAAATCCTAGTTTTTAGAATGGGACATCAGTCATCATGCAAAAATCTATCCCAATCCAAACTACCTTGGAGAGCTGTTGTTGCCTCCAATTTAGGCCCATCCATTGTGATCACCTTTAATCAAGATGGCAGTGAAATCAAGTACTCCAGCACAATGACAATCCAAAATCCAAAATGGAATCATGCCTTTTGGTTTCTTTAAAATTACCCATGCATTATTTTTAAATTATCAATTCCCCCTGTTACTAATTAACTTTTAACTAGTTTTTTTTTATTTTAACAGATTTTGACCATATCTAACCAAATAAGCTTATAAATCTGAAGGTACAAAATGATCACATAAACCAAGTCCAAATTTTTTGATGGTTCTGCTTTGTTTTCTTCTCCTTACCATTGTGTCGAGGACTCAGATTGACAGAGTATCAGAAAAACATTTTAAATAAACATTGGTCTAGCAAAGGAAACACCATAATCCAACTCTATAGCCAGATTTTCAATAAAGAGCATCATGAAACAGTTTTAACATTATCTATTTCAAAAAGTCATCTGAATTTCTTCTAACAAAAATCTAGTAACCTGAGCTCAGAGATAAATTTTGAGGTTAGGCCCATAAATGTGGCCATAACACTGATGGGAGGCAGAAACAGAAAAATTATCCAAACCATTTCTGCCTCAGCTTCATGCTTGTAGGGGGAGGCTACTTGTTCATCCTGGCCACCCAGAACCAAAATAACAGCACAGAAACTGTATTAATTAAAACATTGCCTGGCACATTTGCTCTAGCTTCTTATTGGCTAACTCTTCCATCTTAATTTGACCAATTTCTATTAATCTGTGTATCACCATGTGGCAGTGACTTACAGGCTAAAAGTCCAGCATGTCTATCTCTGGCGTCAGCTTCATGGTGTCTCTCTGACTCCATACTTCTTTCTCCTAGCATTCAGTTTATTCTTCCTGCCTACCTAAGTTCTACCCAATAATAGGACCAAAACAGTTTCTTTATTCATTAATGGTAATCACAGCATACAGAGTGAAATCACATGCTTGCAAGAAAACTTATGTAGACAAACATTTTAACAAAATAAGCATATTCAATATCTGCAGATATAAGAAACCATAGCAAACATAGGTCAAATCCCCTTCTTGCTTTCTATAACTTTTTATACACCTCTCCCTGTTTTCATTCTTTCAGTCTCCTGTTTCCTCCCTTGCTTTCCAGACAACATAAAAGCTCTTACCAATGTCTGTCTTATTTCTCAGGCAACAGAAAAACTCTTACCACAATCTTTATCACTTTTCAGTCAACATAAAAACTCTTATCAAGGCTTTTTCCGACCCAGGCCAGTTGGCCTTGGTGAGTTAAACGGGTCTCTCTGAACATAGCGGACAAGGAGGACTACTGAGACCTCAAAAACAATGGCAATGGGTTTTTGATCCTACTGCACCTATTGGTTTTGTGGGAGCCTAGGCAGTTTGGATGCTCACCTTACTAGACCTGGATGGAGGTGGGAGGTCCTTGGACTTCCCACAGGGCAGGGAACCCTGATTGCCCTTTGGGCTGACGAGGAAGGGGGACTTGATTGGGGTGAAAAAAAAAACTCTTATCAAAGTCTTCCTCACTTTTCCCACAATGTAAAAATTCTTAACCAAAATCTTTCTTGTGCTTTCCCTCAGTAGTTTATAATATATTGTATGACTACAGTATTTTACACAAGAAGAGAAAACATGCAAGTTGGTACTGACAGGAGGACTTATGCTCTCTCAGCCTCTCAGTTTACCGCTTGATTCTGGATGAAAAGACACCGCAACAGATTGTTTCTTTTGAATGCTTTTTGATTTTAGAGGTCTTCTGCCATATTTACTTGCCTGGGAGATATTTTAGTTGATCCTGAGTGATGATGCAGTAAGGCTAGAAAATTTATAAGGTGCAGTATTAATTGGAAAATTATTGATGTAATGTCTATTACAGTTTGCGATAGTATTTCTCTCTAGTTCTCAGTGATTTAAATGTGGCCAAGCCTTCTGTACTTTGTCACAAAAAGCGGTTTTCCCAGGTGACTACTTTGGTGAGTGTCAAAATAAGAATTTATGGTGTATTACTGTTGATTCACTTTATCCATATCCATTCTTCCATTATCCCAAACATCCCAATCCCCCAAGTTCTCCCTATCCTCCCCTTCTCACCCAGATTTTAACCCACAAACCTATGAACACCTGATTTTTGATAAAGGAGCTAAAAACATACAATGGAAGAAAGAAAGCATCTTCAAAAACTGGTGCTGGCAGAACTGGTTGTCAACCTGTAGAAGAATGAAAATAGATCCATATCTATCACCATGTACAAAACTCAAGTCCAAATGGATTAAAGACCTCAATGTCAGTCTGAACACACTGAACCTGATAGAAGAGAAAGTGGGAAGTACTCTAAAACATATGGGCACAGGAATCCACTTCCTACATATAACCCCAGCAGCACAGACATTAAGGGCAACATTGAATAAATGGGACCTCCTGAAACTGAGAAGCTTATGTAAAGCAAAGGACACTCACTAAGACAAAAAGGCAACCTACTGACTGGGAGAAGATCTTCACCAACCCCGCAACAGACAAAGGTCTGATCTCCAAAATGTATAAAGAACTCAAGAAACTAGACGTTAAAATGCTAATTAACCCAATTAAAAAATGGGGCATTGATCTGAACAGAGAATTCTCAACAGAAGAAGTTCGAATGGCCAAAAGACACTTAAGGTCATGCTCAAGCTCCTTAGCGATCAGGGAAATGCAAATAAAAACAACTTTTAAATGCCATCTTACACCTGTCAGAATGGCAAAAATCAAAAACACCAATGATAGCCTTTGCTGGAGAGGATGTGGAGTAAGGGGCACACTCATCCATTGCTGGTGGAAATGCAAACTTGTGCAACCACTATGGAAAGCAGTGTGGCGGTTTCTCAGGAAATTTGTGATCAACCTACCCCAGGACCCAGCAATGCCACACTTGGGTATATATGCAAGAGATGCCCTATCATACTACAAAAGTATTTATTCAACTATGTTCATAGCAGCATTATTTATAATAGCCAGAACCTGGAAACAACCTAGACGCCCTTCCACGAAAGGATGGATGAAGAAATTATGGAATATATACATATTAGAGTACTACTCAGCAGTAAAAAGCAATGACTTCTTGAATTTTGCATGCAAATGGATGCAAATAGAAAACACTATCCGGAGTGAGGTAACCTAGACCCAAAAAGATGAACATGGGATATACTCACTTATAATTGGCTTCTAGCCATTAAATAAAGGACATTGAGCCTATAATTTGTGATCCTAGATAAGCTAAGTAAGAAGGTGAACCCAAAGAAAAACATATAATCATCCGCCTGGATATGGGAAGTAGACAAGATTGCCGGGCAAAAACTGGGAACTTGGGTGTGGGGGGAGATGGGGGTAAGGGAAATTAGGTGATGAAAGCCAGCAAGTATTCTTGAGTCTTTTGTACGAAAAGCAAACTTTCTTAACCTCTGAAACTTCTTTCTAGTCCCTTTTTGTAACGGCGTAAGCGAATGCAGACAGATTGTCAAAATATAGACAGCTTTAATGGAGGAATAGACTTACAGAACCACTGTTCCCGCGGAGACCAGGAAAGCAGAAGAGAGCGCTGGGAGCACGCTCACCAATTTTATAGGAGAACTTTAGCCTGAGGTGAACACGCCCCCTAAGGGGTGGGACTTATCCCTACACCTTTTCTAACATTTATAAAGTATAATTTTCTACACTAAGGAGATGTTGGTTTCTAATAAGAACTGAATCATGAAAGACCAAAAGTAGTAATGGTTATTCTTAATCTCAGATATAGTTCTAACTTATATAACATCTAATATCACATAGCAATTTTCCTTCTGTACACATATACACTTTTATATATAATTTTGATTTTATAGAACATTTTACAGTAATATAACACTGGATAATAAATTATCATAGATCCCTCAGATATTTTCTAAAATAATAACAGTTAAAAATAAAGTCTCAGATAAAGATACGGCTTCTGAAGACAATACTCACTTTTAATGCCTGATGTAGAGAGCTCAACCTGAACTAGCAGGGACAATTTACTTTTTACTGACTCACTTGCACAGTGCCATCAGGTGCTAAATATTTTGCTGGTAGAAAAAATTAACAGCAATGCTTGAACCCTGGTCTGAACCCTTCACTCTCTAATGCAGAGTAAACTCTGTGTAGAATCACTGATGTTATCAAAGAGCAAGTTGCTGAAAGAGAAGGTGACAAGGACAATGAGGTGCCTTAAACCTTCAGAGAAACACACAATATACTTCTGATGTGGTGGATATTTACCGAGTGCCATTTCCCAAATGTTGAGCCACTTTTTAGCAATTTCTTAGAAACAACACTTGAATTACAAATGGACAATGAAGGTATATGAAAAACGATGAAGCAACGGTAATAATTCAGAACAAAGACAGCTGAGAATTAGAGGAACATAATTTCAAAAGTGCAGGTTTCCAAGCAATAAAGGGAAGATACTGATACCAAGAAGGAAACAAATAATTTTACCAGCAGAGGACACATTTAAAAATGAGGATTTGAGGATCTTTGGGGCCTCCCTGACCAATAACAGCTAAGGATAGATCACATGCCTTGACCTGGGATTTTTCTCTTATTAACCTGTATCCTATGGGATCTGCTTTTTCCCCCCCAATAAAGGCATAGTCTGTTCAAACCTTCTCAGTTTTAACGTCTTTTTTTGAAATTTGTTGAGCACTGGGTTTACACAGGGTTTCTCATACATCCTTAGTTTTGGCTAACCCATTCCCTTACCCCTTTATCTTCCTTCTCCATGAGTAATCCTTTAACATTCAGAAGTACCATCTCTTCTTTCTTTTCACATGAGACATACTATTCTTCAACTTTTATTTATTTTTTCCAAATTGGATTGTGAGACAGTAGTAGGCTGCCATACGGCTCTATATGCCCTATGTCTTGGTTTATCCCTTCTTTTCCTTTTGATTTAGTCTATATTCTTTCAACACTCCATGATTAAGCCTTCCTGCCACCAGTATTTTCTCCCATTAATTTTGTCCTTATAATCTACAGTCATATACTCCTTTAACATGCCCTCATTAAAATGTAACTTTCTACATTCCTGACTTTCACTTAGGTTCCAAATTAAAAATTTAAAGAATAATATTGGAAGCTAGAGTTCATTCATATATGTGAGAGCATACGCATTTGGTGTTGTGATCTTGAATTGTTTCTTCAATATAATTTTTTCATTTATATACATTTACCTTTAGATATCATAAGTTTAATTTATTTTAAAGAGAATAATTTCCCATTGTGTATATGTGACTTTTTTATTTAGTAATCTCTTAATGGACAATTAATTTATGAGCTACTATAAATATAGCATCAATGAATATGGATTGTAAGCTTCTCTTGTCATTAGAAATACAGTCTCTTGGGTCATACTCATGAGTAGTAGAAGAGGGTCATCTGGCAACTCTGTTTCTACTGTTTTGAGTAACCACTAGAATTATTTATATGATCTGTATAATAATATATACTTCCATCAAGAGTGTATTTCTGATCCCATTTTCCCACATACACACCAGCATTTGTTGTCATTTTGTTCCTGATGATGACCATTTGAACTGGATTGAGATGTAATAATTAAAAAGTTTCAGTTTTCATTGTATTTATAGTTATTGATGCTGAGCATATTTTTATATTATTATTATAAATTTTTACTTCTTTCATTTCCCTCCCCTCCCCCAATTTTCCCTCACTCTCCCTCTCCAGTCCAATGAGCAGTGAAGGTTCCCTGCCTTTGGGAAGTCCAAGGTCCTCCCCCTCTCATCCTGGTCTAGGAAGTTGAGGATCCAAACAGACTAGGTTCCCACAAAGCCAGTACATGGAGTAGAATCAAAACCTAGTGCATTTTAAAGTGTTTTAGAGTCACTTGATTTTCTTCTTTAGAAGATTTTATGTTCAGTTCTATTACTTGTTATTTTTTAACTTTTGTTTTTTTTAACTGTTGTTTTCTTAGTATTTTTTTTTTTGAGTTCTGTCAGATAAATAGTTGGCAAAGACTCTCTCCTATTCTGTGGGCTTCCTATTTATTTGCTTTAAAGTATTCATTACTCCACAGATTTTTTGTTTGTTTTTTCATGGTATTACATTTGTTGATTGTTGGTATTATTTCCTGTGCTACTAGAATCATAGAATTGTTCTTGCTTGTGACTATAAATTGAAACATTCTCTGTGCTTCTTCTAGAACATTAAAGATAATAGGTCTTCTGTTGACGTTATTCATTCATTTGACATTGAATTTGTGCAAAGGCAAAGCTAATATTGTATTTGTTCTGCATGCTGAATTTCAGTTGCTCTATCACCATTTGTTGAAGATATTGTCTTTTTTTCCAGTGAACATTTTAGATATCTTTGTCAATTATCAGGTAACTATAGCTTTATTAAGTTATATATGGATCCTCAATTATATTCTACTGACTGATGAATCTGAGTCTCTAAAAGTACTAAGCTTTTCTCTCTTCTTAAAAGTTTGTTATATCCTTTGGTTTCACACAATGACTA
This sequence comes from Alexandromys fortis, assembly GCF_014885135.2. Lineage (NCBI taxonomy): Eukaryota > Metazoa > Chordata > Mammalia > Rodentia > Cricetidae > Alexandromys > Alexandromys fortis. The sequence goes on from NW_026068070.1 coordinate 3,128,511, forward strand.
CATGGTGAGACCCTCTTGCTGAAGAAACCATATACTCTGTTTACAGGATATAAAAAAATCAATATTCACTTGACAAGGAAAATTCCTCCCCGATGTTTAACATTTATAGTAAGTACCACAAGATGCTATTCAGAGTAAGAGGGGTGAAACAAATCAAAGTTCTTTATCAGTACCAGAACTTTCACTCTCTATTAGAGACCTATCAGGCAAGATATGCCTATTGGTGTATTAATATCACATCTCTTATGGGATGACTAACATTTTGATAATTGTATTTTAGGATTGATTTACAGGAGAGAATTTTATGGCAGGTAATATTACCCTAATAAAAGGTCATGGGTATGGGTTCTTAGTACCTAGGCTAGATAAGTATTACTTATTCTGAATGTAGTTCATGTTGTCAACTAACTACATAAATATTTTTGCCTCTGCTCAAAGTCCCAGTGCATTCTCAACTTATTCAAAGAAATTCTTTTTGCAATTGCGTTAGTATATTCAGAGATGTACAATTTGTCAATTTTGAGAATAAAAGCCTAATACAAAGTCATCTAGGTTAATAGTCACTTTTGTCTCTACCACAGATTTGGCAAATTAATAAAACGGAGTCAGGAAAAATATAGAAGACAGAGAATGAAAAGGAGTGTTGTGACATTGTATGTTCTAGACAAGAGAGAGATTTTGTTGTGATAAACTCATATAAGCTATGGTTATCAGAGGAACCACAGATACAATCTGTCTAATTATTAATAAAACAGAAAATTTCCTATAAATATATTCTATGGAGAAACTTAGGCACTAATAAAGTTTAAGTAATATGAGAAGCCAAACAAAATTTATGAGGTATATTAATAAAAGAATAACATTATTTTTAACTATACCTTTTCCAGTTTTTTACAAAACTAACCTATGAATTCATATAAATTATTATGATTTTTCTAAAGCCACGAAACAAAAGATAAACCTTATATAGATGTCAAAACTAAAATCTACATATAAGGGAAACCATACACTAATTGCCTTTTGGGGTCTTGGTTACTTCATTTTGAAGGATTGGTTCTAGCATCATTCATTAAACTTCAAATTTTATATTATCATTTTTAACAGTTGAATAATATTCCAAAATGTTTATCCTTAATTTTCCATATCCATCCATCAATTGATAGGCATCTAAGATGTTTCTAAGTAATTGCAATTATGAACAGAGAAGTTACAATCATTAGTGGGTAGTATGTTCTCTACAGGACATTGCTGAGTCCTTTGGGTATATACTGAAGCATCATATACTGGATCTTGTGCTGGACAAATTTTCAGGTTTTTGAGGAATGATCAGATTGATTCATATACAGATTGTACCATTTATACTTCAATAATCAATAAAGAAGTGTTTTTCTTTTCTCAAATTCTCATGAACATCTCTGTCATTTGTTTGATTTTTCTTGGTCATTCTGACTGGGATAAGATAAAATCACAAAGTAGTTTAAATTTTAATTTCATGAGGGTGAGAATATTTTTCTTGTTTCACAAGCATTTATACATTATCTCCTGGGAAATTTCTACTTAGATTTTCATTCATTTTCATTTTTCTTGATGTTTAGTTTTGTAGTGTTATTTTTATATTCTAGATAATAATACTCTATCAGATGTGTAATTGATAAAGATTTTTCCCATTTAGCAGCCTGTTGATTTGTTTAAATACTTGTGTGCTATTTGGTTAGAAGTTTTTATATTTATATTATATCACTTATTAATTGTTAGTGTCTCAGTATAGTACTAATAGGCATGCAATGCATTATATAATATTCCATACATAATACTTTTTGAAAAATTCCTTTTATCAGTAGGTATCTTCATTCCTCAAGTAGACATGTTACTCTATAGTAAGTGGATGATTAGCCTGGAATTCTACTATCATATATCTCAGCATTCATTACATATCTTGGCATCCATTTCAGTATGGTAGGGCATCACATTATGTCATATCACATGCAACAAAGTAATTTATGGTATTTACTCAACAGCTATTTTATCCTTAGATAGATTTTTCTCTTTTGTATATCACAGAACTGATTTAGTGCCTATCCAACCACTTCTCCCTACTCATCTTTGATTCTATCCATTCCTGTTCAGATAAAAATTGTGTTGCATGACTTTTTCTAGAAAATCTCAAATAAACTTCTCAACACAGGTTAAATAATATATTATAGAAAAGTCCAAATATTTGAACTGATAAAGTCCCTAGAGTTTTTCTCAAGACTCTTGATTAGGGGTTATTTATTAGAATGTGGACATCTCAAAGGCGGTTGAACCACAAATAGTCCCACTCCAAAAATTATATTGTCTGTGGATACAGCAACCTTGAAACATTATTTATCACTTACAGGAAAAATGACAGGTTGAAATATTCCCTCACCTAGGCAGGTGTTAATGCTCATATAATACCGGCATAGTGATGACTTTGAATCTAGTATGTTTCAGGAAATTCTAGAAATATCAGGGTTAATTATATCATAAATCTTCATAAGCATTCAGAATTGAAATATTCAATTCAGAGAATATTGTTTAAGAACATGAGATTCTAAGGTTTTTGTTATGAGTAAATTAAAAAAAGAATACTCTTTCTTCGTAATACAAGAAACAGAAGAAATGATCTAGTTTTACAAAGGACAAATTAAGAACATGTTTTGATAGGTATTAAATGTGAGACACTTATGAATAACTCGTAGTGAGTTTTACATTCAGTACAATAGCCCAATTATGAAGAAAAATAGACCAATTCTAAGTGTGAAATTACAATATAATAGTGTATTTTAAGACACTCATTCTTAGCCTCAATGGGAAATGGTACATGTCACCAATCCTGATGATCTTAGTTCAATTCACAGACCAACATGGTTAAAAAGAACTGACTCCTTCAAGTTGTCCTCTGATATTTATGCTTTGGCATGGTCATGGCCACACACAGACATAAAATAAAATGTTATTTAAAAAGTCATACAGACTGTATAACATCATCTAAAATTGGGTAAGCAAGAAAGTACAGATCAAATATTAGTAGTCACAGATGAGTTATTTCCTAGAATAGCCACAATTGTCCCTGAATCCAACAGAAAAGTAATTTTATACAGTTGTATATTTTATATGAGTGTGTAGGTGTATATAAGTACATGTGTATGTGGGTTTGAATTCTTCTATGTATCTGTATGTGTATCTGAGTAAGATAATGTATTAACTAATAAAGTAATATAAATATATAAACTAATAAAATAATATTTAGTTTTTTTCTTCTAAATGAGAGAAATTAGCAGATTTATTCTGTCAATCATGTAGAATCCTCTTTCATTTCTCCTTTAGAATCAGTCTTCTTGGAAAATATCTCTGCTTATTTTTGATGAAACTCACTTCTTTTATTTGATGTTCTGAGTGTTTACTGCAAGTCGCTCTCAGAAGCCATCTCACTCCTATAAACAAGGTGCTGCTCACTTTGTTTGAATTTCCCATGCCTTGCCATTGCTGCATACAGGCATGCTGTGTTGATGATTTCCGAGACCTGTCTTTGCACTCACCTTATCCCAGTGTCTCTGCACAGCACAGCTGGATGTTCAGCAAGTGGCAGTCCTTCTAAAGATGTACTGATTTAAAGTTCCAAACGTCTCATAGTTTTAAGCAAGTATCTGTCATATCTTCTGTTTTGACATGGACTTAGAAATTAAAATGGCTTCAGAGAGATTTTTAAAGTCCTAGTGAAGAAGCACTGGAGGATGAAAATATATCATTTTCTGGCTTATGATAAAAGGATTTTATTTATTGTTTCAGGACATATCTGTCCTTTGTTACTCTTGCTACTTCAGGACAAAGAAATATTAACTTGGTTTGACCTTAACAACAGCTTATGAAGCTGTACAGTTTACTTAAATTCTCTTTAACTGACCTTTACTAGACTGAGTTAAGATGGATTATCCTGTTTTCACTTGAAGAATAATGCTAACTCCTAAGATGTCCTCGTACACACACACACACACATTTTCTCAAGAGTAGCATTATCAATAATGTGCTGAATATACATTTTGAATTCATTTATTTTCATTGATTTGTAGAGTTTCGCTGCGAATGATTTATGCTCCAAGATGCAGCAGGTTTTACATGTCTTTTGCAATTACTTCATGTCCCTGACCCCAGGCAGTGTGAAACACAGAGCTAAAGTTCATCCTCTGCCACACAAATGAAAAATTTTGCAAAATATCTGATTAGAAAGCATCTTCCATATAGTGGGTAAAGATAAATAAATACAAATCCAGCATTTTCCAAAACATGAAAAACTATATAACTATCAGATATTGGGCTTAAGGTTTTTATATCACTATGTGTTAAGCATTAAATTCTGTGTGTTGGATTATTATTTTTTTACATTTCAGAGAAGTATAATATATCATCTACTTTTATGTCTATATTTTTATATGATTTGCACAGGCTTTTAAATCTACTTATTTTATCATTCCAAAAAGGAGTATAGACAATTTTCTTTAACTTTTCATTTGAGTATTTTCATGTAATTGGCTGCGGTCAGTAAATATTTTTTGCTTTTACAATATTCACGTATAAATGGCTGTGTTTATGTTCTCTAGGTATGATTAACTAGTGAAAATTTTATCAAGCATCCTCAGATCTGCAGAGCTTATTTAAAAATTATGTATAAAGTTTTGAAGAATAAAAATGGTTTGACAAGTAGGCAGCCCACAAAGAAACTGACACATCAAGGGAAGAAGATCAAACAGGAATATAGCTAGCATATTCACACTGTGGGCTCCAGTGCCTGGCTTTGCTCCAAGGGGGTTGAAAGAACAGACAGAGATGAAATACAGAAAAAGAATAGAGACGTGAATCTCAAGGTGCAGAAAGGAAAGACCATTTACCATTCAAAAATGACTTTTTTTTATTTTACATTTTTGACATACAGTCAATAAATTCACACCAGTGTATCTTAGCTACTTCAGTGCGACTGCTTTCCTAAGCCTGAGCAAAGATATTATCAAAAATTCTCACATGAGAAAAAAATAACTTTATAAACTTTCAGAAACACAAATTGTATCAGTGGATTATGTTTTCAAGTCTAAATTTAGCATGCCAATTTTCAATTTCTTATTGTTTTTGTTTTGTTTTTTTTTATTTTTCGAGACAAGGTTTCTCTGTGTAACAGCCCTGGATGTCCTGAAACTAGCTTTTGTAGACCATGTTAGCTTCAAAATCACAAGAGATCTGTCTGTCACTGCCTCCTGAGTGCTGCAATCTTTATTGTTTCATATTTACTTTATTGTTTTAAACATATATTTTGATTTTTCAAATAATATATGTATAGAATGCATGCATTTAATCACCCCCTTTGCCTTCAATTCTGTCAAGATAATCCATCCACTCCCTCTATTAATTTTACATTTCTTATATATTTATATAAATTTTAAATAACCTTTTGATTCAATTTCTATTTCTGAAATTCAATGGCTGTACAACATCCCATAGGACTGTGGGGAATATACAATGAGAACACATCAACATGAAAATGTTTTTTTATTGTCAAATAAGCATCTACTTTCTGCAACTGCTTAACTTGTTGTTAAACCATGGAAGTCTTTCCAATACGTCTTAAGAAAAAAAAAAACATAACTCTTTTCAAAAGTGAATATAATAGCCATGGAGGTCTAGAACCTATTATCTGCCTGAATTTTCCCCAACCATTTGTCTCTTACAGTCATTCTAGCCTCCTCCCCTCCCTACGTCCTTAAAGTTCTCTGAACCTTGGGGAAAAGGATGTGATATACATGCCTTCCTTGGGGATGATCAATCCACAGTCTCCTGTTCTCTGAACTTTGACCTATATATGAGTATTTTAAAAATTGTTGTTTTCTACATTTATTCCAGCAACATCTCCTTGTTTAACAGTAGTGTTTGAAGACAGCCCTCTTAAGGACTCATAATTGGATGCTCCAGCATACAAAAGGACTTTTTCTCTGGCTATTGGAGGATGAACAAACAAGCTGTGTCATATGCTTTTCCAAATAAGTCTTATTATTCTTCTACTTCTATTCCAATTCTCCAGTCCTATTTCTAATTCTTCCTAGCTTCTTTCCTCTAGCATAAAACCTCTTTTTCCTCCTAGGAATACTGAAGTAATAAAAAAAATTACAAGAGTTGCCTCTCATTGGTCAAAAGTACATTCCTAGCATAAGCAATAAGGAGCTGAGCCATTATGATGGCAACACAAGTTTCCATGGTTACAGCAATAAGGCTGTAATGAAGCGGGGTGGGGTACACAATGCTCAGTGACAAAGTTGAGACATGCATCTGTTATTTACAGACTGGAAAGTGAAGAATTAGCATGGTTTTCATAGGATGCTTTACATGGTTACCTTAGATGGACATCTGCAACTCTGATGTTGTGAAGAGCTTAAACTAATGATCTGTTTACAAGAAATCTTTAGTTTAGTTCAAATTTGCACTGAGGTAAAACTAAGCTAATTGTTTGCAGCTTTTGTTATACTCAGAAAATTGTTAATTTTTGATATTAGTTTGATTTAAAAGGAGGAGAGTATGCTTTTACCTCTACAGTCCTCATGGGACAAATAGATCTACTTATCAAGTATGTTCTAATAGATATCCTATATATCAAAATTATACATGCAAATGAAATGGCATCATTCTGACCATCCACACACACATATAATGTTCTCCCAAGGTTGAGATGTAATCATGAGATTGCATAATATGCATCACATGACACTACATACAAAAATGCAGGTATTGGGAAGATACCAATCTGCTTTAACTATATTTAGCAACAATCTCCAGAGCCAATGATCCTGTCGACTTTCTCTGGACAGGATTTATCTCCACTCGATACTCATTCCTCTGGTGGGTTGACATCTAAACACTAGTTGTCACCTGTTGTAACACTCACCAATAGAGGAGTGTTCCCTTTTCCCACATCCTCTCCAGCTTAATGTTGTCATCAGTGTTTTTGACCTTGGTCATTACTGGTATAAGATGAATCTCAGGGTTGTTTTGATTTGCGTTTCTCTGATGGTTAAGAATGTTGAGCATTTCCTCAAGTGTCTTTCAGACATTTTAGAGCTCCCTGTTGAGAGTTTTCTGTTTAGGTCTGTACCCTATGGTTCTGATATAATATACCATTTATTTACTATTGGTGATTAGGCAAGGTGTAATTACTCTTTGAAACTTCTGTAGTACTAGGGATATGATTTCTACATTATGATAGATATTGGCAAGGAAACTTTCCCAAAGGTTCTTATGAGTTAGAGTGCCTACACTAGTTGTCTTCATTTTTCCAATACACAAGCAATAACCATTTATTGTAAATTTCTATTTTTAGGCATAGGTAATTTCACATATTTATATAACTTTGACATATTTTTAGTAAATAGTTAATATTCTTATTTGTAGCTCATGTTTATTTTTGTTAATTAACTATACCCCTCGTTCACAATTTTAGCAAAATATTTATCGCTTTTCCCGTTAATATTCATTGATGTTTTATAATTTAAAAGTGATTTTCCTACTAAGCTATAGTAAATAATTGCATATTTTAATTCCATTTTCCATAGATTTTTAATCATAGGAAATAAGAAAAATAATATATTGCAATACTTAGTTTTCAAATTAATGTATAACCAAGTACACAGGTACATTTGCCCTAATGTCAATCTGAATACCTAATTCATAAAGAAACTTATACTTACTTCTAGAGTTTATCATTGAGTTTGATTATCATTAAAAAATCACTTCTTACTGCATTGTTGGAATGATTTGAACATGTGATAGTAATTTCCATTTTAGTGCAAGTTTGATCAATATCATGACAAGAACTTTAACATTATTAACTTCATAAAATCAGATTATTTTCCCTAATTTTTGGTTTACTTCACTGTCCAACATAAGACTGCAGATTCTTTTGTTTCGATCTAATGAGTCTGAGAAATATTTCCTTTGACGTGCACAATGAAACTTTTTGAGAATCAATTGAAGCTCTCTCTCTCCCACTCTCTCCATTTCATCATATCTCTGTTTCTCTTACTTCCTTGCTTGCTTACCTAATTTTTATTGCTCTCTGTAATTACTCCTGTACTTGAGTTCTGGAATATCTGAAAGAAAGCCAATAAAGCTCATATGTCTTAAGGTACACATTCAAGAAAAGAAAACTTGATATTTTCTTACTTAAAGTTAAATATAAACATTATGGCACTGGTGGGAAGTTGTGCTGTTTAGCTTAGTTCTGTTTTAAAATTCTGGTTACTTATTGTTTTCCTTCAAATGGAAAGCTATGGCATATGCATTTTAAAATGCTACTTAGTTATTAAAAATGAATGTATTTGCTATTATAATGAAACTGTATATGTGTATCTGCATGATACTTATGTGTAGTCACCTATGCCACTGCATGTGAGGAGTTCACAATATAATTCTGCATAGTAAATTTGATCCTTTAACCTTTAATTGGGTCTTGTAGCTTGAACTCATGCTTTGGGATTGGTTGGAAAATACTTTTACCTGTGTCCCCTATTGTGAATCTTGTCATGTAATCATAACAGAATTTTGGGGGACTATTTCGGCTGAAACAATATTCAAAAATATAGTATCTCAATTTCATTTTAAAAAGTGGATATTATTTCAAATAAAGTCAAACAATTCACTTGTTATTTCCATAATTTCAACCAATCAGAAAATGTCTGCTATTTATCTATCATGCATCAATGCATTTTTGTTTATGCAGGGGAGTAAAGGTTTGCCTCAGTGGACAATGTGTCAAAAAAGGGTCAGGTTCTTGCACTATAGGAAAGAGAATGTAGCCAAATCTTTGAGTTCACTGGACCTGTATATTATACAATAAACTAAAAAAACAAACAATATATATATATATATTGAAAACAGAATATACTAAATATATGTTATTACCAATATAAAGTTTGATAATTATATCCATAAATCTATGAAAATATCAGCCATCTGTGAATATATGAAGAAATGTATACTTTCTAAATACTGTAAAATAAAGTAGATTCATATCAAGTAAAATCATTTGCCATTTATGAACTGAGTATAATTATCGGAATAACCCTTGGCATTAAGTCATTACTAATGTCCCATTTACTTTCTTAAAACAAAACTTTACTAACTTGGGCATCATATTTTCAGAATTAAGAAGTAGCTATGGCTATTCATATGACTACAGTATTGCAGTGATGAACATCCACTACAGTTTTTGTTGTTTTGCTTTGTTTTATGTTTCTTCTTTTGCATGATTATGAATTCCACACTGATTTTTTTACTTCATTAATTTTATTTTTGCTTTGTTAATCAGGATGTTTTAATTAACAGCAAAGTAGGTGCTGTTCACATTGGCTTTCTCTGTTAATGCCTTCATTTTAATAGGTTCTCACTATAATGTTTAACCCACAGACTATATTACACTTCATTTATGATCAAAGGTTTGCTTCAAAATGTTTCCAATTCTGTATCTTGTTTTGATATTCCCAGTGTTGCTTTCATTTTTAACAAGCTTCACCAGTGGAGAGTTTCAGCAATGTTAGTGATAATGCATGTTCTTCAGTAGCATTTTCACTAAATATAAACATATTAGCCAATTTAAAAAGTTTAAACCTATGAAAATCAATTTGCCTCGTGTACTTTTGACCTACCTTTTTTTTTCCTTCATGAAAGATGCTACTGTCTCTTCTGTAATGTTTTGACCTTTTTTTTTTGTTTTTCTATTCAATCTAATTTAAGTTATAATTGAATCTAAATTGCACTCACCTTATTCATTATAAATTTGTGAGGAGCCTTTGGTTCAATGTTCAAAGTAACCTTTACTCTTTTCCATAAAGTTATAAATATGCAGCCTTTCCTTATTTGGTTGGGTATGCAAATCCTATAAAAACAGAAAAGAATTATTAGTGTTGTATGTATGATTTTTAAGAAAAATAAATGTTGACTGAAGTATGATGTCTAAAATAATAGTAACATAAATTTATTTTATAAATGAGCTTATTTTTGTTCTTCATAGACTACTTTATTCTTTAACATTTGGCATTTATTTATTCAGATTTTTAATTATAGAAATATAATTTAATTCATCCAATCACTAATGAATTTTAAATTTTCATTTACTTCCAAACCACTTTTAGCCTAACGTATTTTATTGATATTTATTGAACTTTACATTTTTCTCTGCTTCCCTCCCTGCCTTTCTCCAGAATCAGTGTCTTTTGCTTCTGTTACTTATGTTATCTTTTCATGATGTGTAATTTTTAATATAAAGAAAATTATACTGTCAACCTTTTCCTAAATGGGAGGATTCCAGGATACATTTTAATACTATTTGCTATTACATTTATGTAAGTAAATATTTACTTGTATTTGCCTGTGTATAGGAAGAAATGTATGACTATATTTGTTGAAAAAAGTGAGATATATATATATACATATATATATAGTAAACCTTGTAGAAATTATAAACTAATGTCATAAGTATGAAGAATCTATCTCAATATTTTGTTAAGTAAATAAAGTTGATGAAATGTACTCTCAACATGAAAGCAAAGTAAACATCTACTCTAGATGTAACTCTTACTTTTAAAAATCTATTTGTTATCCAAACACCTTCATTGTTCTTATGTTTATGTGTTGTATGTCCTTGTAACTTTTTGATGTTGGATAATGTCTTCACAATAGTCTTCCTTAATTTCTTCTGACTGTTTGACTATTTTCTCTTTCATCCTTTTTCTCTTTGGATGTCTCTCTGTCAATCTTTGCATGTCTGTCTGTCTCTCCTTATCGATCCCTCATTCTCTATTAGGTAAGGTCTCCTATGTAGAACAAGCTGGCCTAGTACTCAGAGTTCTACCTGCATATCCTTGTACCTTTGCCCCTGCATCCCGAGTGCTATTATTAAAGCTACCACATCAACCTAACTATATGACATTTTATCAAGATCTTTAAAGAAAGTCAGTGTTGAAAATTAAAAGCTTTGAAAATTAAAATTTTGTTAGAGTTAGTCATTATTTCAATAATTTGAGTTAAGGAAACCAACCAAAGACAAATTTTAGAGTGGCCATTAGATATAGAAGAAAGAGACCTTATTTTTGTCAGAACATGCAAGATATTAAACATATCCCAATCCTAAGAACTAGGCTTTAAAACTTTTCCTTAAAATGAATTGTTTTTTGGCATTTTTAGTGGGGTAGTTTGTGCCTATTTACTCAATTTCATTTTTCCCATCTGAACATCTTTCTCATGTACTAGTTCTCTCCATGGGTTTTTGGAAATTCTCCCAAATATCAGCTGTTATGAATATGATTGCCAGAAGAAAGAAAATAAAATACATTTCACTAATTTACAGACAATAAATTATTCAAGTTCAGTAAATATTAAATAAGAATAGGAAAACACCATTGTCTATATAATTCTATAGGCATTTTTGATTAATCTGGTCTATCTAATAAACTGATTCCTCTCTATCTCTCTTCCTCTCTCTTCATTATTTTCCAAGGAGAATGTAAATTTTCTAAAATGGATACAGATATATTTTTTTTTATTTTCAAGGTCACTCTTGTTTTTCTTGTTTGATCAAATTGACTTCCAGAATTCTTAAAGTTCTTGTTGAATACTTCAAAGTCAACTTCCATAGAGATCATAAAATCATTTACATTGTAAATTTTTCAGAGTCTAAACCTTTTATCTGCACTCTTGTTTCTTGTTCAAGAAGATCAAGAAATTTCAAAATTGCTGTAAAATACTAAGAAAACTCAAGCCCATTTCACACATTATCATGGCTACAAAAGTAGGCTCAATTTAAGGGTACTTAGAAATATTAAATTAATGTAGTGCATTTAATTTATTTTATTTAATTACTCTACTGTGGTGCTACCAGTATATAAAGCATTTGATTATCCCATGGAAACTTAGTTCCCATAATGACACAGAGCCACCATCAGAGATAGTTAATATGTAAAGGAATCAGATTTACTATATATTGTCTATTCACAATTGATAGTCAATCTCATCCTTTTTAAGTTCACCATTTTACCTGTCATCGCTTGAAACTTCTCTCTAAGGTCTTTCAGTTTTGCTGTATTCTCTATGAAATGAATATTTTTGTCTCATTTATTAAAACAATCTTTTCTTAATTTACATGCTAATCCCAGTTTCACCTGCCTCCCCTCTCCCTCCACCTTTTACCCAACCCTACCCCCATCCATGCCTCAGAGTCAGCAAAGTATGACATTTCTCTTTGAGGCAGGAAGAAGGCCCTCACTCCTTTCTCTAGGCTGAGTCAAGGTAACCCTCCAAGGAGAATGGCCTCTAAAATGTCAATTTATGCATTAGGGATACATCATTGTCCTACAGCCAGGGGCACCAGTCAGACACACAACTTTCACCCACATTCAGATGTGAATGGATGGAACTAGAAAAAAAAAAAAAAAAAGAAAAGAAAACATCCTGAGTGAGGTAACCCAAACCCCAAAAGACAAACACATTATGTACTCATTCATACATGGATATCAGAGATAAAGCAAGAGATAACCAGCATATAATCCACAACCCCAGAGAAGCTAGGTCACAAGAAGAACCCTAAGAGAGGCATACATGGATCCCCCTGTGAAGGGAAATAGACAAGATCTTCTGAGAAAACTGAGAATGTGGTCTAGTGGGGCTGAAAAGGGAGTACAGAGGAGAATATGAAGGAACAGGATAGTCCAGATGGGGAAAGGACAGAGAGGGAGAGCATGAAAAGAGGTATCTTGATTGGGGGAGTCATTATGAGATTAGCAAGAAGACTGGCCCTAGGAAAATTACCAGGAATCCACAAGGATGACTCCAGCTAAGACCCTAAGCAATAGTGGAGAGGGGACCTGAACTGGCTTCCCCTATAATCAGATTGATGACTACCTTAATAGCCTTCATAAAACTTTATCCAGAAATTGCTGGAAGCAGATGCAGAGATCCACAGCTAGCAGTCGGGTGACCTCCCAGAATCCAGTTGAAGAGTGGGAGGAGCGATAATATGGGCAAATTGGTCAAAACCATGATGGGGATATGCACAGAAACAGCTGATCTCAGCTAGTGGGAGCTCACTAAATCTGGATGGAAACGGATATTGAAATGAAGTAAAAGTTCCAAATAGTACAATCCCTGTAAGTCAAGAAATCCTCAGCAATGATTTGGAGATTCCAAAATAAATATGGTCAGTGATAGAAGTCCAGTGTTCTAAAAACATGGGAATGTCCTTGCCCTGTTTGTAGCATTGTCACTGAGGATAAACCACTCTCGACTGTACCCAGTTCTTTGACGTTGGCTTAGACACCCTGAAAAGTATATGACCTTTTTTCTCATGTGGGCATGGATTTAGTAATTAACAGCTTCAGTCTTTCAGAAACCATTCTTCTCACAGCTGAACAGAAAAAAAAATCCTTGAATAGCAATATGAATGAGCATTTCTCAAATTATTTTCTGTTAAAATACAGAAATCAATATTATTGTAATTGTCAGTCACAAGGTTTGTTTTCTTGTTGTGGCTTTTTATAGTGACCTAAATGTCTACTAGATATCCTTAGAGAACATCAGTACTTAACTATATGATACTTATAAGAAGTTCAGTAATGTATAAGGACAACATATAATTGTGTAAAGAGGATCAAGGACCATTTAGTTTCTACTAAAGCTGATTCATAACATTTCCCCTATAAATCTCCATCTCATATAAAAAATATGCCAGCTTTATTCTACCACTATTTAGTCTTAGCAGGGGGACTGTGAACAGACAGTTCTCTCAGAGACCCAATACTCAAGACCTATTTCCTTTGCTTACTAAATTTGAAATTGGAGAATTTTGGAAAATTATGTAATATTGTTATATAAATATAAGGGTTCTTTATGTTTTGTATTGTTCTGATTTGTTCAGCTCAGCATTGAGTAACTTTGAAGCATCAATGGAAACAGAAACATTTTTCCATTCCTAAGTCCTGTAGGTAGCCATGACCTTGTTTCCTTGAATGCTTTATTTTACTTTTTTTCTGTGCTGTCCTTTATTCCTTTTCAGGTGGTTAAGGTGAACTTTCAAAAATTTGTCATATTTCTTTCACTTTCACATGCAGAGTTAGATCCGTCTGTCCTATTTTTAACTAAAATATTTAAAATTTAGTATTAAACTGACTTCTGATGTCCTCTTTTCTTCCATCAAGTCCAGGTGCATTCACGTTTGTTTTAATGCATTTATAATGTTTTTCTGTGTGCCATTGAGCATGTACATATATGTGTTTTTATTTTCACATGTGTTTTAATGCAGCAGTGTGTGTGTGTGTGTGTGTGTGTGTGTGTATTTGTTTGTCCGTGGCCAGTTTCCCACTGCCCACCATGTTCTATCAATAACTCAGAAATCAAATTTAATAGCCAGTTTCTATGTTTTAGCAGTCTGCCTCTTTGTAATTGAGTCTGTAAAATTTCATTACTTCATGTTTCAGTATGACTCCCTCAGAGCTGTATATTTTCTATATAGTTTTCACACTTTTGCCAATTGGTTATCAATAAATTTAAACAGATTGTTGTTGACAGAGTTTTCTGTCCTGCCTGGTCCTGCAGCCATTCAATCCCAAAGAATCACACAGAGGCCTACATTAATTATAAAAGTATTGCCCTAATAACTCAGGCTTCTTATTAACTTTTATACATTAGCCCATAATTCTTGTCTTAGCACCTTTTTTGGCAAGGCAGTCACACCTTGCTTCTTTGTGTCTGGCTTCCTGTGTGTCTGGGTGAAGATTACAGACTGAAACTTCCCTCTTCCCAGGATTCTCATTTCCCCACCTATACTTCCTGTCTGGCTACTGGTCAATCAGCATTTTATTAAAATACAATTGACAGGTTCACCATTGTCCCACAGCAGACTGTCATCTGTAAATGAAAAGGTAGAGAAGTAGTTCCATTTAGATAATTTTGTTTCACTTTTCATCATCCATCTGAATATTTATCAAAACTCTTTAGCTTTAATACTGAAAATACATAAAATGAAGGCTTTTTCAGAAATAGGACATTCACTTTTCATGGGCAGAGTTTGATAATTTTTTCTTTGATATTTCCTACATGATTGCTGCTCCTTTGTCTCATCGATTACAATAGTACTTTTCTTCTGCCCTGCTCTATTCTGTCCCTCCATCTAGGATGATACTGGGACAGCAACCAAAGTGCCCATAGAGGCTAAGAAGGATGCATAAGAGACCAAGGGAAATGCGTATTCATTCCTTTGTGTCTGCATTATTCTCTGCCTACTTCTAATGTGATCCTGTATTTAATGCTCTTGCATCATTTAGAGTCTCTCAGTCATTTATTCATAAGTGAGTTTTAATTTTGTTTGAAGTTCATTGTATTATACATATTATACTTTGGATCTTAGAGTATTAATGACTTCAAAATCAGATGAGTAAAATCCTTCCCTTCCGTCATACTATATTTAGTGAGTTTCTATAACATGATTATTTTGTCCTTTAAAATCTAAGGTAATCGATAAATTTGAACTATGTATGCCCATAATTTAAAAACATTGCTTCATATATGAGCCATTTTCTTTGAAATGAGATTCTTCCTAAAAATGTTAATATTTTATTGTTTTAATAACCATACAACTCTTAAAAATATTTATTATTCTGGGTGCTTCTAAAATGAAACATGTTAAAGAGTCTTTAAGGAGAACTTTACTTACTAAGGTCTTCAGAGACTCTTGAGCTCCAAGGGCAGTAGCACCTTGACAACACCAAGATTAACTTCTCCTCACTGCCCATGTGCTTAGAGCAGCAGAAGGTACTCAGCTGCTATTCTTCACTGTTTCCTGCTTCACCTTGTGGTATGATGGACCCTGAACACTAAAAAGTAAATATGAGTCAAAGTTTGTTCTAGGCAATATCACCTGATCTAATAACAGCTGATGAATACATCAAAAAATGAAAATCGATTTAAATACTTTTAAGACCCTGTTTTAATGTGTCTACATGTGAAAAGTCATTTCATGGTGGCAAAGGTGATTTTCCATAATTAGAAAACAGCTCAATGCCTTTGAAAATGTTAATCTTGAATATTTTAATCATCTTACAAGGAAAGTTTCTACATCATATACTAAAGCGCTATCATCAATAGTTTATGTTTTAAATTGGTATATATTGAGCACCTAAAATTGGTTTCAACGAGTATTCCTGGTGTTTTATGATGTAATTTTCTTTCTTGAGACATAATATTAATTAACTTTTCAATCTCGTTGATGTTAGTTAGCCTCAATTTTTAAAAGGATACCATTTTCCCAGGTCATTTGATACAGAGAATGGTTTTCTCCTGCTTGCAGGTAAAATAATAAATGGTAAAACTAATTAAATGCCAACTGTGTAATAAGAACTATGCTGAAAAACATTTTCTTTATTAATTCTCACAGCAACCTCATGTGGTATTATTATATCTGCTTCCAGATAAGGGAACAGTGCAATGAGGCTTTGTTATTTTCCTGCAGCTATCTGACCCATAAATATTAGGTCTAGTATTTGAATTCATGTTTGCTCTGACTCAAAACATGTATTGTGTAAAACTACTTTCTCTACCCTCTTAGGTAACAGTATTCAGGGGTCACAAATAAAACTGATAACTTATGGGTAAATAAGAGGCATGGAAAATAGACAAAATAACAAAAAAAATTGAAGGAGCTGCTAGAGATGGAGTCATATATAGTATCTCAACAAAGATCAATCGATCTGGAAAAATGGTAAGGCAAATGAGGGGCTTTGGATTGCTGGAGCCATTGACTTTTTAACTGGCATGACAATCTACTTGAGATACGGCAAATTGTAAGAAAAGAAAGTTTTCTAATTTTAGCTCCAGAGATTTCCTCCTATAGCACCAACATGCGAATGGGGTTGTTTGTGAGGGACTCATGCTGCCTGTATTCATGGCTAAAGAGCAAAGAGAAAGCAGGCACATATAGAAGGGCATTCCTCTGAGGAACAACAAATTGTCATGGTTATTGATTCTGTCCTTTGAAATCTAACTCACTCTTCTGACTTGATCAAGTCTGCAGAGCTTTAGTAATCACATCCATTTATTGATAAACACAATCCTTTGACAAAATCACTGCCATTCACATGTCAGTGACTTTATAGAAGACACCAAGATTCCAACACATAATTTTTGTTATTTAACTTATAGCCAAATCATGGCCTATGTAAATAAGCATACAAGATATACTAATAAAAGACAAAGCTGATTTTAGGAAAACTTGGTTTTTGAAACCAGATCAAAAATCTGATTCCTGTATCTAGAGATAAGTGATTTATCCATTCAAATGTGGCAGCAGATAAGAGGCTCATTTTTAAAAGGATGTTTGTGTTGTGTCTTTGAGCAGGAAGGGAGGAAGGTGGTTTATTGGTTCTAATTTGTTCTCACATAGGAACTCAAAAAACATATTGAGAATAGAATGCTGTGACAGGGTTTCACCCACTTGTAGTACTCTCTTGTATAAGAGAATAATACATAAGCCATCATTTCATAAAATAAGTTTTAAATATTTTCCATTTCTAGAATTATATGATTACTTTCTTTGTATTCAGTGCTGTGGAGAAAGGATTCTTTCTTTCTTTCCTTGCAGGGTTATTCCAGGAAGGTTATTTATATTTATAACAAAATTTCACTGAAATTTATATAAATGAGAATTTTTTATTGATCTTGCCAACAGTATGACAGAAACACCCTCATTTCATAAACAGCATGCATTTATTATTGTTCAATGTGTTTCAAAGAACAGCATCACATTACCAAATATTTCAAGTTCTCAGAAATAATCCTTGCTGTCATCTTTTGTAACATTTAGTCTGGTATTTGATCCATTTTTCCTTTTCTTTTGAATTCCCAGAAAATATGCAAATATAAAAAATGGTCTTTGAAACTTCTTTTTCAATAGTATAACCAAATGGATAACTTAATGTAAATTCATGTTTCACAGTAACTCCAAAAACATCAAAATTATAAAGCTTTTTGTACTTCCCTGAGTGTTGCATTTAAAATGTTACATTTGTTGTCTGTTTGAAATTTGGATACCATCAAACCATATAATCTCATATTCATAATAATCAAAACCAGTTTACTATTGAATAATTCAATACATTATTCATTTATACTTATGATGTTTTATTTCATGTGTATGTGCCTGTATCTTACTATGTAGCCATGGCTGCTTTTAAACTCTTTGTGTATTCTAAGCTGAATTCAGAAATAAGAGTTGTTTCTGCCTCTACTGCATAAATGCTGGGATTAAAGACATCTATCAATGTGGACAGCCATTCAGTGCCACTTAATAAAATTAATAATAGTTTTAGTATATTTCCATGTCACCGTTTTATTTGGTGAAACTAAGCTATAAAATGTTTGCTGTTTAAAATGATGAGTACATGTATTATTAGTGAGGAACTTGAAGAACATCAAATATCACTGAGATATCATGTAGGTTTTTTTTTAACCTGAAACAAGAAGACCCACTCAAAAGCCGGGCGATGGTGGCGCACGCCTTTAATCCCAGCACTCGGGAGGCAGAGGCAGGTGGATCTCTGTGAGTTCGAGACCAGCCTGGTCTACAGAGCTAGTTCCAGGACAGGCTCCAAAGCCACAGAGAAACCCTGTCTCGAAAAACCAAAAAAAAAAAAAAAAAAAAAAAAAGAAGACCCACTCAAATTTTTCTACATAATTCAAGGAGGATTCCATACTCAATAAAAAGAGGTTATAAACATGGACTTAAACATTCATTTCTCTCCATTTCCTGAATGAGGATGTAGTGTGATCTGCCTCTTGATCTGCTCCCATTCATTAATACCCATGATGGAGTTGATTTCCAGGAAGTATTAAAATATGCCTTTACCTTCCCTTTTATTATTATGCCAGACATTTTGACACAGTAATACAAAAAAGTAACAAGCAACAAAATGTAAAATCAAGATCCTTATTTCTGAGTGAATTATTTTATTTTTTTCTTTTGTTTTAAATTTATTTATTTATTAAAAATTTCTACCTCCTCACTTCCTTCCATTTCCCTCCCACTCCTTCCACTCCCCCTCCTCCATCTCCAGTCCTAAGAGAAGTCAGGGTGCCCTGCCCTGTGGGAAGTCCAACCCCCCCTCCCCTTCATCCAGGTCTAGGAAGGTATGCATCCAAATAGACTAGGCTCTCAAAAAGCCATTCCATGCAGTAGAATCAAAACCCAGTGCCATTATCATTGGCTTCTCAGTCAGCCCTCATTGTCAGCCACATTCAGAGAGTCTGGTCTGATCACATGCTCTTTCAGTCCCAGTCCAGCTGGCCTTGGTGAGCTCCCATTAGATCAGTCCCATTGCCTCCTTGTGCAGTCCTGACTTCCTTGCTCATGTTCTCCCTCCGTCTGTTCTTCATCTGGACATTGGGAGCTCAGTCCAGTGCTCCAATGTTGGTCTCTGTCTCTATTTCCATCCATCGCAGGATGAAGCTTCTATGGTGATATGCAAGATTATGAAAATTTTCAGATATTGATGAAGATGATACCATTTCAGATGAAAAATTGCATTTATCTGCCATTAGTGGTTTCTTAGTAGACTTGAAGGGTTGCTGCTATATTTTCTGTTTAAAGAGGTGTTGTCCTTCAGCCTTCATAATCAAAATGTACTAAAGCATATGTAGAATTTCATTATATTACATTATTAAGATATTTGTAGAAATTTAAAATTGTAATATATTTTAATTTACCACTTTATATATTAAGTTAAAATGTTTATCTGAGCCAGAAAATTATTTTTGTTATGTTTATTTTTATAGCAATACAAGCTGCTTAATTTCTGAAATATGCATATTTTATTAAATATTTTTTAATATTAATTTAAAATATGTAATTCTAAATTCTACTATTTTGCTAGTAAAATTTTTGAAATTCAGTCAGAAATGGTTCAATGTTTAAGACAACTGGCTGATTTTGGAGAAGTCCTGAGTCCAATTCCCAGCACCCACATGATGCCTCACTACCAACTGTCTATAACTAGTCTCATAAGATGTGATGTGCATACATATATGCAAGCAAAAAAATCTATGTACATGAAATATATAATTTAAGATTCATATTTTAGTAAAATGTAAATTTACACAGAAAATTTAGGTAGGTATTATTTTAAAAGAGAAACAAAGGATACTTTCAACTTTGTGGATGATTGGTGTTTAGCAAATCTCTTGGAGTTGGAATAGTGTGTCATAGAAGGAAACTCCTTAAAACTGATGAAATAAACAGTTTGCAGATCTGAGAAAGTATCAAGAACTTAACAGATTCCAAATCCTCTCCCTTCCAAAGAATATTTAAGGAACAAGGAATGCTGAGATTAGACTCTCTGGTCTTTCCTATGGCAAGAAAATCCTATGGAAAGCTTGAATAATGTAGCTGTCATGGGCTATTTGATGATTCAACTGTCTGCAAGGCATCTATATTCCTGCAAATATTTTAATTCTCAATATCTTATAAGTAATTAAAATAAAGTCATTATTCATATCTTTCCAGTAAATGGCTCAAACAGCAATAACCAAGAGTGAATATTGGAAATAAATATTTATTGAGCATTGTTGTTCTTTTTTTTTATTTTATTGAGCTTTTTTTCTCTGCTTCTATCCCTTTCAATCTTCCCCAAAGTCCCTTTGCTCCCAATTTACTCAGGAGATCTTGTATTTATCTACTTCCCATGTAGATTAAATCTATATATGTCTCTCCTAGGGTCCTCATTGTTGTCTAAGTTCTTTGGGACTGTGATTTGTTGACTGGATTTCTTTGCTTTATGTTTAAAATCCACTTATGAGTGGGTACATGTGATAACTGACTAAACCCACATCAGACAGAGGTCTGATCTCCAAAATATACAAAGAACTGAAGAAAATGATTATCAAAAGAACACATAATCCAATGAAAAAAAATGGAGTAAAGACCTAAACAGAGAATTCTCAACAGAGGAATCTAAAATGGCTGAAGGGTACTTAAGGAAATGTTCAACATCCTTAGTCATTAAAGAAATGCAAATCAAAACAACACAGAGAGTTCACTTTATACCTGTAAGAATGGCCAAGATAAAAAACACTGATGACAACTTATGCTGGAGAGGTTATGTGGTAAAGGGAACACTTCTGCATTGCTGGTGGGAATGCTAGCTGTTGCAGTCCCTTTGGATATCAGTGTGGTGATTTCCCAGAAAATTAGGAAACAATCTTCCTCAAGCCCCACTAATACCACTTTTGGGTATATATCCAAAGGATGCTCAATCGTGCTCAAACAAGGACATATGCATAGCTATGTTCATAGCAGCATTATTTGTCATAGTCAGAACCTGGAAACAACCTAAATGCCCCTCAGTCAAAGAATGGATAAGGAAAATGTGGTACATTTACACAATGGAGTACAACAGAAAAAAAAATGATGACATCTTGAATTTTGTAGGAAAATGGATGGAGCTAGAAAACATCTTTTTGAGTGAGGTAAACCAAACAGAGAGAGATAATTAGTTTTAATACCTCAAATTTGTCTTCAAATTATGGCCATACCAAATCCAGCAATTTATTTTTAAATACACTTATTATTTGAACAACCATAATTAAACAATTTTGTAATTCAGGGTACAAGCATATTTTATAATAAACAATCATTGCATCTCAGTTAATTCAGAAATTATAAGACAATCCTCTTATAATAAAACCTTAAAATGTGTAATTCTTCAGCTGAGAAAAGTCATTTACCAAAAGTTTACAACTAGTTATGTTTTGTTTTAAAGAATGCTTTTCCCTAATACAAAATTATGTATTCCTTTCTCATGGTCACAACTCTCTTAGAAGGTCAGTACATCAAGGTTTATTCTTTATAGTATTTTTGAAATTCTAGCATGTCAACCAGACTAAGAGGATAAATGAATATGATACTGAAGAAAAGGGGGGAGAAATTCTATGTCTATTAATTGATGTCATGTTTTAAAAATAGAGATCTCTATGGTTCTCATATGTAGACACAAGCGCATGAATGCCTTCAAAGAACAAGCTTAATCTTATACTACAAAGAGAGCTGATGAGTTGAACTTGAAACCAATACTCATTGACAAATAAGAACCACATAGGATCAGTTTTATCATGTGAAATATACCCTACTAATTTTTTTTCTAAAATTAGAATCAGTAACCTTAATGATAGTATCTTTTTAGAGTGTGAATTATGATTTTGAAGCCAATGTTGAGAGCTATAATTAAAAATGGTTTATTTACAAACAGTACGGTGTATCAACAACATAATTAATTACATAGAGCTTTAATAGAAAGGAACAATTAAGTTATTTGATTCTTTTATTCCATAATTAGAAGTTGATTTGTAACCCATTATTTATTATATCATTTCAACATTCAATTATGCTACTCTTGGAAATAAGTTTTGGGGAATAATATCTCTTAATCTTTGAGGGGTACTTTATTAAAATTTAATATATATATAATATACAATAATCATCTTGTAATAATTATTTAAGCTCCAAACAACAATAATTTTTGTGCTGAGGAATTTACTCTTCCATTGAATTTGAACAATTTCATAACAAACAAAAATAGCACCTTACATTACTAGAGAAAAGAAGACAAATTCCTCACATCTGTTTTGATGTCCATAAGTGATTTCTTTCCATAATTCATTCTTCATATATATTTTCTTGGCCCCTATTCCCCTCAAGTCATCTAGTATATTGACTAGAAATTCATTTCATAAAATCCTACTTGCTATAAGAAATCGTTATTTGAATTGGTCTGTAGAAAGTGTGCTAGAATATTCTTGAAAGTATTATCATTTTAGCCAACGCTAGGAGCATAGGTGCTACATGGTAGGATGGCAAAACACAACCTTTCATAGGTACTTAGAATGAGGGAAATTCAGTGTTAGTAGATGAAAATAAAGTTTCTACAAGTGCTGTGCAGAGTTCCTGCACAGGTGCTGGAAAAGGAAAAGAACAACAGCTTGAATAGATCGCAATGTCAGACTGGATGTAAACTGAAGAAAAAGTAGGAGTGGGAGGCAAATATGATCAAAGCACTAATGAAACATAAAAACAATCATGCAAAAAAGCACAAAAACAACAATGCACAGAGTTGCCTTGCTTCTAATGTATTGCCTTCGGATGTGATTCGTGTGTGTGTGTGTGTGTGTGTGTGTGTGTGTGTGTGTGTGTGTGATAGAATCTTTTCATGGAGTTATGATTAGTGTTCTTGGAATTTCAGTAAGAGTTTTATAGAAAATTAATGTTTAAATCAAAGGAAATGTTTAAAGTGGTTGACTCAAGTGTAAAGGAATCTTCACTAAATGCAAATAAATTGGTAAATGGCACAGGAAATCTGATCTTGCACACTGCACTGTTTTAAGAAAATTATCACTTGTTCTTCATGCTTAGAGATCAATGTCCTTATCACTAGTAGACAACAACATAGAGGTAAAATCCTTCACCTCTAAATAAAAATGTACTACAGTGTGAAATAGCAGATGACTTAATATTTATTTGAAGAAGATAATTTTCATGCTGAGAATACTCTTTTTAAACATAATAACAGTACATGTAATTTGTAGCACGAAAAGGTTAATACATGAGTTGAACAATCAGAAAAGGACCTTGACCTGCTTCTGCAGCTGGACCTGGTAAGACTCTGTCACTGAGGTATGCCACACTTTGCTCACATACCTTAATGAAGATACTGGATTCCATTAATTCCTTATAAAATACTTAAATTTTAAGTGTGTAATAGACTTTTTTGAACTCTCATAATATTTTTAAGGCTCTGTCACAAGTAAAAACAATATAACTGTTCTATAAGAGACTATAAGAAGTGTTCTCCTCCAGTTTCACCTACATAGAGGCACAATCCAATTTTTTTTCTATTCTTTGTTTTATCAGTATGTTCAAATATGGACATATTCAATATTGTAAAGTCAAATGATTTTAGTTAAGAAATAGAATTTTATATATTAATATTTTTCATAAAAGGAAAAGATGGTCAGACAACATTTTTCCTACATTACCAGAGTCTAAATCTGAAAATAAAAATAATATGATAACCTGATAACTCTTTCAACATAAATGAATTCCCTAGTCTGGAGATGTGATTTGTCCTCTTTTGACAATGGTTTGAACACAAATACTGCCTGCATAATTTTCTGCTTTTAAAGGTTACAAAATTTTGGAACTATACAAAATTAATCTTACATTGATTATCCATTAAAGCCTGATGAGCGTTGAACTTCTAAGATACTCAAATGATATTCACAACAAACACTGAAATGTAGTTTGGGTATTAAGTATTTTGGCAAGCCAGTACTTTTTCTGGTTTATTTGTTACTTCATTCTGCATCTCATTTTAACATTATTGAACTAAGAGCTACAAGTTTATATTGCAAACATAAGAATTCATTTTTAGATTAACTGAAGTCATAATTCTTGTTGATTGTATATGACATTAGCTTGTGTCATTGTTTATTTAAAGTTTTTTATAAAAGATAACATGATATATCTTTAAATAAAAATGTCTAATTTTAGTAGAACTAGATCCTTTTATATTCTATTTTGTGATAATTCTAATTTGGGACTATAATAATTGATACTATTTTAGTTTACAAAATACAAACAGGTACAGTGAATTGATTGTTTTCAGTCTGTAACATACCACAGAAGCAACTATATTCTTGTCAAATATTTATTGGCAATCCTTCTGAATATGCTAGTTCATATTTTTGAGTAATTGCTCTCTGAATTTTTGTCTTGTTCAATTTAAATAATAAATATATTGGTTTTATAATTACAATTTGCAACAAAGCCTGACAAAATTATTCTTAATAGCATTAGTCAGTACAATAACTTTTAATTCCATTTTAAATGCAAATGTATACATTCAACAGCAAATGTATCCCCAAGATGCCTGAAAGAGTTTGATGTGCTAGTCAGCATTATAGGAAAATGGTATGCACTAAGCATTCTGCTGATTTGTTTTAATAAGATAATGTAAATCTTCTTAGCATGTAGTATAATCTCATTCTGAATGCCTAGATTTGTAGCATGGTCCTGACATCCTAGGTAGCCTGAGGCAAGTTAATTACTCTTTCTGTTTAACACATTTTTAAATTAAGAACAAGAATGATCTTAAGAATTCCTAAGATGTTTAATTAGAGTAATATGAGTAAGATGATTGGCAGAGAGCCCGACACATTAAATTCATTTTTAATAAATATTAGTTATTATTATGAAAGTAATAATATGGATTATATATTAATATTATTTAATATCCATAAAAATTATAATAAATATGAGCCTTTCTTTTTGTCTTGGTTAATGCATTATTAGCTTGCTCTTGCTTAAGTAAAATGAGATAAGTTTTGTATATTTTTAAAATATGTAAGAACCAGGTGATTTTATAATCTATTAAAAAGATTTGGGTAGAAATTAGGGACAAAATATAAATAGTTGTTAAGGTATGTGACCATATAATGTGAGCTAATTATGCTTAATAAATTCCAAAAGATATGAATTCTCAAGAAAATATATTGAGTAATAAGTAAAAAGGAAATGTGTCACTCAACTTTATACTGTACTCTGTAATTCAGTTGAGGAACTGACTAGGAACTGTTAGATTACCATGTGTGAAGAAAAAATGTTACCAAGGTTTGATAAATCCCAGCAGAATATGATCGGTGCAAAAACTGTTTTGCTTTTGTGTGTGTGTGTGTGTGCGTGTGTGTGTGTGGACTTATAATGTCAAATGAAGAGCACAAACATTTGCATTATGAAAAGCAGGTGGCTACTTATCATGACTAAAGAGTATATGTAATTTAATTATATAGGTAAGAGTTAATCAATAAGAAGCTAGAGCTAATGGGCCAAGCAGTGATTTAATTAATATAGTTTCTGTGTGATCATTTTGATTCTGGGCGGCTCCTTATCATGACTAGAGAATATTTCATTTAGAGGAGACATAAGCAACAGAGAAGACTCTGAGTCACTTTTAAATAAGCAATATCTACCTCAGAATTTGGCCTTGATTCTCATTTGAGCTTTGAGTCAGTATTATTAATTAATTAAACAACTTCCTAATTAATTTAATTTGTGTTGGGAGTTCTTTTACCTTTTTAGTGATTGTCTTACTATGTAGGCCTGACTGACCTGGTCAGATCAGATCAGACTGGCCAGACTCATAGAATTCTATTGTCCTCTCTCTTTTTTTTTTAATTTATATTAAGTGAAAATATCACCATGTTTGGCCCTGGAGTAAGTGATTATTCATATTTTATAGATTGGAAAGAGAATGTGAGAGGTGAGACATAAGAAACATGTTCAAATTGAATCATAAAATCTTTTTCAAAACATTTTTTGGATTGAACAAGAGGAGCTATATAATGAACTCAAGAATTTCTAGATAAACAGAAAATTAATGATCTCTACCCTCTAAGATATTTGGTAGAACATAGTTGTTTTTGAATTATTTTCTAAAATATATATTTATATCATTTCCTTTAATCATTTTCATCTTACAAACCTTACCATAAACCCTTGAATCCTCTTTTTTTAAAATTTATAGCATCTTTCTTCACTAATTGATGTTAAATGCAAAGATATATGCATATATACACACATATATATGTAGTAAGTGTTATATATGTATATGTATATATAATTGTATATATGTCCTAAATCCTACCTCTTCAGTCTGTATAATGCTACTCGCAAATATTTTCAGCCTATCCATTTGTTTTGAATAACCAGTTGGGGTGCTCTTCCCTGAGTCAAACTACTTATCCAACTCTCAGCAATTTTTAGTTATCTGTAGTACTTTGTATAAAGTTTAAGGAATAATAAAGATAATAAAATAAAGGTGAAATCCCATTGTATGTGACTATTACATTTTAAAATATATTAAATATAACATACATAAGTATAGCATATACACACAAATTTATCTACATTCTTTACTTAATATTTATTTCCATTTTTTACTTAATATTTAAAGAAATAATGTGAGTTAATTTTTATGGTTTGTCTTCTTGATCAATTTTTGTTAAATGCTGTTAAAAATATAAATATACATATAATGATAGGCATATATACAGTACCCATTTTATAATATATCCATTGCATATTAAAATTGTATGACCTAAATATTTTATAATATATTCCTAAATATAACTATCAAGAAACATTCCCTCAACACTTTCAGTGAATATCATATAAATTTTGGGAATCTAAAACCGGACTCTCTGATCATGGCAAACAATGAGGACTGATGAGAAGCCAAGGTCAATGGCAAGGGGTTTTGATCCTACTTCATGTTCCGGCTTGGTGGGAGCCTAGCCAGTTTGGATGTTTACCTTCCTAGACATGGACGGAGGGGGGAGGACCTTGGACTTTCCACAGGGCAGGGAACCCTGACTGCTCTTTGGATTGGAGAGGGAGGGAAATGGGAGGCTGGGAGGAGGCGGAAACTTTTTTTTTCCTATTCTCAATAAAAAAAAAAGAAAATACCACAAATGTAAAAAATAAATAAATAAAAAATAAAATAATATTGCCTATTTATCCACAGAACATGCAAAATCCTTGTGATTTAGGCACTTAAAATGTTAAAATATGACAATCAGAAAAGACGACTTAAATTACAAATAAAACATGAGATAAGTTTTTAACAGTCATTGAATGATTCCACCATCATGGCTGATTTTTGGATAAATTGTCAGAAACATGAGAAAGCTTTCACCATGTGCTACCAGAAAGAGAAATCTGAGTTATCCTTTTTCTGAGTTTTACTTATTTTTTATTTTTTACACATTGGTGTTTTACTTGCATGTGTATGTGTGATGGCGCCAGATTCCATAGAACTGAAGTTAGATACAGTTTTGAGCTGAAATGTGTGCTGGGACTTGAACTCAGGTCCTCTGGAAGAGCAGCATAAACTCTGAGTCATCTCTTTAGTGCTGTGAGTTGAGTTCAGCCTTTAAAGTGGAGCTGTTTCTTACTACTGTGCACATCTGGAAAGAGGAATTATAAATATGGCTCAAGCAAGTAGATGAAACTTACATGAGTACACAGTATGTTAGTTTATTAATTCATTTATTTATCTGTGTTTTTGATTATTTTGAGATGGCAAACATAATTGTTTATATATTGCATCTTATTATATCTTTGTGCCATATTATGTATGTATAATACCATTTTTATATCTCCCATCTTTTTGGGTTATGTGTTGTTTCTGTATTCTGACATAAACACGTGCATTTTTTAAAAAGTTAAGGTCAAATGATTTCTATTGCTGAGTGAAAAAAATATTTGTTATTTTTGTAAATGTTCATATTCACTGACATGAAAAGGGAAAGTGTTAAAATAAATCTAATTCAAATAAGAAGATGGAAATGTCTTGATTAACTGGTTACCTTTCCCTCAAGAACTTCCAGTCACTGTCAAAGGGAACAGAATATAAATTAGAATACATGGTCCCATTGCTAACCAAAAAATAAATTAAAG
Organism: Alexandromys fortis; assembly: GCF_014885135.2. Lineage (NCBI taxonomy): Eukaryota > Metazoa > Chordata > Mammalia > Rodentia > Cricetidae > Alexandromys > Alexandromys fortis. Next base: position 3,157,114 of record NW_026068070.1, read on the forward strand.
CAATAAAGATTTTGGCATTCTCGGAGCATATTTGTGAGACAATATATTACATATATATTATCTCTACACTATTTTTGCTCTTATGATGAAAAGCTAAATCTTTCTTCTGTTAAATTTAACAGACCATGGCATTGTAGTATACATTCAGAAAATTTTGTATAAGCTTCTTCAATTATATAGTAGTATGAATTGACAAAACACGGACATTTTCAAATATCAGGAAAGGCATTGGTAAACTTATGCATAACTTGGATTTCGTTTCACCTCCTCCATGCTTAACTGACTCAAGCTGAAAGTGTGATTGACTCACAGACCATTTCTTATAATGTACTGTTCAGCTTGGTCTTCGGTTTTAGACTTTGAGAATTAGTCATTGATTTTGTAGGGAAGTGTTGTTGGCTCCTCTAGTAAGGTTCAAATTTCTCATACGAGTACTCATCTTAATTCCATAGTTAATACAAATGACAAATTCAATTCCTCTTTTACAAAGGTAATTTTTGATTTTGGCTGAAGATATTGATTTAAGCAATTCATTAGTTTTTTTTTCCCTTAATTTCCACACAGAAATGTATAAAACAAGAGAAATAAATTCAAGCTACTTTGTATATATAAATGTACCAATGGTTTAAATTGTGTACATATATGTAAATATACAAATAAAATATTATGAGGTGCAATTTGTAGTTTGGAGTCATTGATTTTTATATCTTTTCAATCTTCTCTCTCTCTTTAAGGGAAAATTCAAAGAAGAGGATGAAGGAATGGAGGAAAAACTACTCCCTCTCCCTTTCTACTCTCTCTTTTTTCCCCTTTCTCTCCATATATATAACATAGATGATAGATAGATGATAGATAGATAGATAGATAGATAGATGATAGATAGATAGATAGATAGATAGACAGATAGATAGATAGATGATAGATAGATAGATAGATGAGAGAGAGTTACACCACAGTTGTTGACAATGATCATCAATAGTCTTGGAATTTCTACATGAAATGCCAGTGTCTTGAAAGAAAAACTTAGCTTTGAGTTGTTGATCAGAGAGATCTAAGAAACTCAAGAGACTTCAAAAACTTTGTAGTTCTTCAGCAATGTTGTTGGTTTCCTTTGAGAACCTGAAGGTGATATTGTATTACTGAAAGCACTATACTAATGCAGACACAGGACGTGGGTTTATAAGATGAAATATGTAAGCGGGAAGCCATCTGACTAGAGCCTAGGTCACTTAGTATCACAAGTTGCTATATGAGTTCTCAAGGGAGGAAGCTATTCTTACAGCCCTGCATCCATGTGTACTAAAATTATGGCATTAATATGTTAGGGTAAACCCACAACTGTTTAATTGTATTTCAAGATTATTAATTTGGTAGAAATTAATTTCTGAAATTGTAAAGATAACCATTTACCCTTGGTTATACAGATCATTTTTTTGAAGCTTCCCATAAGTCACTGGAATTACTAAGCAATCCACAGTCTGCTTTGTCTAAGAGTACAAAATGCATCTTGAAGGAGTTTATATACAGAATGTCCATGTTACAATTAAATTTAGGAACACAGGATGGGGTAAACTACAAATCAAGTGTTGTTTGAGCATCTATTGAGTAAACAAATACATGGGTCACCCTGGGTTTTGATTAAAAGCTCTCTAATTAAGTAGATAGATACTTAATAAAAATTACAGCAGAATGATTTGCCAAAGACATAAAACCACCTGCTTTTATTTTTCTAAACTTTACCTCTAACACATGGAATAGTCAAATAAAGAGAATATGAACAATATATGTCACCCATGCCCACAGGAATTAGCCAGACTTGAGCCAATGCCCCTATATCCAAACAGTGGGAGATGTTTGGCCAAAAGTGAGATCCCAGGCCTCTAACACTCCTATATTGAAATGGTATTGAGTGTAATATTGAGTTGGAAGCATCACTCCAGTCCCTGGTCTAGGAGTTGCTTTGGTATTAACTCCAACTCCCAGCCTGACAAGTGCGGACTCCTCCCTGGGGAATGTCAGGGCCACTCCAACAGGGTATTTAGGCTCAAGCTTGAAAAAAGAACACATGGTCTGTCAGGGTTTGCGTGGGTTCCTCTCCCTGCCATGCTGTCCTGGTCCACCCAGGAGTGTGACATTTATTAAAGGTGAGCATTTTAATTTGGTCTAATCGGGTCTGATTGGAATTATTTTGTGTTGGCAGAGAGGCTCTTGGGAATATTCATAACACATAATCCCCACAAATTAGATTTACACTTATCTAATGCATATGTATTGTAAACAGTAATATGTTACTCACAAATATACACTTGCAATCTACATACAAATATAAATACTTTTATGTTATTTATTAAATTTATTTTCAAATGTGTTATATATAGTTAAAGATAATATTAACAACTATTCTACCTTTTCCTGCAAATTACTAGCTATACCACTATTCCTCATGTATGGAGATTTGGGCGTTAACCCCAGTGTCCTATGGAGACTGGATAATCAGCATCACAACAAACCTCATTCCTAGTCTGGCATATTCCCAGATTGCAAATATATTTTTGAATTGAAGGAGCTTAGTTCTTTTTTCAGGCATTCATAAAAAGAAAATAAAACTCCACTGTCAACTTTATGCACACTATATAAGGGCTTTATTTGTAATTAACCCTTAGAAGTTGTTTATCTTTTTATCACTTTCTCCTTCTGTCAGGAACCATGTATTTATTCAAATCTCAATATGAAAACTAGTTTCCAACACTCATTGAATGAATTATCACTGTCAAGACTTAATGATAGGGATATTTCCTCCAATCATCCATGATTTGAAGAGATATCTCTAACTTGGATATGAAAAACATATGTCATACAACAGCTCATGTTTCTTATGAGATCTTGAATTCTTATGTTTCTAGATATCAAGCAGGGAAATAAAGAATGGGTAATATCAATAGTATAAGCATGTTTTCTAAAATGTCTTTTTAAAAATAAATCTTTAAGTCTAATACCTTTAGAAATTTAGAATCTAATCATCTGTCAGAGGAATAGTTGGCAAAAACTGTCCTACTCTGGGCACTGCCTCTGTATTCATTTGATGAGTTTTCTTGCCATAGACCATATGGCTGATGATACCATACACTTTGACTGTGAAACATCAACAAATTAATCCCAAACTGACTGGAAAACGTCCTCCCTGTTGGGTATCTTTCATAATGCCACAGGATCTATACAAGTTATTGAAAGAGAAAAAACATTCATAGTCCTAAAAGTGCTGGACTCTGCATGACACAATACTAAACTGTCAGACAGGCTAGTCTAAATGGTGCAACAATAAGAAGATGTTTATGAGATAAATCGGTTGCCTTCTGTTTTGATTTGAGGTCTGATCCAGTGAAGGAAATGTGTGCTTGGTACTGTGAATGTAGTCAACAGTGCATGATTAGGCAGATGTAGGTCCTTGAGTTGAACTTACTGTTACTATCTTTCTAAACAGTCACATTATGTAATGTCCTTCTAAATATATATGTTTACACATATATATTTGTGATACTTTCAACCTTGGATAGATGAATTTGCTTTCAAAATAGACTAATAACCATTCAAATTATTGAGAATAAGAGACTGTTATTGCTCAACCCTAAATAGGACATTGACATCAGCCCCTTGCTAGTATTTAGAGAACATTATGACAGAGGAAGCCAAAGGATTTGATCTTGTCATTCTTTTGCTGTATTATTAAATATGAGAAGATGCATGAATAAAAACAGTAAATTATCCTTTTATTTTCTAAACACAAACTTAATATGTTGTAGGAATTAATCATTCCTTTCAGTAATTAAAACAGGCACACATATTTTAATTGTTTTAATTCTTTACTTTGTGTTTTTAATATTTAGAAATATTTATGTATGCAGATGTTAGCTTACTCAGGTTTTTCTTTTAAGAATAGGAAAATCAAAAAAAAAATTTCACATTATCTTTAAATTCATATTCTTGTCTATGATGAGTTAAAACTTTCTTAGCCTTTTATTGATAAAAAAAAATAAAGAATTGCCAAAGATTTGAAGGTAAAGTTCAAATATTTCTTCAAAATAGTTCTCAGAGTTGAACTTTTTCTTATAGTAATAACCACAGTAGGAAATGTATATCTCAATTCCCCATCATTAAAATAGTTATTAGTTAGGAAGCACATATTTTATTAAGTTGTGAGTTCTTTAATGATAGTGTGTTCACCCACATTTAATAGATATTTAAGATTTGAACATTGTAAGCCCTTAATGATGGTATTGTCAAGAACAAATGCTTTAGTTCCAAGAAAAAATGGAAGTTGTCCATGCAGTTTTAATTCTATAGAGAATGAGTGGCAGTTTTACACATAGTTTTAAATATATAGAGAGTGAACAGTTTATATTCAATAGATGTTGTGGGATGCCATTCTACATAGGTCAACTATGTGTTGCTTTTATTGATTGATGAATAAAGCTACTTTGGCCTGTGCCAGAGGAAACTATAGCTAGTTAGGAAACCAAGTGGAAGAGGAAGGGAGAAAGAAGTTGGAATCTGGGAGATACCAATGTTCACCAAAGAAAAAAGAAATAAAGTAACAACTCACAGGCCTTGTGGTAAAACAAAGAATAATAAAAATGGGAGGTCCTTCTATCCATGTATTGCTTTTATTGGTTAATGAATAAAAAAACTACCTTGGCCTGTTTATAGGGCAGAACTTAGGAAGGAGGGGGAAATTAAATTGAATGCTGGGAGATGTAGGGTGGAGGAGAGAGATGCCATAGAGCTGCTGCCAGAGTCAGACATGCCAAAACTTTGCTGGTGAGCAACTGCCATGTGACAATATGCAGATTAATGGTGATGGGTTAAATTAATATGTAAGAGTTAGCCAATAAGAAGCTGGAGCTAATGGGCCCAGCAGTGATATAAATAATATGGTTCCTGTTGATTATTTTGGGTCAAAGCTAGCCAGGTGGCTGTGAACCAACAAGAAGCCCTTCTCCAACAGAAGCTAATCAATAATAAGCCAGCACTAAAAGCTAAGCAGCTTGTAATTAATATTAAGTCTCAGAATTGCTACTCCAGACCTGGTAGGTAGGAAAGAAACATCCAGCAACAAATATATTCATATATTGTATGTTTTATCAGATACTTAAAATGTATTGTATATGAAAGTTTTCTCCATTATCATAAAAATAGTTTATAGTTCTGAAAATGCATAGAATATGAGATTTTTGATCCAAAAACATTTTTCTTAGTTACAGAAAAAATAACAAATTGTCTTTATTATCTTTCATTGAAAAAAGATAAAAATATTTCCATCTTTCATGTTCTTAATATAATAGGTAGAGGAATCACTTAAAAGACAAATTGATCCTGAAATTTCTAATTCATTCTGCAAGACAGTTGTTCACAAAATCCACAGTTTTCATGATACCTGTGGCTTAGGGAATGTAACGTTATACTCAACAGTGTTTTGAATTTTAACTTTGTATCATTTAAAATGCCGTACTGATTTTAATCTTAATGATTAGTGTTTGCAATTGAAATTCTGAATAATTCTTAGCCCAGATTTTAAGGTAAATTATATAATAAATCCAAATCATCAGGGAATTTATTTTATTTATTTGTGAAAACATTTCACTCAACTAACCAAGACTAAATTGAAAGTCACTATTCAGTTCATAGTATCCTCGAAACTCAGATTTCTAAGTCCTTAGCAAACTCTTTCTTTAGGACAACTGACATTGATAAGCAGTGTTGAACAGCATTCCCATTATTTACTATAGTGATGGATAAGAGGAAGAAGCAGAGGTGAGACATACATGAGCTCATTCATCTTCCTTCTACAAGGTAACCTCATTTTCTCATAGTGCTTTGATTGGTAGTTTTTCTGTTATACAGATTGTTTCACAGAATCTGGGTGAAGCAGAGTTAAAGACTACCACATTTAAGTGGGTACAAAATAATCAAAATTATAAAATATTTAAACAATAGAAACTTCAAATTATTTTCCTAAATGCTTTACTTTCTTTACAGATCTTACACAGTACGCATACATTTTATCATGCATTAAATGAAAAATACCTTAAAGAAGAAATTTTGAAAAGATACAAAGTAAAATGTGACATGCATATTTAACTTAATTTTATACAAATTGAAATAATGCTAATTTTAAATAGAGAAAATCGTAATCATTAGTATTAATTTCTGTGTTGTACTTATAGGTGGATCTCCTCACACAAATATTCTTTATGTTTTAAATTGATCATGGTTTAAAAATAAGTCAATAAACTGGTTAATTCTTTTGTATTGGATAAATAAAATATGTCTTCATTGATTAATCCAAAAACGCATCTTAGGGCATCTACATATTACTTTACTCATGTAAAATATATAACATATACAAATGACAGAAGGATATACTTAACATATGATACTGAAACTTTTGAGTTTCCCATAGCAACTCTGATTCATGTAACCTATCTGTATTAGCATGTACACATAAAAGTTTCGAACAGCTCACTGATAACAAACATTAGACAACATACAGTTTAAAATTTATGTCTAATTTCTACTTATAATAAGTTATTTTAATATTTTAATATATGCTTGTCATTGAAAATAAGCAGTATTTTCAGCTAAAGCATGCTACTAAGAGTGAAATTATTATTTAATACCCGTGCAACAAATTTAAAAAAAGGGATTTTTTTCTGTTCTATGTAGCCTACTTTACAGTTCTTCTTATAACATCTATGAATCAATAGTTTCTAATATTTCATATCACCAACATCTCTATTTTCTAAAAATTGACCAGACTTAACTTATAACTGATTATGGATATATTTCCCAGATATGTCTTATGTGTAAGCATCACATACCTTCTGTTCTCTGAAATCCTGCTAATTTATTTCACTAATTATAAGTTTTGGTACTATCCACTAAATTTTTGATTTTTATAGAAATTCTTTCAATTTCTCTAGGACTTTGGTCATTGTTTATGTATACCACTTTCTGTCTATTTTGAAATGTACATTTTCATTTTTTCAGAATAGCCAACTGGAAACGTCTTCTGTTAAGAAGCGTGGCTACTAAGCTCACTAAGCCTTTGCTAAAACAAATTCTTCCTTTATCAAATTGCCAGTGAGTGAATATTTCCTTAGCAGAAATAAGGCCCTACATTCAAAACAGTACCGCAAATTTGATCAGTTACCAACAACTAATCTGTTCATCAATACTGCTATAATCTGACAATTTTTAATGTATTCTAATATATTTACTTTAGTTAATTTCATTCTGGAGAATTAATTGCATTTAAAATTGTGTTCAGTCTGTCCAGAAATTATCATCTGCATTTGGAATTTATTGTCAGATACCATTTTTTTTTGTATTGTTTCCTTCTCTTATTAAGCTTCCAAATAAGTTCTCTGAGAAGATATTTCTGGAATGCACCTTCTGTTCATCCTGTCCATACTCTTTTTTATTGCTTATTTTGTGAGCGAAAATATTGCATTGTAATATATCAGACTTTTTCTATATTATTAAAATTTGAAGTAACAATTACCATATTTTATTGCTTCCTTTAGGGTTGCATTTGTTTCTTCTCATGTATCTTCAGAACCACTGGTCCTTTGTGATTGTTTCTTTGATCAGAATGGAGCACTGTTCTCTATCCTAATTAATTTCAGTTTCAAGGCTGTTTGGTATTCTATTAGGATAGGGATACATATTTGGTTCATGTTCCAGTTTACATAAAATACTCTTTTTGTCATTTTACTCTACATGGTATTTATCTTTAAGAAAAAAGTTTCTTATATTTAACAAAATTATAAGTTTTCTTTTTAAGTCATTCAAGTAACCTTTGACTCTTGACTTTTGACATTTAATGTTTAGTTACTATTGATAGGTTTACATTATTATACTTTTGTTGTTCATCTTGATGTTTCTGTTTTAAGTCTTATTTGTGTTTTAGTAGTTATAAGTCTAATGGTTTTCTTCCTGTAACTTCTTGGATATGCTTATTACCTTCTCTTTAGCCGGAGAAATTCCTCCACTATTCTCTATGGGGCTAGTTTGTAGAATGTGGATTCTTTGAGTTTGTTTACGTATTGGAAAATTTTTCTCTCCGCTTTGTGATGTTCTGAAACGAAATCGCCCACAAAGGGAGTGGCACTATTCAGAAATGTGGCTTTGTTGGTGTTGGTGCAGCCTTTGGAGGAAATGTCACTGTGGAGGCTGAGTTTGATGGTTCATATATGCCCAAGCCACTGCCAGTGTCCCAGTTCACTTCCTGTTGCCTGTAGGATGTAGGACTCTTAGCTGCTTCTCTAGTACCATGTTTGCCTGTATACTACCATGCCCCACCATCCTGATAATGGACTAAATATCTGAAACTGTAAGCCAATCCATTGTTTTCCTTTATAAAATTTGCTGTGGTCATGGTGTCTCTCAGAGCAATAGAAACCCTAACTAAGACCATTCAAGTGTAGGAGATAATTTTGCTGGGAATATAGTCTATGTTCATAAAGTAGTCTTTTACAATTTTAGACACATTTCTTTTCTTGCTTTTAAAGGTTCTACTGAAAGTCAACTACTAATTTAATTAGGATCCAGAAAAAAAAAAACTATAAAGAATGGTCTAATTCAGATGTAGATGAGGCAAATAGTCCCTGAGTATTGAAACATGTTATGTTGTAAAATTCCATGACTCCAAAGCAAGGTACAACTGTAAAAGTCTATTTGGTCAGCGGCAGAACAGCAGAGGCAACTTTTGCTATTGTTTTTTAAGTTAACACATATAGAATTCCATCTCAGTCTGCCATTTGTATTTAAATTAAACGAAAAGGGTGGTTTATATAGTCAAGGGCATTTTAGAATAAGCACAATGATAGATTATGTAGAAATGACTATAATATTACTTTTTGATATTAAAAGCTAAAGACATTTATGTATATGCTTAAGGTAGAGTCAGTTTTTAATTATATTTTATGTTTTTTTGTGGTTTGGGATTTTGGCTCTGTATCAAATTTTAAAATATAATCCTGGGGCATGAAAAAAAAAAACAGAAAGAGGCAGAGTCTAATTCAGAATTTATTATACTATTTTTTCTCTTAGAATCAAAATGTCTCATACAAATTAATTTTCTTCTTTCCATTAACCAATAAATTCACTTTTAGTTGTGTGTTTAATTGACAGGAAGTAAAATATGAAGACAAGAACGTGAAGAATTGCTTTGCATTGACATGTTGTAATATAGTGCTCTTGCTTGAAAAAATAAAATACAAATAATATATTCATTTCAGGTATTGAGTTATTAGTATATATTTATTTTATTCAAATTAGTAACTCCAAAGTACAAGTATTTTACAAAAATATGCTAAAAATGTTATTGATAATTGATATCAGTAATAAAAGTATGTTAGATATTTTGAGATATTTAAATGCCACTAGAGAAAATTTATGCATTCAGAAAAATTTATTGTAAATAGCACTGTAAATACATGTTGCACAGGTGAAACTAAAGGACAATGTAAATAAATATGTCAGTTTTTGAGGATACATTTTTATATTGATTTTTAAATACCCAATACTTTCTTTACACTTGTTTCAGCTAGTAACCATTACCCTATCTTAAAGAATTTTGAAGAGTGACCTACCTTCTCTTATGATTCCTCCAAGTCATTGAGATATTTACTTTCCCATGGTCTTGGCTGTCCTCAAAGCAACTAATGACCCATGGTGATGCCTCTCCTGGAGGCTCAAGTACTGGATTTGGCAAAGGTCATTTTCACTTCTAATGACTTCCTTGTTCAGTTGCAAAAGAGGACTCAGAATTTAAATTTTGGGTATTCTGACTTAAAAATACAGGCCTAAGGATTTAATGCTTTGGAAAAGAGGTTCTGCTTTTGTCTCTACAGATGATGAGACAGAGACCCCCTGAAATGTTGCTGTAAAACACCCTCAAGAATGCATTACACCTGCTCAGCAGGAAGTAGCCAGACAGGTTGACAACATCCCAATTCCCTAAAAGATTGTTAAAGTGGGGCCCCTTCAGTAGTTCCGAGGCAGTGAGCCTGCTTCCTTGAGTTCTCTCCACTCCATGCACCAGTTTGGACTCAGAGCGAAAGAGGCTGGGGCCAGAAGGCAGCTGGAGCAGAGCTTTAGTAGGTGGCTGCTCAGAAGATACTTTGCCCTGGCCCAGTCAGTACCCGGCCTGGCAGACACTGTGATGCCGTCAGAATTATCCGCAGAGGAGAGATTTTGGAATCACCACATCCGTGATTGCCTTTATTGCTCTCTCTGCCACCACATCTACTGCTGCCGGAATTGCTCTCGTTCAGACTGTGCAGATGGCTGAGACTGTCTACCAGGTAGCTGATATTGACCTTGAACCAACAAGTGGCTCTTTTTCAGGAGTAAGTAGACTGTCTTTGAACTTTTCAACAGTTAATCATATTATGTGTGTTATTCTTGGCACAGTATTGCACGCTTCTGCTACTGCTATGAAACAACCATCATATGAGAAGGGTTAGGAATACTTTTCTTAATTTTACCAACCAGTTAGTGCATGCTATTTAAGCCATAAATTCCACCCAGGTTGAGGCTGTCCAGGCCAGTGATTGATGGGCTTGGATGGCTAAAGGAGAGGGATGGTTGCAGCACTGGTCTGACTTGTTGGTGCTGTCAGTCCTGGGGATAAATGGTTTAGAGCTGTGTGTCTGGATCCTCTGTCGATTCCACCACCAATGTCAGAATCAGATGAGTGTCGCCCGACAGGCACTCCTAGTGATGTCTGTGCAGCCTGAATCCGCACAAGTTCGGCTGCAAATGCTAGATAAGCGGTAGCCACAGACGGGCAATATCTTGGGGGCAGGAAGTCCTAAGACAGAAGGGTTTTCTGTCTTATAAAAATATAGGGGAGAGATGTTGGGACTGTTTGGAGTCCTGGCTTCCAGCTGCTCTTCCCCACTAGCAATATGAGCTTCTGAGAGCTATGTCAAAAGTTGTTTACCAACCCTGCTTCCTGTGGAGTATCAGGCAATGAGGTCTTCACCTGTTGACCCACCTGGCTTGCTTAGGTATAATCACCTGTTGGTCCACCTCGCTGTGCTAGTTATAAAACCTTAGTGGTGCTGTTCAGTAAGGGGGTTTCTTCTACCAGCAGCTTGAGAGGTGGATGTGTGTTCAATCCTGAGGATTTTCACTTGGTTTCAGTTCCAGGCCGTGCAGGCGCAGCACACTGGCTGATTTTTTTTCCAACTTTTATTTTTTTTAATATAATTTTTATTGAAAAAAAAATTCCCGCCTCCTCCCCGCCTCCCATTTCCCTCCCCGCCTCCAATTTCCCTCCCGGTCTCCCTTTTCCCCTCCTCCTCCCTCTCCTCTCCCCCTCCCCCCACTCCTCTCCCCCTCCCTCTCCAGTCTGAAGGGCAGTTAGGGT